>NC_025994.2:18016398-18354135 GCF_000442705.2 Elaeis guineensis
CGGACAACTCCGAAAGTCGGAGGGCCGACCTAGACCTTCTCCCCGAACTGCGAGATGAAGCTCAAATCCGAATGGCCTCATACCGACAGAGGGTCGCCCGGTATTACAACGCCAAGGTCAGACCAAGGCTCTTCAAGCCTGGCGACCTAGTCTTGAGGAAGGCGGAGGTGTCGAAGCCCTTGGACCAAGGGAAGTTGGCTCCCAACTGGGAAGGACCCTACAAGGTTGCTGACACCTTCGGGCCGAGGGCCTACCGGCTGGAGACCCTTGAGGGGAAACCCATTCCCCGGACTTGGAACGCCGACAACTTGAAGCTGTATTACCAGTGAATTCTGTAATTCAATCATCGGAATACAAGTTCAGTTTGAAAAATCGGAGTTCTAACTCTTCGACTACTGATCGGCGCTCAGCCCCGATGCATCGACGCGGACCTGGCACCGACGACACATCGGCCCCTTACACGGACCGATGCATCTATGATGACGGGAGTTCATACTCCTTCTACGGTCGAATTTCGGGCAGAATCCATCGGCCGACTAGCCGATCGGGCCCCGACCGAAGAAAGGCTAAAAGCCCACACGGCTATTGCCGCGACTTCCGACCAGGCTACGGCCGGTCGAGGGATATTCGGCTTACCACCGTCTATCATATGACGCGACCTTAGTCGCACCCACTACTCGCCGACCGACTTACGGCCGGCTGAACGACACTCGGCTTGCCACCGTCTGTCAAAAGACACGAAACCCGACGCAAGAGCATGGGGACCCGACTTACTATCATACCCCCGACACTGCGCCGGATGATGACCGACTAAGTGCATCTACGGAGGTCCGGCTGCCGAACCTTTACTAGGTTCGGTCGGCTCCCTACTTGACAGATGCGCCCGAATGGCGACTACAATTATTGGAAACCGACCTAAAGTCGGGACACAAGCTACTTCGGAGCTGTGCAAGCCGGTTAAGTCCTACCGACTTACCCGAGTTGGCGACTTCTCTAAGTTGGTGACTAGGGTTCGACATTACAGCGATAAGAAACATTACAAACAAGAAGGAAAAGAGAAGACAATTTCATTCATTGATTAAAAGAAATTACAAAGTCGGGCCGAAGCCGATTACATGTATTTTCAAGAAGAAACAAAAGGAAGACAGTCGGCTGGACCGATCATTCGTCCTGGATAATCTCTTCGACCGACGGAGGATCGGGAAGAATCGGCGTCTCGACATGAGCGGCGCTGGGTCGACGGCAGAAGGATGTCCTTCAGTCGGCAAGGGACCTCCGGTCGGCTCCTGCTCCGGGACGGCTTCCTCCGCTGGGATGACGCCTCCCGACAGATGGTCGGCCTCCTCTTCGGTTCCCTCCTCTTCGGCGAGTAGCGGGGCGACTCGGCTGACGTCCACCTCCGGGTACAAGGCATGGACGGCATCCCGACCGTCCTCGAACCCGACCCGGTAGGAGGCGAAGCCCGACTCGAGCATCTCCTCCTTGTACCGGTCGGAGGCCCGGAAGTCCTCAACCGCACGATCGGCCGACTCCCTCGCCGACCGTACCTCGTCCTCAGTATGGGCCAGCTCCTCCCTCGCCAACTCCGCCTCGGCCCTAGCAATTTCGGCGTCGATTTGGGCGATGGACAAATCCTCTTCGGTTTCCGCGAGCTTCCCCAGGCTGGCCCGAAGTTACTCGCGTTCCCCTTGGAGTTCGGAGGTGGCACCGTCCCGTTCGCGTCGAAGACGACGCACGACCCGACCTTTGTGCTTGGCCTCCTTCTTGGCCGACTTCAGTTCGGCCATAAGCCGGGAGACCTCGTCCGTCAACTTGGCCTCCCGGTCGACCGACTCCTGCAGTTGGTCGACCAGCATCGTTCTTTCGGCCTCGGCGCCGCCGACCTTTCCTTAAAAGCTGCCCGAACGTCGCCGAACCTTCGGTATCCGGCCTCCAACTCGGACATGGTGAAGATCAACTGTCGACGGAAAAAAGCTTTGTCAGAATTATGTGGCAAGCGAAAATTCTTCTAAGGAAAAAGGTGACGCGAAGCTTACCTCCACCATTGTCGGGTAGAACCGCGACAGCATTTCGGTCACCTGCCGAGACCGCAACGACTGAACGTCGGTAGGGAGGAGGATCCCCTGGCACAACCTCCTCGCAAGGTTGTGGTCGGCCAAGGCCGACGCACCCTCAGGGTAGTATGCGCTGGGGGGCATTGATCTCTCCTCCTCCGAGGGCTCCATCGGGGCTTTCCCCCGATCAGCTGCCCCGACCGACGGGGCTGGCAGCGATGGGACGCTGGAGTTCGACCCGGCGCCCCCCGTTGCGCCAGCGGACGCCTCCGGACGATGTTCGGCTTCCCGAACGACATCCGGCTCCACACGCGGCGGCGAAACCGCCGACACTCCTTCGGCCACTTCCTCGGTCGGCCTCTCCTCGACTCGGACGGTCGGAGCCGCGAGGGCTATGATCGGCTCCGACCCCTCGGTCGCCGACGCTTCCACGGTCGGTGGGACTGGGGCTGGTCTCTTGGAAGGGCGCGAAGGGCCTGCCCCCGGCGCTGGCCTCTTCCTCGCGGCGGCAAATTGGCGAATTTCGGCATCGGTCGGCCTCATCCTCGGCGGTGTCCCTGCAAAACCGACCAGTGTCAAAGGCCGGACCAGAACTACCCTAAAGCCGAACAAAAAGAAAAGCTAGGAGATCGGGCGATACCTATTCGGGGGACCAGACTCAGGCCGGCATCATAGAGAGCTTGCTCGGTAACAAGCTCCCTCTGCTTCGGGACCGACATGTCTTTGAGTCGGTGGAAGTCCTCCCGGTCGTCCACGTCGACCCGACTGTTGTCGTTGGCCTCAGTTCGGGGTACACCCCAGCGAGAAGGAAAGCCCCAAGAGGAGGAAGAGGAAACAAAGAAAAACTGGTTCTTCCATCCATGAATGGACGATGGAAGACCGGTTATGAAGGCAAGACCCTTCCGGGGGTTGAAGAGCCACCACCCTCGGGCTTTAGGGTGGGGTCGGAGCACAAAAAATGCCCGGAAGAGGGAAACGCGAGGGTTGGTCGGCAAGAGCTGACACAACAGCGCGAAAGAAATGATTAGCCGGACAGAGTTCGGCGCCAGTTGCGCCGGACAGAGTCCGTAGTAATCAAGCAGATTCCGGACGAACTCCGGAATCGGGAGCTGAAGACCCGCGCGAAGGTCTTCGACATACAGCGCCAGGTCACCAGGCGGAGGGTCGTTAACCCGACCGCCGGCCCCTGGAGCAGAGAGCCGAAACTGCTCCGGGATGCGATAGTGCTCCCGAAGCTGATCGACGTTCGGCCCCGAAAGCGAGGAGGCCTCATCTTCCGGAGCCGATCGGGTGTCGTCGGTCGGGTTCCCCGACCGAGCTCCCTGAGTCGGTTTCCTGGTCATTGTGCAGGGACCGAAAGAGGAGAAAGGGAAGAAAGGAAGGAAGAAGGGGAAGGAGGACCACGAACCCGATGGACCCTCCGGAAGTAGAGAAGAGCTCTGCCCGCGACGATCGAGAAATCGCCCGGACAGAGTTTCCCCCAGCAAATGGCAAATGTGGGTCAGGGCCCGGGAGGTCCTATATATATAGGGCCGACCGACGGCCGAGATCCTTCCGCGCCGACCGAAGACCTCCAGATGCGCGACGCGTGGCGCCCGCCGGTTGGCTGAGGATTCGGCGCGCTTCGTCCCGGAACGCCCGCACCGCCCTCATTAAATGCCGGAGCAGACACCGGCCAACCACCATGACACGCGGCACGCGGAGGTTGGCTCCGCAGTCGGCCGCCCGCGCCGGTCCGTGTTTCCGATGGGACGCCTCACCCACGATCGGCGCCGAATATCCGATCGACTGACGCCGTATCGTCCGGCACCCGATCTTCTGACACCGACGTGACGACTGACGGCGACAAGACGCGGCGTCTGACACCGGACGCCGGCGCGACTTCTGGCATCGACTAGACGTTCGGATCCCTTGAGATTCGTGAGGTGTCTGACAACGGATTAGCCGGCGGTACGGTCGGATCTGCATATGCGACAAATCCACCCCCAGTCGTCCGGTCTTGCTACCCGAATGAAGGCATCGGCCAGCTCTCCACCCGACTTAGGAGTGGAGGGGGGCAACTGTTGGGGGATACCGACCGACCGACCGACTATCGGAGGGCCCGACCGGCTGGCGGCCCGACCACCCGACCGACTATCGGAGGGCCCGACCGGCTGGCGGCCCGACCACCCGACCGACTATCGGAGGGCCCGACCGGCTGGCAGCCCGACCGACTAACCAACGACCCGACGGACGACTCTGACTGGCCGATCGTAAGTCGGGCGACAGGCCGACGGACGCCATCAGCGGCTAACTGCGGCCATTCCACGGTCCATTCCCGACCGACTAAACCCCGAGGTCCGGTAGCCGACCCACATGAAGCTCGCCGACCGACGGAGGAGTCCGACGCCACTCTGCTGGCCACCGACCTTGGGTCGGCCGACTCCACCAACCACCGTACGGCCGCCAGACGTTGTCAGCTCTGACACGGACATGCGGCACAGTTACCTAGGGGCATTGTCCCGCCGAGAGCCGGGTCAACCCTGGTGATTAGACGGCTACACGGCGACATGACATTTTCACGGCGGCTCTGACAGTCTACAGTGAGTTGACAGTTCCTCACTTGTCCGCGCCATTAATGATGGCGCCATACTGTGCTCCACTATATAAACCGGGGAAGGCAACAGTGCGAGGGATCGATCGATCCGCCCGTCTCTCCCACATACGCAGGCTCGCTCCTCTCTCCCTCTCCCTCTCTCCTTCTCAGAGCTCTCTGTCTGCATTTCACTGTTGCCCAGTCACCTCTCTGACTTGACCGTCGGAGGGTCCTCGCCGGAGCCGCCTCCGGTCAGTGCGGACTTCTTTTTGCAGGTGCACGCTTCCCGGCGATCGGGCGACGAGGCGATTGGCCGCAACAGATACGATAGCTGGGATGAATCATTTTTAATATTTTCTTATTATATTATAATATATTTTTGAAGTGTCTTGTTATACTATAATGAGCTCGGAAAATTTCATGACTTCTGGTAAATGGTAACGTGAGCCCGTACAGGGCGGGGCGGCGTCCGGCATGTGGAGCGGCGCCTCGTGGGGACCACGTCTGCCCGTCGTATTTGACCGCACTCCGTAAACGGACGCAAAGAGTTCATGGGACCACGTACGTAACCCTCCTTGGTGTTAGCTGCCAAAAATTAAAAAAGACATGGTTGATGGCAAACGGATCCTTCGCCATTCACGCCCTACACCGCAGAGCATCATTAAAAGATGGATAATTATCAAATAAAATAATCCATAAGAACGAACCATATTATATATATAGTGTCCTGTTTAATCGCCACCGATCTTCCATGGTGATCATCAAAAACCGCAGGTCTTTTGTGTTGTGGGTTGCGCACCGCAAAGGATCCTGGTTGCCATGGAGCAACTACAGTCCACGGTATACGTCGGGACTTTTGCCAATTTTTTTTCCTTTCCGCATCTCGGGTGAACACCTATGCTTCCCACCTGGACCCCACGTTAAAAAAAATACATCCATCGTCAAGTTACAAAAATATTTCCTTGTCCAACTCTCATGCATCTCTCCCTCCCATGCAGCTCGTAGTAGGATCAGGAGACAGATTACCTTTTTGATAATTATTCAAAACTCATGTAGAATGGACTTCCACTTTAGACCTACAACTACACCGATCTTGAAAGCGTAGCAAACAAGCAAGAAAAATTAATTGAGGACGAATAGAAACTACTATGTTGATGATCTTTACTTAAATTCTCCTTTTAGACAGAGAAATATCACACTTGTGCATGTTGTTGGGCATGAAGAGGATGGTGCATTGCATCCTTTTTTTCCTTAATATATTCCACATGCAAAAATAGTAAATAACAAAAATTTTCTGGCATGCAAGTACAAACAACTTGGTCCCCTTTGTCTTCTTGAGAACCATACTTGGAGAAAGTCTGGCCAAAATTGGAGTGAAGATGAGATATAATCGATGTTATTGTGCTTCATGACTTTACCAAATTCAACTAGTTGGTTCCCTCGTTTGGCATGTTTAAACAAGTATTTTTCTCATAAATAATTATAATAGTCTATATATATATATATATATATATATATATATATATATATGCTTCGAATACATTTTTAACTCTTTAAGATTTCGTTCTCACAAGAACCATAAAATGTTTAAGTTGTTCATCAAAAGCACAAGAGAGCATACTATGATAAATTTTGTGACATCATGGTGCTAGGTAATATGATAGAAGATCAAGAAAGTAGAGCAAAGAAGTTGGCAGAGTGGACCAACCATACAGGCTTGGTTAGGCCATTTCTTATCTAGTATGAATGTAAGGTATTATGAGACTAAACCCCAAAAACCGCCAGTTTTTAGCCCTACCTACCTTGGAACTACCTTATCTTTGAGATAAATGCCAAATGTACCAAAAAAAGGAGTTGGAAGGTTGATCCCTGATAATTCAACTCAATCAAGGATTAACAGTTCCTTAGGTACCATGAAATCGATTTATCCCCATTTTTTGTCCCACTTAAATTGTTAAAATGATAAAAATAATGTTTTACTAGCAAAAATCAATCACAAAAAAAAAAGTCTATTCATCCAAAAATAATTGTTGGAAATTCTAATTATATATATTATGATATACCGTATCATCGTGAGAAAGGGATAAAAATTATTTGTATAGAAAAATGTATCACAAATTTTGTCATTTTATCTTGAAGTTAATCGTACCATCAAGAGTCGCAGCAACATCTTTTGGCATATCTTACCATGCTTGAGGCCTTATGATTGAATTGCTAGCTATAGACGAGCCTACTTTGAATTGATGAGCATGATTGACTTGCTAAATATATTCTTTAATAAGTTCTACATTGAAAATGATATTATATACATTCTTGTGATTTATACCTTATCCAATTAACTTGCAACAATTTGCACGGAGAGATACTCCTCAGTGAGGAAAGTTTTTTCAACCAATAATGGTTTATACCCTAGAGCATATTTGGGTGGCTGATTGCCTTGTTGGAGAGAAGATGACACTAGCTAGAAAGGTGCAAGGTAAGCAAAGAACTTTGAGAATCTCTTATGGTAATCTACACACCGAACCTATACGGATAGGATATATATATATATATATATATATTGTGTTTAATAGATGTCAGACTAGCCATAACCTCATGTTTGAATAGGGCGACTTTCTCCCCGGATTCGTTCCCTATGATCACTCGTGAATCTCTGAGCTGCCATGATTAAATTTAAAACTTTACAAACTACAAAAAATAAGTCCAGATTCCCTTTAGATGTGCGATATTAGTCTATGTATGTTGCGTACCAGGGGAAGGGAGTGTCGAGGAGGTGACATTGTTGTGTACCGTTGTCTCCCTATCAAAGCAGCGCGAATATTGGCGGGGCTGTCTCTTTTTCCTCTGCTCCTCCTTGCCTTTCCCTCCCCCGCCATCTTTCTCGGGCTCATCAACAAAAAAAGTTCTTCCATGATCGATTAATATTTGCTCCATTATACAAAACAAGCTCGTGTTTTGTGTGTCATGTTATCATACCATCATCAATTCATCATCGTCATCTGCCTCGGGGTTTTCTCCACTGGAATAATTTATAATTTCTAGGCTGGTTGTAGACAGGCCATCCATAAGGAGTGAGATTAATATTTCAGTTGAAGAATTTAGGGAATAAGGCTTGGATGAGGCACCTAATTTTGCAATCCAATTCTTGGAGATCTTCTGCAGCAAATTTTGACAGGATCATGGACATCCCACAAGCTCTAATTGATGTATGTTGCGTAGTCCATTTATGGGGAGAAGTAGCATAGGTGGATAAATGGGTCCTAGGAGTCACTTTCTTAGTTGGTGTCATGTGAGAAATTACTTTGGCATAATAAACAACAAATATGGTGAGCTTTGTCGCAAAGTGTGGAGTCCTACACCTCCTAGAGCTCGCAGACCAAACAAAAAGGAGAGAAAAACTCAAGAAACCAATGCAGGAAGAGTATTGATGCAAACTGGTTGCCTAGAAGAATTGAAAACCAATAAAGAAGAAGAAGAAGAAGAAAAGAAAACACTTTTGGGTTGTCAAAAGCATTCTTACAGGGACTACTGATTTAGAAATATATAAAGCAAGATTTAGCCAGCTACTAGCTCTCTTGCCCAAGAAATGACTCGGAATAATATGTTGCTTGGGGTGGTTCAAGTACTCATTTTGTGGTTGAACTCAAGACTCATGGCAATCAAGCTCTGCTACATTGGTTTAATTTTTGTTATAGCTATGTGTGATCGATATTCAAAATTAGGAAAACCTGAAATCTGTTTAGGTTGGCAATTCAAGTCATACCATGCAAACATTTTAGAAGAAGGATGCTTTGATTGGCAATAACATTCTTCAATTAAGCTTCACATTATTTTAAGTGAAATATTATTATAAAAATTTGGTAAAAATACCTTGCAAGCACATCTTTTTTTGTTTTTAAAGAAGCATGAGACCCTGACAAATGGGACCATCTGTCATGTGATTTCTCTTTCCAAAAAAATATCTTTGAGGGTTAGTTTCTACTGGAATTGTTTTCACAGCATTGTTCTTATCCTTTAAAAAAAAAAAAAAAAAAAAAAATCATATCATGTTCTGTTTGGTTTGATGATGTAGAACCATAGGTCAAATCGGCCTGTATCTCTTTGGTCCATTCTTTATCTCTTCTGTCGAACCAAAGGCTTATTTTAGAAGCTCAGCTAGGCACTGATAACAAAAGTAATCAATAGCTTAACAAGATAATATGCATCAAAAGTGCCATCATCTTGGTTGGAACTAGTTTCAGCACAGTTTTAGAATTTTTTTTTCTTGATGGTTACTATTAAATGACCATCTTCCCTCCAAAAGAGAAGATTTGCTATATTTTTTATCCATCTAGCCATAAAGATCTTGCCAAGCTAGTATTCACTGCAAATGTAAATCAATTTGTGTATTGTAATTTGATTTTTGTCGGAGGAGTGAACTCTGGAGACTTGGGAGCCAGAATCCCTAGGTAGTTTAACTGACATTGCACCAACGGATCATTTTATATCATACCATGCTTGAAGCATTATGAAAAGTTTATATGCCTCAATAACCCCTTGGATATAACATATTGAGCATGCCTCTGTCGATACACATATATTGAGCTCCAACATTTAAATTTTGGTTCTCTTAAACCTTTCAACCTGCAACTCCTTTGATGAATGCCAGAGTGTTTGACAGATTTCCCTGCAATGCTACATAGCGACATCTTCATCTTATCCTCTCTTTTCTTTAGAATTCAATGTTTTGCATCAATGCCAATGCCACTGAATCTGTTTTCAATCTCAATCCTTTTCCCCACAGTACCATTGGACAGTTCTGCCCTTCTTGGTTCCAGACCATTTGTGTTGTAATAAGCCTTGTACAGATTCACTGCCTTTTTTTTTTATTAGGATCCAGTTGTTCTTATAGCTGGTAACAGGCATTATGGAAGGGCTCTAAGCTTGTCCCTGAGCAAACCAACAAGCATCTTTAATGAGTTGTTGGCATCCTCTTCATTGAGGAATATAGCCTCTCTCCTCAGGCAGGGCTCCACTTGATGTACTTTTGGCTGGCATTTCACTAGACAACTTTGCCTTCACATACCTCATAGGGTCCCTTCCTCCACAGCTTCTCACTCCTCTCTAGGATATCCAAATGATATTCAATGACCATAAGATAAAGATGGATCATCATAGTCATTAAGCTATTAGTTCCCAATGTGGACCTCAATGCCATCCCTAATGTGGGACCTGTACTTCTGCAACTGAAATGCCGCCTGTCGCCGCACATGGGTGTGGGTCACATATGGTTTGTGATGCTGCCACGATGTCGAATCCTCATCGGTTGGTTTAAGCAAGATCAAGAATATTAATTTTTATAGACACATGGAATGGAATTGATACTTGCCCATGTTATTAGCATTCAGACTGCTGTATTCTCTAATAAGCAATCTATATACTGGTTCTATCCAAGCATATTCTATTATTTGGTGGCCTGCGCCATAAAAATAAATAATCTTTCTATCAAATCTAGGAACTCAATTTTGTCGTAAATTAAATTGATTACTGTGACTATCAGTTTCATAAAGATTTGAATAAAGAAAGATATACTCGACAGAACTTAATTTTGGGAAGCACAAGCTAATAGAGATGGAAAGTTCAAACAATATAGACTGTGGATAAAACTTTGGCCTTATTGGAAATGACTCTTATTTGATGTCCATTTCTTTTTACAGCTTTTGACATGAATCCAAGACCTTAATCCACAGCAGTCTCCCGGCCACGATGTGCCTTGTTTTAACCTTTTGAATGGTTTGCACTCGAATATTCCTTTCTTTTCCTTTTTGAAGGCTGACATGCCAATAGTTTGGAATATTCTGTCCAATTTAATATCATCCATGAAAACAAATCAAGTATTTAGCGCGCTATTGGTTAATTCTAACCTTTGCAATTCTCAATATTAGAATAACTGGCTGACCTTTTTTTTTTTTTTGGCAGAATACCATCTACCACTCTAAAGCTCTCTCTCCTGTAATTTAGTTCGCATTGACCTCTCAACAAACAAGCCTATCCTCTGTTTGCCCTCAGCAAGCATCAGGAATTAAAAGTTCAGATTATAAATACCTAAGAAGCTATCAAGGTCTATGCTCCCAACTAAATGCAACCTTCATTAAATTGGTCCTATTCTTATGGTTAGATTTTACAAGATAGAGCTTAGAGTGTAATCGCATACCTAGATAACATAACTAGATGGCTACTTTTTGAAACCCTACCCAAACAATGGGAAAGCAGGTGAGATTAACAAAGGAAGCTATGTTTAATAGAAGGTAATAAGGTGTTACCTTCATCACTACAAATATAAAAATCAAAAAAGGTAAGTCAAATGCAATGCTTGTTGGAGATTCTTTCTTTATGAAAGAAACTTCATAATATGTAAATTTTTAGTGTTTCCAAACGTTGAGAGTAATCTCAATGATTAAGCCTACATAGCTAGTAGTAGCTTGAGTTCCTACTGCCTTTAAATGTCCAGATTCATCCATGCTCAACCTATTGTAAGTTCGCTTCAGATCCTCTAGTAGTAATTGGATAATGAGTCATGCCAAGAAAAATGTAAACCCTGGTCCTACAATGAACCCTATCTCAACTTTCATATCTTGCCTTGCCAATTTATCCAATTTATCACACATCATCACCCTTATCTTCCTAAGTATTTAAATACCACCTTAAAAGACTCATCTTTCTGGTTTACCCCATTATTTGATCCCTGACTTGAGTAACTCAAGTTTTTTTGTATAATTTACCTTATTTCATAAGTAGGTCAATTTATTACCATACGTTCACATCATTATTTACTTCATTTTGTCGCTCTATCACATCTGGTCTTGCTTTTCTTATCTTCAGAGTATTTGGTAAAATATTAAAACCTCAAAAAAATAAAAAATTCCATGGATGAAGAAATTTTTTAGGGTCATATGGTTACATGATCAAATTATGCTCCATACTCAATGGAGAGAGAAAGAGGGGGTGGGGGGTGGGGAGAGAGAGTTTAGTTATAATCTAAACTCCTGTTTTTCAAATTTGGATAATTGAAGGCCACGGAGCTAACATAAGATAAGTTAACTTACCTCACCTTTGCTATTTACATCATCCTCAGTTTATAGCCAAAGAGATAGTATTGGGGTTGGTAAAATTTTTCTTAAAAATGTTCATCTACATTAAAAAATTAAAAATGTTATGCATTTTTTTTCTTTTTTCTTTTGGGGGGGTGGGGGGGAGGGGAGAGTGGAGTTTTGTTGTAATCTAAATTTCTGTCTTTCAAATTTAGATAATTGAAGGCTTTGGAGCGAACATAAGATAAATTAACTTACCTCACCTTTGCTATTTACATCACCCTTGGTTTACAGCCAAAGAGATAGTACTGGGGTTAGTGGAATTTTTCTTAACAATGTTCATCTATATTAAAAACTTAAATATATTATGTATTTTGATTATTTTTAAAATTGCAAAAGCTGTAGAGGGCTTGCTAATTTGCCCAATCCAATATAATATTTACATTTTGGGCTTAAGATAGAAACAAGCAACTGACCCTCTTGAATTTCACTAACCTCCTAGCAAACAAAATTTAGCCAGCAATTTGAGGGGCACTCCACAAAATTACTTTACCATAAACCATGCCCACCACACAACCTAGATCATAGAAATGTTTGATAGTTCAATGGAAGGAAATCAAACAAGTGGCCTCCATTTAAGAAGGTTATCCTTGATCATAGATCAAGGACCCATGAATCTTTGACAAGAAAACACAGACTTCCTCGAGTCTTGACCACTCTAAATATTACTTAATCCGGATGTTCTTCTTGTGAGGGAATTCATGATCTTTGTTCCTAGACCATTATACGCCACTGATTCTCATTATAATCTAAACATAACTAGCAATTAGTCTAACAAATTCAGAAGACATCACGGCATATATTTCAAATATTACTCTCCTAGCTTACCACTATCTTACCCCATCAACCTACTCTATTGGTGCTTAGATGCTAGATGCCAAGGTGGTCCAAATCAGATCAAATCAAGTTGGACGTTATTTTGGGTCAAAAATTTATCGGTTTGAATTCAACCTATTTGTCAAGCAGGTTAATATTCTAAATATGAATCCAAACTTTTTGTTAAATGTAGAATTTGATTCGATTCATATGATCCATTTACTAAAGGGTGGATCTGGTTAAATGGGTTAAGTGGACGTTTAATGGTTTAAATAGACTTAAATAAGTAAAATAAGTTAAGCAAATCGAATTGAGAGAGTTTGAAATAATTTGAGTAGATTTTTAAATAGATCTTAAACATATCGTGTGAGTTAAATCATATGTAGATTTAATTATTAAATAGGCCAATATGGGTTAATCTGAACCCCACCATTTAATAAAAGAATCAAAGGAGGCTAACCTATTTACCATCTGAGATTATCTTTGCCAAACCCGAATTTGCTAAAAGA
Source organism: Elaeis guineensis (assembly GCF_000442705.2). Classification (NCBI taxonomy): domain Eukaryota; kingdom Viridiplantae; phylum Streptophyta; class Magnoliopsida; order Arecales; family Arecaceae; genus Elaeis; species Elaeis guineensis. The sequence goes on from NC_025994.2 coordinate 18,029,483, forward strand.
GAAATACTTTGTGCACCGCGTGTAGTGTAGAAAATCTGACGTGGAGCACATCGCTTTATTCTATTGGACAGCACTTTCCAATGCGCATTTAATGCCCGCAGTTCTAATTTTTTATTTGAAATTTTGAATGATGAAAATACTCTTCTATTTTAATAAAATTATGACATCCAAGGTGAAAATATGATATTGTGGATCAAAATTATGATTTATTAGACGAAAATACTTCTCTATTTTGACAAAATTATAATATCCAAGATAAAAATTATGATATTTTAGATCAAAATTATGATATTCTATTATAAGATGCTATAATTTTGATCCACAATATCACAATTTTTATTTTGAATATTATAATTTTATTAAAAAAAAATATTTTTATTATTTAAAATTTTAAATAAAAAATAAAAATATAAATATTAATAAATATAAAATATATATTTAAAAATAATAATTATATAATTTAATAAAATGAAGTGATGTGTCCCACATCAATTTTTCTAGGTTGCGGTGCACAAAGAATTTCTCTTTGCTAGAATGGATTTGTTGTGGATCAGATTAATGGGCCTAGATGCTACAAGGCAAAGCCATCACATCCTGCTGTAGCAGGTCATAAAGCAGTGGCTTATCATAATTTTTGGGGTTGTTAATCATTTATGAGTCTCTCTCCTCTTTTCCCTATAATTATTGCCACCATTCCAGCCTTCCAGGTCCATTACTTGCAACTTTTCTCCATATCTCAAAACCAAAATTCCACTTCTGCCCCTACACTGACGACGCTACCTCCCACCTCTTTTTCGCATGCATACGTCTTCTTCGCCTGATATCCTCCCCTTCCATTTCCCCATGCATACGTCCTCTTCGCCTGATATGATGATATCCTCCCCTTTCATTTCCCTCCTTCCCACCCCCACTATCTGGCGCACGTGTCAGGTCCCATCCAGAATAAAAGTCTCCGAAAACAGACACGGACGCCGGTGGGACGCACGTGATAGGGAGCAGCATGCACGTGCCAGTCTAACCCTGGTTACCTTCATCTAACCTCGGGTTAAGCTAACCATGAGATTAGTACTAAGTAAATAGTTTTTTTTTTTTTTTTTGGTTACATCTAAGCAAATAGTTTTAAAAGGATTAAAGGATCATAGAAGGATATGAGATTAGTACTAATAAATATTTTTAAAAGGATTGTAATCATACGTTATCTTGAAAAAAAAAGGATTGTAATCAAAAATAGTTTTAAAAGGATCATAGAAGGACCGCGTGTTACCTCGTCGCGCCGTTGGTATAAATACTTGGCCGTCCTTCTCTCCAAACAAAGAAAGCAAATCCCCGAGAGAGAGAGAGAGAGAGAGAGAGAGAGAGGGAGGGATGGGGAGCTCGAGTGGTGCTCTCATGGCGGTCTCAAGGTGGGAGCTTTGTGGGCGAATCGGATGACAGTTGACTGGTCTCTTCTTTCGCCCTCATTTTTCCTGCCGAAAGCCTCTGGATTCCCTGCTCTTTTGCTTGTTTTCTCCCCGACGAAGAATCGCTGCTTCTTTTGAACTTTTCTCCCTTCCCTCCAATGCGTGCAGAAACGTGGAGGAGGGCGACGAATCCATCTGGGTCAATGCGCTTCCTTTGGTCTTCCCGTTCATGAATGCGAGTGGGAAATGGGAAGGAAAGGGGGGGAATTATTCCGAGCTCTTTCCTCTATTCTCGCCCATCTGTTTCTGTTCCTCGTGGTTGGTTCTAGCGTGCCGTGAGTGCGGGGAATGGAATCGCTCCTCCCCTTACACTGGTGCTGTGATCTCGATGCCTGATTGAAGATCGCGTCGTCTGTTGCTAGGAATTGTTGAATGCCTCCAATTGCTCTTTTTCGTGTCTGATTCCGCGGAAAAGGCTAAAAAGATTCCATCTTTTCCACTTTATCCTGTGCTCCCCTGTTCTGGCATCGAAGAGAACAGCAGATTTTGGGTTTTTTTTTTCCTTCTTTTTCTGAGTTTAAAGCGTTCGAGTGTGTCGAGACCGAGAAGTTTGTGACCGGGGACGCGAAGATGAGCGGTCTCCTGCCGGATTCCGACGGCGAGATCGGTTCCGAAACCCTAAATTCCAGCCAGAGCTCCATGAGCAGCGGGAGCTGCGATCGCCGCAGCAGCTTCTCCCGCCCCTCCTTCGACGCCGCCGTGGAGCCCGCCGCGGACTCGTCCGGCGGCGGCCACTGCCCTTGCTCCCCTCCCGGGCTGTTTTCCAAGCCCCACCGCTCGTCGGACCCGGCGTGGGCGGCGATCCACTCGCGGCGGGACGGCGGGCTCCCGGCACGTCTCGGCCCCCGGGACTTCAAGCTGGTACGCCGGATCGGGAGCGGCGACATCGGGACCGTCTACCTCTGCCGGCTCCGAGAGGAGCAGCGGTGCCCGGAGGCGTCGCCGATGTGTTACGCGATGAAGGTGGTGGACAAGCTGGCGCTGGCGAAGAAAAAGAAGCTGGAGAGGGCGGCGACGGAGAAGAGGATTCTGAGGGTTCTCGACCACCCGTTTCTGCCGACTTTGTACGCCGACTTCGACGCGTCGCCGCATTTCTCGTGCGTGGTGATGGAGTACTGCAGCGGCGGCGATCTCCACACCCTCCGCCACCGCCAGCCCGGCCTTCGCTTCTCCGTCACCGCCGCCAGGTCTTTTTTTTTTTTCCGCCCTTTTCCAATGAAAAAATCTGACCAAAAACCACCTTTTTTTTTAAAAAATTAAATTTCTATATATTCATAAATTTCTTATCTCATCCAATTTTTATATTCGAATTTTGGTCGAAATTTAATGAGTCCTCTCAAATTATCATAACACTCAAAAGTAACGGTGTTCCAATAACTTCGTTAGTGTCATTAAGTGTTACAATGTCATTCGTTTATATGCGCCCCGAGTCTTTTAACGGATTTTTATTGAGACAAAATATTGCCACGTTTTAGTAATTGAGTTATATATTTCTTTTTCCATGGTCCGTGACACATCCGCCTTGCATCACGTAGCTTTGACATGCTTCAAACGGCCGTTATTTTTGAAACCAGCCGCAGAGCAATCGATTGCCTCGAGATGCTTCTTATTTCTTATTTTTTTTTTTTTTTTTTTTGTTGCTTCGACGAAAACGTAGCATTAAGAACTCTATTTGTTCTTATCAAAAAAAGAACTCTATTTGTTTCTTCTTTTGGTAAACATAGTAATACCTTTTCAAATTTTATCCTCTAACTGCTCTTTTCTTCCCAAAATTCAAATTCATTTTTTTTTCCAGGTTTTACGCCGCTGAAGTACTTCTGGCCTTGGAGTACCTCCACATGCTCGGCATCGTCTACCGCGACCTCAAGCCCGAGAACATCCTCATCCGCTCTGACGGCCACATCATGCTCTCCGACTTCGACCTCTCTCTCCAGTCCACCTCCTCCCCCACCCTCGAACCTACCGCTGCCGCCTCCGCCGACGCCACCGACGACGCCGACGAGCCCTCCTGCCTCCCCGACCGCCTCTTCCGCCCCCGCAAGCCCGCCTCCTCCCTCCCCTCCCCCCGGTTCGTCGCCGAGCCTGTCGCCGCCCGGTCCTGCTCCTTTGTCGGCACCCACGAGTACGTCGCCCCCGAGGTCGCCGGCGGCCGCCCCCACGGCAGCGCCGTCGACTGGTGGGCCTACGGCGTCCTCCTCTACGAGATCCTCTACGGTCGGACCCCCTTCGCGGGGCCCACCAACGAGGTCACCCTCCGCAACATCGTGAAGCAGCCTCTCGCCTTTCCCCCGGCTCGCGGCCCGGCCGACTCGGCCGCCCGGGATCTCATCTCCGGTCTGCTCGTCAAGGACCCGGCCTCCCGATTCGGTTCGAGACGCGGAGCCGCGGACGTCAAAGCCCACCCCTTCTTCAAAGGCTTGAACCTGGCTCTCCTCCGCTCCCACCGCCCCCCGGTCATCCCCGGTCTGGTCCGGTCCAACTCCTGCCGCGAGCGCCAGAAGCCGGCCCGCTTCGACTTCTTCTGATATGAACCGTTTTCCTTCTCGTGGTCGTACTGGGGCACGTGATCTCATGGCCCAACGGGGCCAGCTGCTACGTCCGGTTCTCACCAACAGACAGGAGCTGGAAAATTTTCTCCTCTCGTTGTTTCTTTGTTCCCCGCGTCTGCCAAGTAGAAAAGTATTCCAGGAACGAACGGGGAGTAGTTGGGGAGTTAATAATTAAGCCTTGGAATTAATGTATAGGGGCATGCATTGACTTGCGAACAGTCCTTCTTGGTAGTACGTATAACTACAAAATATTTTGCCTGCTTTACTGTTCCTTAAACAACTATTTTCTCGCCCTCACAACGTATTAATGCTCCGGAGACTATTAGCAACACGTTGTCTCGATCTCAAAACCCTCAATTATGGCCGCTGATACAGTGCTTAGACTAACGGCCAAGTAGCACCAAATCCCAAGTCTAGTAGATAGCTTTTGAATTCGGTAATCAAATCTGACAGATTTGACAATGGGATGGTGTATGTCGGAAGATAGCTGCTACCACGTCCGAAAATTCTTAAAAAGTAATTATAAAGAAGAAGACCCGTTGGTCCTAATCTTGTTTGACTTGTCGTTATGCGGATCACCGCCATTGATTTTATTGGATATAAAATAATCTCAATCAAAGTTCACAGAAGATCGATTCTTTCAGGATTTTTTTGATTTTTAACTTTGTGCGGTATCTTTTTGAACTTTCTCGGCTGTTCAAATTTTCATAATACCATCTAAATTTTTTCAGCAGTCGATCTTTTAAAATATCCTCCAGATTCTTCCAATGGACGAATTTTTATCGTACCATCCGAACTTCTTCAATAATGAACTTCTCCATTCATCTATCCGGACTTCTCCAATAATGAGCTCTTCCATTCATCTATCGAACTGTTTCAAACATTCTTTGGACTTCACTATCAGCCGATTTTCTACAGTGATCGACTACTCTTCGAATTCTTTCCAGACCTCTTCCTGCCACGATCGATTTTACTCCGAATTTTTTTCGGACTTCGTCAATGTCCGAATTTTTTCAGCAGCAGGACTTCTACAGTAATCAGACTCCATCCAAGTTTCTACGGTTGTCGATCGCCTTCCGAATTTCATCCGAGCTCCTACAAGAATCGGACTCCGTCCGAACTTCTACAGCAGGTGGATCCCAGACGAATTTCTACAACAGACGGGCTCCACCAGCCGGATCTCTATTTCGAACTTCTATTGCAAGCGGACTTCATCCAAGCTTCTATAATAAGAAGTCTCTATCCGAGTTTCCACGGCAATCGGTCTTCGTCCGAACTTCTACAGCAAGCGGCTTCCTTCCGGACTCTTGCAAGAATCGGACTCCGTTCGAACTTCTACAATAGAATTGAATTCCAGACTCCTCCAGCGGTCGACCTTTCACAGTGTCCTCAAGACTCCTTCAGCGGATGAACTTCCATAATGCCTTCCGAACTCCACTATCGATCGACCTTCTGCTGGATTCCTCATGAAATCGGATCTCTTCAGCAGACGAGCTTCTACTTCAGACAAATTTCAGACGGACTTCTCTAGCAATCAGACTATTTCGGACTTCTCCAACAGAAGGTTCCCATCCAAGCTTCTACAGCAGATGACTTTTGCCTGCAGCATCAGTGCCTAAGGCACCCAACAACAATTGACCCGTTAGCAACTTCGGAAGCATTCGAGTTTCTCTCAAATTGTTGAGACAGAGAGCTATTCCGCTCCATCAGACGTCCCAATCGAGCTTCAGCCGTCCGGTCCAAGCTCTCTGGCAAGTCGCGACAACGGGTACTACCCCACTCTCTGTAACAGATTTCACGTGGCCCCACCACTCTCTGGCAAGTCGCGACAACAGGCACTATTCCACTCTTCGTAACAAACTTCACGTGGCTCTGAACGGTCCACTATCAGGCAGTTACGGACGTCGCTGTCAAGCGGTTACGCTCCCTCATCTATAAAAGAGATCCTCCCAGATACGTTCTCCTCTAAGCTCTAAACTCTATCTCGAAATTCTGCTAAAATCTCATTCGAGTGCTCCATTTCTGTTGAAGCAGAGTACTGACTTGAGCGTCAGAGGGTCTTGCCGGAGCACCTCCAACTCTGGTTTAGACTTTCTTTGTAGGTCCCGGTGGCTGCTGCAATCCTCTTGACTCCAGCTTCTCCAGCATCAGTGGAATTCTGCACTAATAGAATTGATGCTAGAGGAAGGACGGCCTGCGTCTTCGTAGGATCCTTGTTCTTAAAGGAGTACTCAACGGGACTGTCTCCGATCATTTTTTTCGATATTTTCTTTCTCTTCTCCTGTCAGATCCCCACCTATGCAACCAATGGATCAATTCAGCTGGGTTCATGGCTGATCTCCATCACAAGCTGTGATTCTTCCGTACTTGGACACTTCAAAACTTCGAAGAAGACTTCCTTGGGTAGTTCAGTCGGAGCCAGTGTAACCAACTTGGAGAGAAGATCGGTCCTGGTATTTTTTGCTCTTGGAATCTGCCTGATGTCAAAGTTGCCAAAGGCGGGGATGATCTCTTTTACCTTTTCGAGATACTTGGCCATACTGTCCTTCCAAGCTTCATAGTTTCCGTTGACTTATCCCACTACCAATTGAGAGTCACTGTAGACTTGGAGCCGATCTACTTCTAACTCTTTGGCGATCCTCAGTCCTGCAATCAGAGCTTCATATTCTACTTCGTTATTTATCGTAGAAAATTCGAAGCGCAGTACGTACTTCACGATAATTCCTTTCGAATTAACCAAGATCAGGCCCGTGCCTGCGCTTGACATGTTGGAGGAGCCATCCACATAGAGGGCCCAAAAACCATCAGGAAGATCTGTTCTTTCTTCAGGGGAGTTCGGCTGGAGTCCTGGGTTGTCAGCTTCACCTCGTTCAAGTTCGGCTTCTTCCAGAATAGTGCATTCCATTATGAAGTCTGCTAATATCCAGACTTTTATTACCGACTGAGGTCGATAGTTGATATCGAATTTCGTGAGCTCGACTGTCCATTTTGTTATCCTTCCGGAAGCATCCGCTCGATGCAAAACTACCTTAATCGGTTGGTCAGTGAGCAGTATTATGGTGTGCCATTGAAAGTAAGGTCAGAGCCTTCGAGCTGCAATCAACAAGACGTAAGTTAGTTTCTAACTTAGTATACCTGATTTTGGCGTCTCTTAGTACTCGACTTATGTAGTAGATCGGCCATTGAATTTTTACTTCTTCCTTAACCAGAAATGCTACGAGAGCCACTGGGGAGACCGCCAGGTACAGGAACAACTCCTCTCTGGGTTCGGGCTTTGCCAATAGCGGAGGTGAGCCAAGGTAGTTTTTCAATTCTTCAAACACCTGCTGACATTCAGTGGTCCAACAGAAGTTCTTCGGTTGCTTGAGAGTCTGAAAGAAAGGTAGGCACCATTCGATCGACCTTGAGACAAAGCGATTCAGAGCTGCTACTCTCCCAGTAAGGCGCTGAACTTCCTTTATTGACTTCGAGATGGTCATTTTCTGGATGGCACGAATTTTTTTTGGATTTGCTTCGATCCCGCACCTCGATACCATGAAGCCCAAGAATTTTTCTGAGGTTACTCCAAAAGCGCACTTGGATGGGTTCAGCTTCATCTTGTATTTTCGGAGGGCGTTGAAGGTCTCCTCAAGATCGGCGACGTGATTCGTTGAGGATTTACTTTTTACAAGCATGTCGTCCACGTAGACTTTCATGTTGCGGTCGATCTGCTCTTTGAAGATTTTGTTCACCAGTCGTTGATAGGTCGCCCCTGTATTTTTGAGGCCAAAAGGCATGACCCTATAACAATAAAGACCACGGTTAGTAATAAAAGCAGTTTTTTCTTCGTCCTCCGATGCCATCCTGATTTGATTGTAGCCAAAAAATGCATCCATGAAAGTGAGAAGCTCATGGCCCGAGGTTGCGTCCACTAATTGGTCAATTCTGGGCAGAGGGTAACTGTCCTTCGGGCAGGCTTTGTTTAGCTTTTTGAAGTCTATACACATCCTCCACTTGCCATTCGCCTTCTTGATGAGAACCACATTGGAGATCCAGTTCGGGTAGTTGACTTATCTGATGAACCCGACTTTCAGGAGTTTATCAACTTTCTCAGCTATTGCTTTCTGCCTTTTCGGTGCGTGACCTCAAATTTTTTCTTTCATCGGTCGATGTTTGGGATCAACAGCTAGACGGTGTTCCATGACTTCTGCATCAATCCTCGATATGTCCGTTGGAACCCAAGCGAAAACATCCGCATTCTTTTGTAGAAAATTGATGAGCTGTATCCGTACCTCTTCTCCCAGTTTGGAGTTGATCTTCACCACATGCTCCTCATTCCCATCGTTCAAAGGAATTGAGACAAGATCTTCGATTGGCTCACCCCGTTCTTCAGCAAGATCGTCATGGGTGTCTAATCCATCAACTGGACAGGGGTCAAATTGATCATTTCTTTGTAGGGCTATGTTATAGCTGTGTCTCGCCAGGACTTGATCTCCTCTGACCTCTCCGACCCCTTGGCTAGTAGAAAATTTTAATTTCAAATGGTAGGTCGATACCACAGCTTGGAGGGCGTTGAGGTCAGGTCGGTCAAGTATTGCGTTGTAGGCAGATGGCGCCCTTACTATCAGAAAATCTACTTGTGCTCTAGATTATTTCAGATACCGACCTGCAACTACAGTTAAAGTTATTACTCCTTCCACCGACACAGCATCGCCAGTGAACCCTACCAATGGAGAGCTTGTCGATCCTAATCGACCATCCGAAATAGATATTTTTGAGAATGCATCATAAAATAAAATATCGACAGAGCTTCCACTATCAACAAGAATGCAACGTACATCATAGTCAGCAATATTTAAAAAAACTACAACCGCATCATTATGGAGGAATTGAATCTCCTTGGCATCTTCTTCAGTAAAGGTTATAGATTCTTCAGTCCTCTGTCGCTTGGACGGTCCGGCCGATCCATTGGCTACTCCCTATCGGGGTCCTCTAGAGATGGTGTTGATGATCCCGATTGGAGGTCGATCTTCAGGCTGTTCTTCCCTCCTTTGTGGCTCTGACTGTGGTAGGGCCCTCGACCAATCCCCCTACCTTCAGACCGACGTTGGATGAATCTGTCGAGCCGACCTCATCTGATGAGCTCCTCGATCTCATCTCGAAGCTGAATACACTCCTCCATGTCATGGCCGTGGTCACGATGATAGAGGCAGAACTTGTTAGGGTTGCACTTCCCAGGGTGTGTGCGCATCCTTTCCGATCTTGACAGCTGCTCCATGACCTCCATCAGCACTTGGGCTTTTGGAGCATTGAGAGGGGTGTAGCTGTGAAATCTTCTTGGAGAAGAGCTTTGCCAAACTCTGCGGTCCAGGCTCCTCTGCCTACGAGCTCGGGGAGGAGTTCGGACATGCTTGTGTCCGGAGGGAGTTCGAGAACGTGACCGAGCTTCACTCGACCTTTTTTCAACTGCGGGCTTGCTGGAGTCACCCACCTGTCGCTCCTTCGTGGCCTCCTCGTCCTTCAGCTTGAAGGCTTCCTCTACTCGGGCATATCCTTCGGCCCGAGCCAGCAAATCAACGAAGTCCCTGAGATACTTCTTTTCCAAGAAAAATAGAAGATCATTCTTTTGAAGACTGCTCTTCAGGACGGCCATTGCAACTGATTGGTCCAAGTTTCGGACCTCCAATGTGGCAGTATTAAAATGGTTGACGTAAGTTCGGATGGATTCTCCCTCCTTTTGCTTGATGTTGATGAGGGACTCTGAACCTCTCCGGAGATGCCGGCTGCTGACGAAATAAGCCACAAACTGATGGCTCATTTGATCAAAGGAGAAGATAGTACCTGACTTCAGTGCCGAGTATCAATTTTTTGCTGCTCCCTTCAAGATAGATGGGAAAGCTTGGCATAGGATGGCATCTGGCGCATCATGGAGCAGCATCATTGTCCGGAAGGCCTCCAGGTGGTCAACCAGATCTGAGGTTCCATCGTAGCTCTCAAATTGGGGGAGCTTGAAGTTCGGTGGGATCGGTTCCTGCATAATCATTTGAGAGAAAGGAGGGTTAGTACAGATATCCTCACCGTAAGCAGGGGGAGCATGGTAGAGCTCTTCGATCCGTCGGTTCATCTCCTGAAACCTTTGATTCAGGAGATCCTCTCGATTGCGAGTCTCAAGGGTCTTCTGACAGAACGGAGGTAGAGATCTTCCGGGCATAGAATCGTGATCAGACGGAGGGCCTCCACCCTCTGCTTCCCCTTTTCGGGGAAGACAGGGCGACTGGCCCAAGTGGGCCACCCGATTGTCAGATTCTGAAACTCCGACGATGCTCTTTCTAGCTGCACAGATGCCTGTGACTACTGTTGCTGCATGGCCTGCACTGCTTCGGTGAGGCCCCTGATCTGCTGAACCAGCAGGTCGAACTGCTCTATGCCGACTGTCGTTGCCGAAGGAGGAGGAGCTTGAGAAACTGAAGATGAGGTCGGAGCTTGCGGATCTCGCTGAGATCTGGCCACGGAGGCCGTAGATTGCCTAGTGGATGTCTTTCGGGAAGGCATCAGGTGGGGATCTGGCAGGAGAAGAAGAAGAAAATATCGAAAAAGATGATCGGAGACAGTCCCGTTGAGTACTCCTTTAAGAACAAGGATCCTGCGAAGACACAGACGGCCCTTCCTCTAGTGCCAATTCTGTTGGTGCAGAATTTTGCCGATGCCGGAGAAGATGGAGTCGAGAGGATTGCGGCCACCGTCGAGACCTGCAAGGAAAGTCTAAATCGGAGTTGGGGGGTGCTCCGGCAAGATTCTCTGACGCTCAAGTTAGTACTCTGCTTCAACAGAAATGGAACACTCGAATAAAATTTTAACAGAGTTTCGAGATAGAGTTTAGAGCTTAGAGGAGAACGTATCTGGGAGGGTCTCTTTTATAGACGGGGGAGCGTAACCGCTTGACAGCGACATCCGTAACTGTCTGGTAGTGGGCCGTTCAGGGTCACGTGGAGTTTGTTACGGAGAGTGGAGTAGTGCCTGTTGTCGCGACTTGCCAGAGAGTGGTGGGGCCATATGGAATCTGTTATAGAGAGTGGGGTAGTGCCCGTTGTCGTGACTTGCCAGAGAGCTCGGGCCGGACGGCTGAAGCTCGGTTGGGACGTCTGGTGGAGCGAAATAGCTCTTTGTCTCAGCAATTTGAGAGAAGCTCGGATGCTTCCGAGGTTGGTAATGGGTCAACTGTTGTTGGGTGCCTTAGGCGCTGATGTTGCAGGCGAAAGTCATCTGCTGTAGAAGCTTGGACGGAAATCTTCTGTTGGAGAAGTCTGGTAGAAGTCTGATTGCTAGAGAAGTCCGTCTGAAATTTATCTGAAGTAGAAGCTCATCTGAAGACTGTCTGCTGGAGAGGTCCGATTTCATGAGGAATCCAGCAGAAGGTCGATCGATAGTGGAGTTCGGAAGGCATTGTGAAAGTTCATCCGCTGGAGAAATTTTGAGGACATTGTGGAAGGTCGACCGCTAGAGGAGTCTGGAATTCAATTCTATTGTAGAAGTTTGGATGGAGTCCGATTCTTGCAGGAGTCTGGAAGGAGGCCGTTTGTTGTAGAAGTTCGGACGAAGATCGGTTGCCGTGGAAGCTCGGATGGAGACTTCTTATTGTAGAAGCTCGGATGAAGTCCGCTTGCAATAAAAGTTTGGAGTAGAGATCCGACTGGTGGAGCTCGTCCATTGTAGAAGTTCGTCTGGGATCCACCTGCTATAGAAGTTCGGATGGAGTCCGGCTCTAGTAGGAGCTTGGATGAAATTTGAAAGGCGGTCGACCATCGTAGAAATTTGGATGGAGTCTGGTTACTGTAGAAGTCCTGCTGCTGGAGAAGCTCGGACATTGACGAAGTCCGAAAGAAGTTCGGAGTAAAGTCGATCGTGGCAGGAAGAGGTCTGGAAGGGATTCGGAGAGTAGTCGATCACTGTAAAAAATCGACTGATAGTGAAGCCCAGAGAGCATTTGGAGCAGTCCGGTAGATGAATGGAGGAGCTCATTATTGGAGAAGTCCGGATGGCACGATAGGAGTTCGTCTGTTGGAGGAATCTGGAGGATACTATAGAAGGTCGACTGTTGGGGGAGTCCGGATGGTATTATGGAAGCTCGGACAGTCGAGAGAGTTCAGAAAGATGCCACACAAGGTCAAAAGCTGGAAGAGCCCTAGGAGGGTCGGCCTCTTACGAACTTCGGCTGGGGTTATTTTATACCCAACACCGTGCAGAATTCTGCCGATGCTGGAGAAGATAGAGTTGAGAGGATTGCGGCAGCCGTCAGGACCTGCAAGGAAAGTCTAAACTGGAGTTGGGGGTGCTCCGGTAAGACCCTCCGACGCTCAAGTCAGTACGTTGCTTCAACAGAAATGGAGCACTCGAATAGAATTTTAGTAGAGATTCGAGATAGAGTTTAGAGCTTAGAGGAGAACGTATCTGGGAGGGTCTCTTTTATAGACGGGGGAGCATAACCGCTTGACAGCGATGTCTGTAACTGCCTGGTAGTAGGTCATTCAGGGCTATGTGGAGTTTGTTACGGAGAGTGGAGTAGTGCCCGTTGTCGCGACTTGCCAGAGAGTGGCGGGGCCATGTGGAATCTATTACAGAGAGTGGGGTAGTGCCCGTTGTCGCGACTTACTAGAGAACTCGGGTCGGACGGCTGAAGCTCGGTTGGGACGTCTGGTGGAGCGGAATAGCTCTCTGTCTCAGCAATTTGAGAGAAGCTCGGATGCTTCCGAGGTTGCTAATGGGTCAACTATTGTTGGGTGCCTTAGGCGCTGATGCTGCAGGCGGAAGTCATCTGCTGTAGAAGCTCGGACAGGAACCTTCTGTTGGAGAAATCCGACAGTAGTTCGATTGCTAGAGAAGTCCGTCTGAAATTTGTCTGAAGTAGAAGCTCGTCTGAAGACTGTCTGCTGGAGAGGTCCGGTTTCATGAGAAATCCAGCAGAAGGTCGATCGATAGTGGAGTTCGGAAGGCGTTGTGGAAGTTCGTCCGCTGGAGGAGTCTTGAGGATACTGTGAAAGGTTGACCGCTGGAGGAGTCTGAAATTTAATTCTATTGTAGAAGTTCGGACGAAGTCTGGTTCTTACAGGAGTCCGAAAGGAGGCCGCTTGCTGTAGAAGTTTGGACGAAGATCGGTTGCCGTGGAAGCTCGGATGGAGACTTTTTATTGTAGAAGCTCGGATGAAGTCCGCTTGCAATAGAAGTTCAGAGTAGAGATCTGACTGGTAGACCCATCCGTTGTAGAAGTTCGTCTGGGATCCACCTGCTATAGAAGTTCGGATGGAGTCCGGCTCTTGTAGGAGCTCGGATGAAATTCGGAAGACGATTGACCACCGTAGAAACTTGAATGGAGTCTATTTACTGTAGAAGTCCTGCTGCTGGAGAAGCTCGAACATTGACGAAGTCCGGAAGAAGTTCGGAGTAAAGTCGATCGTGGCAGGAAGAGGTCTGGAAGGGATTCAAAGAGTAGTCAATCACTGTAGAAAATTGGCTGATAGTGAAGCCCAGAGAGCATTTGGAGCAGTCCGGTAGATGAATGGAGGAGCTCATTCTTGGAGAAGTCCGGATGGCACGATAGGAGTTCGTCTATTGGAGAAATCTGGAGGACACTATGGAAGGTCGACTGCTGGGGGAGTCCGGATGGTATTATGGAAACTCGGACAGTCGAGGGATTTCAGAAAGATGCCGCACAAGGTCGGAAGCTGGATGAGCCCTGGGAGGGTCGGCTTCTTACAAACTTCAGCTGGGGTTATTTTATACCCAATACCAATCCCCCTACTTTCGAGTTTGGGTTCCGAATGAAAGAAGTACAGAGAAATTTTTGCAGTCGAAGTTGCCTCCCTCGATTTTCGTACTCGATTGTTTCTAGATATTTTGGCGTTTGACGCGCTGGTGCTAGAGTCTTTTCAAATCGTGACGATCCGAAAAGATTTTTTCGAAATTTCTACTGGAGCGTTGCTCTAGGTACTGTGCGATAATGATTCTGTCAGTCGTCAGTCGCCTTCAGCCGCCTGCCATGTTGAGTGGGACACGTGACGGTTGTAGATCGGCCAGAGGAGATCTGCAATCATCATTGCGTCGGACCCAGTTGCCTATTTAAACCCGCCCCCCTTTTTTAGGGGTTTCACTTTGCCTGAGGGTTTCTTCAGTCCCTTCTTCTCGAGAGTTTCGTCCTCCTCCAGTGTCCCTCTCAGCCTTAGGCGTTCTTCGGGTCAACCCCCATCACTACATCTCTGCATCTCTGCATCTCTCGGATCAGCTTAGGTTAGTTCCAGAACCTCTCTTTTTTTTTCTTGCTATTCTTTTATTTTTCCTCCTTTGCATTCCGCCTGTTCGATTTTTCACGAGCGCCCTGTTTCTTATTTTTTTCAATTTTTTTAAAATTTTTTAGATTTTTCACTTGATTCAAAATATCTTTCAATACTTCCTCCTCTAGCAGTTCTAGGAGTTCGTCCGTTTCAGCCTCCCAAAATCTTAGTTCTGTAGATGAATCTCGTCTGATCTTTGTACCAGACACCATTCCCAGCTCTCTAACTCCGGACGAACTCTCACTGATTAGGATTCAGTACGGAATTTCTCCGGAGTATGAGCTAGAGCTTCCCGGGCCGACTGACCGGGCTAGCACCCCTCCCTCCGGCTACTTCTGTTTATACCAAGAAGCTTTCCACGCCGGACTTCGACTTCCATTTCCACTTATTGTTATTGCTCTTTTTTGCTTCTTAAATATTTCTTTAGTTTCTGTAGCGCCGAACTCCTTTAGATTTCTGATAGGATTTCTTTTCCTCTGTAGTTTACCTGAAGTTCGACCAACCCTTTCTTTGTTTAGAAATTTCTATATCTTCAAGCGTCACCCCTCGGCAAAGGACTGATGGTACTTCTCTCCCCAGTTCGGTAGAAAGGGGTTGCTAAAAGGCGTCCCCTCTTCTATCCACAACCGGAAGGAGAGATACTTCTACGTCCGATGCCTGACCTTGGAGCTGGGGTTGCCCCCCTAGGGCTTCCTGAGGGATTCCGTCCGTCGGGCTTCCAGCCTGGGACAGGATGACCTTGAAGCCTCTAATAAACTCGAGGCTTATCCAACTCCTCTCCTCTCCGACCTCCTGAAGGAGCAACTCTTATTTAACGTCGGCCTAAGCCTTCTCAACCCTGCCGATATTTTTTTTTTTTTATCATTCGCTGCTTCCCCTTTCTTCTTGTTCTTTTTCTAAGCTGTGCTGAACTTCTTTCATTGCAGATATGGACGCAGACGTAGCCCGGATGCTAGCCAAGGGTCTCAAGACCCACAAAAGGAAAGGCGCTGCATCCTCGGGGATGGCGAAGAGGGCAAGGGTAGAAGAGATGAGCTCGACCGTGCCTGCCCAGGCGGCCATCGCCGTCGATGCCCCCTCCGACGTCGAGCTCGCAGTCCCTCGAGCCTCTTCAAGAAGCCCCCTGACCGAGGTTTTCGCTCCAGAGGCTCGTCCCGAGGAGGCGCCGGGGGCCGAAAGGAGGAGGAAGAAGATGTTGGCTCGCAAGAGCCGCAGCAGCAGGGCTGCCATCGAGGGGGCCGACAGCTCCGAAGAAGATCCGGGGGAAAATTTCTTCAACAATAGGGATTTAATAAAAAAGTTGGTCGACGGGTGCGTCTTGCCCGAGGTCGTCCACAGGATCGTCCACATCGATCCTAAGCAGCGGGTCTGGGACTCTCTGGGGTCCTTTCTCGAGGTAGGTCAATTTATTTTTTTTTTCTTCTCGCTTCTTTACTCAGCTTATTCCTTAGCTCTTATATTAACTCACTGGTCGCTTTTGCAGATTGGACACCAGCTCATCGCCAACATCGAGGCGATGAATAACGCCAAGAGGGAAGCAGTCTAGGCGGAGGAAGGTCGCCTGGCCAAGGTCGCCCGCCTCAAAGAGAAGATCATCGAAGTCACGAGTCTCCAAGAGACGCTGCAGAAGGAGGGACAAACCTCGGCAGACCTGAGGGCTGCCTTGGAGGAGAAAAGAAAGAAGGCAGAGGCCGAGATCTCTGAGCTGAAGGCATAGATCTCGACCCTGGTCTCGGAGGCAATGGTCCGAGCAGTGGAGGAGTTCAAGACCTCCTCCGAGATGAGGGATCTGAAGATTTAGTTTGGCCAGACCGCCTTCATTAAGGGCTTCGAGCTCTGCCAGGAGAAGGTGGTTGGAAAGTTTTTCGAACTGGGCCTCGGCTTCCTGGATGAGACGTCCGACGATGAAGTCGGACCTTTTGAAGCCGCTGCCAGTCTTCCTTCAGTCAGGACTTTCTCGACTGTCGCGACTACCGCGACAGACATTCCGAGGGTGCCGAGCTCCTCCACTTCTGCCCCAGGGGTTCGAAACCTTTAATTTTGTATTTTTTCTTTTGTTACAACTTTTCCTCATTTTTTTGTACTTAAGAACTATTTAATCAATAAAATCGGATTCTTCTTTACAGAGAGCTCCTTTTTCTTACTCTGCATCCTTTTTCTTCTCTTTTATTTTCTTGCACTGATTTGTGTTGTGACGCTCTTGTCTCCCAACAACAGTGCCCTGTTGAAGCTCTTCCCCTGCCACAGGGGATCTCTTTGAAGTCGATGATCCGAGATCTGAGAAGGAAAGTTTGTCATCTAATGAAGAAATCAAAGAAGTTGGATGATGAACTTCACCAGCTGAGGAAGAGCCATTCGGAAGCCACCCCAGAGGTTACTCACCTTCGGGACCACCACAAAAAGGGCTTCATGGACTACACCCGGAGGAAGGATGACTTTGTGAAGGAGCTTGAGGAACTCCAAAAACACGCCAGCTACCAATCTTGGACTCAGACTTTCAAGATCAGCTTCCTTGAGGTCGAGTTGGCGGCTGCACGGGAGAAGATCAGCCAGTTGGAAGGGAGCTCGTCCTAGCTTACAACCCAGGCCGATCACGATCGGGACTGGTCAAAGAAATTCTCCGACCTTCAGAAGTAGTTGCAGGATGCCGAGGTGAATTACAACACCTACCGAGTCGGCTGGTGCAGGCAAGTAGACGACTATCGAAGGAGGCTCAAGACGGAGATCGACAAGGTAGCCCACCTCCAGAGGCAGTTGTCTAATAGAGCCCAGGCCATTTCGGTACAAGGCTCCAACGAGCTCCGCTCTTTGAGGGAGACTATGGAAGAACTGTCCATGGCCCTTGGATGGGAGAAGGCCGAACTGCAGCGGCTGAAGATTCAGCTGGCCTACGAGCAGCAGGCGGTCAAGGATGCCGAGGTGGAGTCTGAGGTTCTGAGGAAGAGGCTTCGGGAGTCGGAAGGCGAAAGTCGGCGGTTCCACCAAATGTACCGGGAGATGCTTTTAAGAAAGAAAGAACTGAAAGAAGAAGTTGAGAACTTAAAGCAATCCCTGACAATGGCTGAAACCGAGAGTCTGAAGTCTGAAGAAGCCGAGCTTCCTTAGAGCTTGTTTACCTTTTATTCTATGTATTCTTTTCTTTTCTGGTTGTTTCTCTTTTTTTTTTTTTTATCTTCAAAGGCTTTTGTAATGCATTCTTTACTAATGAAATAAAATAAAATTTTCTCATCACTTTGTATAATATTGCTCTGAGTTGTCGTTTACCAAACCTCTCTTGTCTTTTATCTTGTTCGATGTTGACGTTGTTTGAAGGTTCCTGGTCATCGCTGTGTTGACTCACCCTTTTTGTTCATGAACAAAGGTCTTTTCGAGGCCTTTTGAGTTTAACGCTTCCCGGTGTTCGAGCTTGGGGCCCGAACTTCTCGTTACTTTGAGAAAGTCTATTTTCTCCTACTATGTGTTGGGCTCTCCCTTAGGGACTGAAGATTTTTGACAAGGATTTTCTTCTTCGTTGAGACGAGGTCCTTTGAGTCTTAGATGTAGTTCATTTTTTTCTTATCTCTGGTGTAGCTCATCGCTTTTTCTTTTTCTCTCCCCCTTTCTTTATATTTGGGCGAGGGTTTTCCTTTTGCTCCTAATGGGATTGTAGGGATGTAGAGGAGCTGCTGAGGGACTTT
Organism: Elaeis guineensis; assembly: GCF_000442705.2. Classification (NCBI taxonomy): domain Eukaryota; kingdom Viridiplantae; phylum Streptophyta; class Magnoliopsida; order Arecales; family Arecaceae; genus Elaeis; species Elaeis guineensis. Next base: position 18,047,473 of record NC_025994.2, read on the forward strand.
TTTCCTCATCCGATCTCAAACGATCAGATCTTCATTTGTGTCAGGATGAGGTTCTCCTCTTGTTCTCGACACAATCAATTTCAGCTCATGTTAGGACGAGATTTTTTTTCTGTTCCTAACAGGGCTGCGGGGGCACATAAGGACCGTTACAAGGTTCTCTCTCCCCATCCGATCTCTGAATAACCGGACCTTCAACCTTGCTCATGTTAGGACGAGGTTCTCCTCCTGTTTCTAACATGGCTGTGGGGGCCCATAAGGGCCATTGCAAGGGCCTCTCCTCCCATCCGGTCTCTAAATAATCGAATCTTCGACCTTGCTCATGTTGGGACGAGATTCTCCTCCTGTTCCTAACATGACTGTGGGGGCGTATAAGGGCCATTGCAAGGGTCTCTCTCCTCATCCGGTCTCTAAATAATCAGGCCTTCGACCTTGCTCATATTAAGACGAGGTTCTCCTCCTGTTTCTAACATGGCTGTGTTGGGAATAGTGTCCCAAAGCCAATCGTCAGCCTGTTGACGGTTGTGCTCCTTTTGTATTAGTACATGAATTATAAATAAATAAAAGTTATTTTGATATTTTTTTATCACAAATGTTTTATCTTCTAATGAACTCCTGTGTTGTGGTGAAGTCCTTAGGACTATTTAGACTCGACAAAGGAGGATTTGTCGCTTAGTCCTTAAACATGTTCGCGATCAAATGATACGTTGTTACCAAGGACGACAACGTTTATCGAGCATAGGTCGTTGTGTGCCATATGGGTTGGTTGTCCTCATAACCAAAGAGTGTGGAGACACTGGTATAGCATACAGGTGAGATGTAATGGTACATCTGCACTGAACATGACCAACTCCGGAGCTATTTCTGCTGTCAAGATTTACTCCGATGGGATATGGGTATAAATGTCCCTCCGACCTGAGACCGCCACGGTGACTTGCAAGCAACTCACTGCACTTAGGCACTGGACTACCTGAATTTTTAATTCAATGACGGAAGGCTGCTGGATGTAGTCAAGTACTTGACTTGTCGGTGCGTGTGTCAAGATGGGATTGACCACTCCAGTTTAGGAGCTGTGTATAGTCGTATTTCAATTTAGCAAAATCTTGGCCAGGGTAGTCCTAGTGAGGAGTCACAGGACTAATTGAGTTGAGCACGATTCGGATGATATCATCAGGGTTGACAGTTTAACCCTGAGTCGTCCTAAATACAGGGGTCAAAAGGGATGAATTATATGGTAACCATATTCACATAGGTTCTGAATGTTGCGATTGTGATTATTCGACCTATCCGATCGTCAGGTACCATTGCTAGATGGTTACTTCAATTAGTACAGAAATTGGTTCCTGTGCTACCAGCTTAGGTTCGAACCTGCGGGGTCACACACATTAGTGGTTCCTTTCTGATCAGATGGCTGATTATGAGTCTTATGTGTCTGGAAATCTATGATTGAGAATTAAGATTCTCTGATCATGAGTTTCACACATTTTGGGTACCGGGGTCAAAATTTTGAATTTTAAATTTTGAATTTGAAATTTGAACTCTTTGATCAGGGTTTCATATCGATGGTCTCTGATGCCTGATTGCTCATCGAATTTGGACTCAATATTTATGAGAGATTTAATTAGTGATTTGATCGCTAATTAACTCAATTTGATTGAGTAATTATTTTTGGATCAAGTCCAATTGAATTGGATTCAGTTTGGATTGACCCGATTAGGTTAAATGTTGACCTAATCGCTAAGGTGGTTTAGTCCCTGATTTGATCAGGGGTTAGATTTAATTAATTTCTGATTTGATTAAGATTTTATTGAGCTTAATTAAGCTTAATTAAGTTAGATTTAATTTATTCTAATTGTGCTTAACCTATTTAGATTAGGTTGGCTCAATTAGGTTCAAACCACCTTGACTTTTCTCCCTGCGCCACCTCACTTCTTCTGTGCATATTTAAATTCACGAGAAGCAACTTCTCATAAATTTTCTCCATGCAGAAGCCATCCCATGCCCACCCTTGTGCGCCAAATATCTGGATAAAAATAAGTTGGTTGGCCATTCAAATTCAAAAGAAAGTTTGAATTTGAATGAGCAACCAACTAATCCATGTGCCATGGTCTTATCTTGTGCGCCCCATATTTTACACGAGAAAATATTTCTTGTGTAAACTCTCCACGCATAAATCAACTCATGCCCCTTCTCTTCTCACGCACAAGTGGATAGGGATGAGTTAGTTTTGCATTTGAATTCAAATTTGATTTGAATTCAAATGTGCAACCACTTATCTTTATCCTCTCACGCGGATAAGACATGTTCGATGTTGTTTTAAAAAGAGGAGAAAGGTGGGACGTGCGTAAAAATTTTAGGAGAGAAACTTTGAGGCATGAGGAAAGTTTGTGCGCAAGGTGAAGGTCCAAAACCTTCCGAGAGAAAAAGAAAGAAAAGAAAGAAAATTAAGCGCAGGGTTTCTAGTGTGTACCCTAGGGTTTCTACCTAGGGTTTGGGAAGTGAGATTGGTGTGCCACGAGTGTCGTGAGTCCACCAAATTTTTGGAAGAGATCCATCAGCCTCTCAATCAATCGTGCAAATAATTCAGAGCATCCGAGGAGTCGGCACACATTTATCGAAGGAGTTCGATCAACATCTGCAATCAAAAGGGTCAAATCATGAACTAGCATTCGTGAGGAGCTGATCAGATAGGAGCTTCGTGTGGATGATCCACAGAGACCAGACATTTATATGGCTGCGACGTGATGATCAGAGCCCTCCGACGGTGATCAGATTGCGATGATCGACTACCCGCAAAAGGTGATGTGTTCTGAACACAGTACTGTAAAAGGTTTACTGATTCAAATTTAAATTTTAAATTTAAATGCATGCTGTTGTATCATATTTAGATCCTAGTGTAGGGTTAATTAGTATTAATTAATGAGATTAATTAATAATTCTGCTGTAAAATAGTAATTTTAAAAAAGTTTTAAAATTATCATTTTGCCCCTGCACTAAATTTTCGCTACAAATGGTATCAGAGCATGGTTCTAGAATATGATATACATATGCATGCATAGATTAAGGTGTAATCTATAAGTTTAAATTTAAAATTCAAAATTCAAAATTCAAAATTCAAAAAAATTTGAAATTTGAAATTTGAAATTTGTTAGAAGTTTCAAATTTGAAATTCAAAATTTAAAATTTGAAATTTGGTTGAAATCTCAAATTTAAAATTTGAAATTTAAAATTCAAAATTTGAAATTTAAAATTCAAAATTCAAAATTTAAAATTCAAAGATCGAAAATTCAAAATTTAAAATTTTGTTGAAATCTCAAATTTGAAATTTAAAATTTGAAATTTAAAATTTGAAATTCAAAATTTAAATTTTGAAATTGATATATTTAGATATACTTGATCCAAGTAGCAAGTAATCTAATTGGGTTGGTTGCCATGGCCGTCCGGTCGTAGGAGAAAAGTAGGGTTTAAAGGCCCTCTCTTCCCATTCGATGGGATCTCCTATGGTGGTAGGGGTGCCGATGTAATTATATTCCATGCCGATGAAGCAGCGAAAGGACTTAATTATAAAATTTATCATGAATGTGTTAGATTAGATCTAAAAAAAAATTTATGATTTATTTTGAGTTATTTTCTGTTATGAAATGAGCAATAGAATTGCTGTTTATGAATTGTGCTGATCCGTTTGTGAAATGAGTCAACACATTTGGTGAACAAAAATAAAATCTTTCAAAATTTGAAAATTATTTTCGAAATGCCAAACCCTGACCCATCAGCCCAAGTACTTAATTAAAAGAATTAAGTGTTGTCTAGTAGGTCTAGAATTGTGAATTAAGACCTAAGACAATTGCATAAACTTGTCGGTCAATGGGTTGGATGAATTAGGTCCATAATTGGGTTAGACCTAAGGTTAGCTTAAAAAAATAGACTAAATGGAGTAATTGGTCAAATCTAATCAAAAGTTGAATTAGATTAGGTCAAGGATACTCTAGACTCAACTTCAATAGTTGTAGTTGAATGGGTCCATGTCTTTAACTAGACCAAGATGGACTTAATTCATGGCTACGTGGTGGAGCCCTATTTACTAAGTTGATCAAAATTAAAACTAATGAACCGGTTGGTGTCTAAGGTAAGTTCGGCAGTTTTGATCAGTTGTTCTTAAGCGGGAGCTACTCACATTGATTCGATCATTGACGAGTTAATGGCAAATCCCCACCACTGATCTCACTTACCTGGCCAATCTGGTAAGTTAGATTTTGATTAGATCACTTGGTGATTAGAGCTCACCCATGTCATTAGGTATATCAGTGTGACTGATTTAGGTGCTCCTAATGCCAGCTTTAATTAAATCTTTTTTTAATCTGACTTGGTGAAGTCAGTGGGAGGATTGAAATTGGCTGGATGATTTCTTTTCTACTATTCTTTAATAAAATCCTCAAAATTATTAGGTCCCTAAAATGATTAAGTTATAATGATAACTAAGTCATAGCCTCCCATTAAGTGAATGATAATGAGTCCATTAGTTCAATGATCATTGGAGGCCCAAAGGCCTGGTGCTCATTGGCTAATAGAATTATTATTCATAATATGATAATTTGATTGAGTCTTTCTGATGGTGGTTAGGTTGGCCGGCCAAAGTCGGGCCTGATCATTTATTGATCCGATTCACTAAATTAAGTCATGTTAATGGTTGGACCTAACCAGATCTTTTCAGTGGAGGCCAAAGCCTACTGATTAGGTTCTGGGGCAAAATCAATTACTAGAAGTTGTTTAAAGAAACAACTGGTTAAGAACCTACCCATAGATGCACATGGGTTGACCAACCAAAGTTGGGCTCGTGTGTAGTCTGTGTAGATTCTAGTACCCATTAAGGAATTAAAGTAATTCCTCGAATTGGAGGATGAGGCTACCAGTTCGTAAAAATATTGAAAAAAACTTTAGACTAAAGTCCAAGTCTTTAGTATTAATTTGTGTACTAATAGAGGTCTCATTTTCCTTTATGCAGCTATGGCCACTACCCTGTCACTCCGATCATTATTAGATAATGACAAGCTCATGGGATCCAATTTTGATAGCTGGTATCGAAAATTGAAAATCGTCCTTGAGCATGAGTGGATCCTTTGTGTAGTAACGGATCTAGCACCTGAGGAGCCAGCTCCGAACGCTAGTAAGGCGATCCGAGACACTTATTTGAAGTGGCTCAATGATCGCACCACCGTTCGATGTATTATGCTGGCAGCAATGAATGACGAGTTCAGCCGAAGGTTTGAGAACGCCCAGCCACAGGAGATGCTTCAAATGTTGAACGACTCCTTTGGCACGTCTGACGATGTTGAAAGGCACAAAACTACTTGTGCCATTTTCAATGCTCGAATGAGGGATGGGGCCTCAGTCACTGATCATGTACTGTACATGATCGAGATGATTGAGCGCCTAAGCAAATTGGGCTTTCCTCTGCACGAGCAGCTCGGTAAGGATGCGATCCTTAATTCCTTGCCCAAGTCTTTCCTCCCATTCCTTACTCATTTTTGAATGACAAAGCCTGCAGTAAACTACCACGGATTGTTGGGGTTACTGCAGAACTTTGAGAAGGATCACCAACTCCATAAGGAGTCGGTGAATGTAGTGGGAGGGTCTTCTTCTCGTCGTCAACCCTTTGGGAAGGGGAAGAAGAACAAGAAGAAGAAAAATAAGAAGGTGCAATCTTATGCTGGGACAGTAGCACAGGGTCAGACCAAGAAGCGCAAGCACGACCAGAGCCAGGCGGAGTGCTTCTTTTGCAAGAAGCAGGGGCATTGGAAGAGGAATTGTCCTCAATACATTGCCTCTCTGGACCCGAACAGGCCAAAGAAGAAGCAAGGTAATTATATGATAACTCCTTGCAACTTTTTGATTTGTGATACTACTGCCTGGGTATTGGATACCGGAAGCCCTTATCATATTTGTAATTCGATGCAGGGTCTGCAGGTCAGTAGGAGATTTGATGAAGGCGAGAGGTTCCTGAACGTTGGAGATGGAAGCAAAGTTTCAGTTCTAGCTTTAGGAATCATGAGTCTTGTAATCAATTCTCGTAATATAATTCTGAGTGAATGTCACTATTGTCCAAGTTTTTTATTAAATATTATTTCTGTAGGCCTTTTGGCCATGTACAGTTATAATTTTTTAATAAAAAGAAATATTTGCAATATCATTTTGAATGGTGTTACAATATTTATTGGATAATTAAATAATAGAATTTACTTACTATCACAGCCTGTTAATGTGGTTCAAAACTTCTGTAAATGCTCTAGAATAGATAATGTGTCAGAAGTCTACCTTTGGCACTGTAGGCTAGGTCATATCAATAAGAACAGGATAAACAGGTTGGCTTAAGAAGGAATTCTTGAAGTTAGTGATTGTGAATCACTTCCAACCTGTGAGTCCTGTCTTCTTGGGAAGATGACCAAATCACCTTTTACTGAAAAAGGTGAGCGAGCCAGTGAACTCTTAGGTCTGATACATTCTGATGTATGTGGACCCATGGGCTCAAGTGCAAGAGGTGGATTTTTTCTACTTCATAACCTTCACAGACGACCTATCTAGGTATGGGTATGTCTATTTAATGAAGCATAAGTCAGAATCATTTGAAATGTTCAAACTATTCCGAAATGAGATAGAAAAACAAACTGAAAAGTGTATTAAAACTCTTCGATCTGATCGAGGAGGTGAATACCTTTCCAATGAGTTTCTGACGTATCTAGGGGAGAATGGGATTCTCTCTCAATGGACTCTTTCTGGAACACCACAGCATAATGGTGTGTCTGAAAGGAGGAATCGGATCCTGTTAGACATGGTTCGATCCATGATGGGGTTTGCTGGTCTGCCGATCTTCCTCTGGGGATATGCGCTCGAATCGGCTTGTTACCTTCTAAATAGAGTTTCGAGTAAGTCTGTGGCCAAAACGCCATATGAGATATGGATAGGACGTAAGCCAGTACTCTCGCACCTTAGGGTTTGGGGGTGTCCGGCTTATGTTAAACGTTTAATTACAGACAAGCTTGGACCTAGGTCTGACAAGTGTAATTTTATAGGGTACCCAAAAGAGACCAAAGGGTATTATTTCTACCTTGCTGATGAGCAAAAGGTGTTTGTCAGCCTTAAGGCAATTTTTTTAGAAAAGGAGTTCCTTAGTGAAAAAACTGTTGCCTCTAAGGTCGAACTTGACGAAGTTCGACGGGTGGAAAAATCGACACATGTTACTGAATCTGAACCGGATTTGATTAGATCAGATTCGGAGCCCATTGATTATGTACCCTTAAGGCGGTCTGGTAGAGTACCACATCAACCGGACAGATACTATGGTTTCTTGGTCCGGGATGGTGATCCTGTCGAACTTGATGAAAATGATGAAGATCCGATCACCTACATGGATGCAATGCAGAGACCTGACTTTGAGAAATGGCTAGAGGCCATGAAATCTGAAATGGAGTCCATGAAGGTCAACGATGTGTGGACATTGGTTGACCCACCCGAAGGAGTAAAACCCATAGGGTATAAGTGGGTCTTCAAAAGGAAGAGGGACGCAGACGGAAAGGTGGAGACCTATAAAGCCCGTCTGGTTGCCAAGGGATATCGTCAATATTATGGTATAGACTATGACGAGACGTTTTCTCCTGTGGCAATGTTCAAATCTATTCGGATTATGCTTGCGATAGCTACCCATCTAGACTATGAAATCTGGCAGATGGATGTGAAGACATCTTTTTTAAATGGAGAGCTGGACGAAGAGGTGTGTATGATACAACCTGAAGGGTTCACATCCACAGATGAGTCTAAGGTGTGCAAGCTACAGAGGTCCATTTATGGACTTAAGCAGGCATCTCGGAGTTGGAACATACATTTTGATAGGACGATCAAAACGTATGGCTTCGTTAAGAACGGAGAAGAGCCCTGCATTTATAAGTGGGCTAATGGTCCAGTAGTAGTATTTCTTGTATTGTATGTGGATGACTTCTCTTAATCGGGAATGATGTCTCTGCATTACAGGGAATAAAGATTTGACTATCATCACAGTTCTCCATGAAGGATCTGGGAGAAGCTTCCTACATCCTAGGGATGAGGATCTATAGGGATAGATCCAAAAAGTTGCTTGGCTTATCCCAGTCCACGTACATTGATACTATGCTGAAAAGGTTCAGCATGAAAAATTCTAAGAAAGGCTATCTACCGATAGGCCATAGAATTTCTCTCTCGAAGAGGGATTGTCCGACAACACCTCAAGAGAGAGAGCGTATAGGTAGGATTCTATATGCTTCGGCAGTGGGATCTATCATGTACGCCATGACATGTACATGACCAGATGTGGCATACTCACTAGGGGTAGTGAGTAGATACCAATCTGATCCAGGAGAGAATCACTGGAAGGTTGTTAAAACCATCCTGAAGTATTTAAGAAATACTAAGGACCAGTGGCTTATATATGGTGAATCGGACTTGAGACTTATAGGGTTTACAGACTCTAGTTTCCAGTCTGATCGCGATGATAGCAAGAGTGTGTCAGGATTTATTTTTATCCTTAATGGTGGGGCTGTCTGCTGGAAGAGTTCCAAGCAGCACACTGTGGCTGATTCAGTATGCGAGGTGGAGTATATTGCTGCATCAGATGCTGCCAAAGAAGCGGTGTGGCTGAGAAAATTCATCACCGAGCTCGGAGTAGCACCCTCCCTTGTTGGTCCAGTTCTGCTCTACTGCGATAGCTCTGGAGCCATTGCTCAGGCGAAGGAACCAAAGGCACACCAACGGACGAAGCATATTCTGCGTCGCTACCATCTCATCCAAAAGATCGTGGATCGAAGTGACGTCGACCTTCAGAAGATCGACGGGAAGGAGAACCTGGCCGACCCATTCACTAAAGCCATTGCGGTGAAGGAGTTCAACGACTACAAGTCGAAGATGGGTATTAGATACTGCACCGATAGGCTTTAGGTCAAGTGGGAGATTGTTGGGAATAGTGTCCCAAAGCCAATCGTCAGCCTGTTGACGGTTGTGCTCCTTTTGTATTAGTACATGAATTATAAATAAATAAAAGTTATTTTGGTATTTTTTCATCACAAATATTTCATCTTCTAATGAACTCCTGTGTTGTGGTGAAGTTCTTAGGACTATTTAGACTCGACAAAGGAGGATTTGTCGTTTAGTCCTTAAACATGTTCGCGACCAAATGATATGTTGTTACCAAGGACGACAACGTTTATCGAGCATAGGTCGTTGTGTGCCATATGGGTTGGTTGTCCTCATAACCAAAGAGTGTGGAGACACTGGTATGGCATACATGTGAGATGTAATGGTACATCTACACTGAACGTGACCAACTCCGGAGCTATTTCTGCTGTCAAGATTTGCTCCGATGGGATATGAGTATAAATGTCCCTCCGACCTGAGACCGCCACGGTGACTTGCAAGCAACTCACTGCACTTAGGCACTGGACTATCTGAATTTCTAATTCAATGATGGAAGGCTGCTGGGTGTAGTCAAGTACTTGACTTGTCGGTGCGTGTGTCAAGATGGGATTGACCACTCCAGTTTAGGAGCTGTGTACAGTCGTGTTTCAATTTAGCAAAACCTTGGCCAGGGTAGTCCTAGTGAGGAGTCACAGGACTAATTGAGTTGAGCACGATTCGGATGATATCATCAGGGTTGACAGTTTAACCCTGAGTCGTCCTAAACACAGGGGTCAAAAGGGATGAATTATACGGTAACCATATTCACGTAAGTTCTGAATGTTGCGATTGTGATTATTCGACCTATCCGATCGTCGGGTACCATTGCTAGATGATTACTTTGATTAGTACAGAAATTAGTTCCTGTGCTACTGGCTTAGGTTCGAACCTGCGGGGTCACACACATTAGTGGTTCCTTTCTGATCAGATGGCTGATTATGAGTCTTATGTGTCTGGGACTCTATGATTGAGAATTAGGATTCTCTGATCATGAGTTCCACACATTTTGGGTACCGGGGTCAAAATTTTGAATTTTAAATTTTGAATTTGAAATTTGAACTCTTTGATCAGGGTTTCATATCGATGGTCTCTGATGCCTGATTGCCCATCGGATTTGGACTTAATATTTATGAGAGGTTTAATTAGTGATTTGATCGCTAATTAACTCAATTTGATTGAGTAATTATTTTTGGATCAAGTCCAATTGAATTGGATTCAGTTTGGATAGACCCGATTAGGTTAAATGTTGACCTAATCGCTAAGGTGGTTTAGTCCCTGATTTGATCAGGGGTTATGTTTAGTTAATTCTTAATTTGATTAAGATTTTATTGAGCCTAATTAAGCCTAATTAAGTTGGATTTAATTTATTCTAATTGTGCTTAACCTATTTAGATTAGGTTGGCTCAATTAGGTTCAAACCACCTTGACTTTTCTCCCTGCGCCACCTCACTTCTTCTGTGCATATTTAAATTCACGAGAAGCAACTTCTCATAAATTTTCTCCACGTAGAAGCCATCCCACGGCCACCCTTGTGCGCCAAATATCTGGATAAAAATAAATTGGTTGGCCATTCAAATTCAAAAGAAAGTTTGAATTTGAATGAGCAACCAACTAATCCATGCGCCATGGTCTTATCTTGTGCGCCCCATATTTTACACGAGAAAATATTTTTCGTGTAAACTCTCCATGCACAAATCAACTCACGCCCCTTCTCTTCTCACGCACAAGTGGATAGGGATGAGTTGGTTTTGCATTTGAATTCAAATTTGTTTTGAATTCAAATGTGCAACCACTTATCTTTATTCTCTCACGCGGATAAGATACGTTCGATGTTGTTTTAAAAAGAGGAGAAAGGTGGGACGTGTGTAGAAATTTTAGGAGAAAAAATTTGGGGCGTGAGGAAAGTTTGTGCACAAGGTGAAGGTCCAAAACCTTCCGAGAGAAAAAGAAAGAAAAGAAAGAAAATTGAGCGCATAATTTCTAGTGTGTACCCTAGGGTTTCTACCTAGGGTTTGGGAAGTGAGATTGGTGTGCCACGAGTGTCGTGAGTCCACCAAATTTTAGGAAGAGATCCATCAGCCTCTCAATCAACCGTGTAAATGATCCAGAGTATCCAAGGAGTCGGCACACATTGATCGAAGGAGTTCGATCAACATCTGCTATCAAAAGGGTGAAATCACGAACTAGCATTCGTGAGGAGCTGATCAGACGGGAGCTTCGTGTGGACGATCCACAGAGGTCAGATATTTGTGTGGCTGTGATGTAATGATCAGAGCCCCCCAACGGTGATCAGATTACGGTGATCGACTACTCATAAAAGGTGATGTGTTCTGAACACAGTACTGTAAAAGGTTTACTGATTCAAATTTGAATTTCAAATTTAAATGCATGCTGTTGTATCATATTTAGATCCTAGTGTAGGGTTAATTAGTATTAATTAATGAGATTAATTAATAATTTTGCTGTAAAATAGTAATTTTAAAAAAGTTTTAAAATTATCATTTTGCCCCTGCACTAAATTTTCGCTACAGGCTGTGGGGGCGCATAAGGACCGTTGCAAGAGCCTCTCCCTCAATCCGATCTCTAAATAACTGGGCCTTCGACCTTGCTCATGTTAGGATGAGGTTCTCCTCTTGTTCCTAACATGACTGTGGGGGCGCATAAGGACCGTTGCAAGGGCTTCTCCCCCCATCTGGTCTCTAAATAATCGGGCCTTCGACCTTGCTCATGTTAGGACGAGGTTCTCCTCCTGTTCCTAACATGACTGTGGGGGTGCATAAGGACCATTGCAAGAGTCTCTTCCCCCATCTGGTCTCTAAATAATCGGATCTTCGTTTGTGTCAGGACGAGATTCTCCTCTTATTCCTAACTCGCTTGATTTTGATTGTCTGAAGAAGCTACTCCCTGTCGTTATAAACTCATGTCAAAAGAAAAGATATGCGAATAAGAAACTTTTATTTAAGGCAAAGTTATCGGTAATACATTCGTAGATTTTTCAAATTCCATGATCGCGAAAGGTCTACTCCTCCGAGCTCTTTTAGATAGTATGTTCTGGGCCGGACTACCTCTTTGACTTCATACGGGCCTTCCCAGTTCAGGACAAGTTTTCCTTGGATCTGAGGTTATGAAACATCGGCTCACCAAAGTACTAAGTCCCCCGCTCTGAAGGCTTTGCTCTTGACCCGGGAGTTGTAGTAGCGGGCTACTTTCTGCTTGTAGGCTGCCATCCGAACTTGAGTTGTCTCCCATTTTTCTTCTAACAAGTCAAGGTTGGCCTTGAGATCTTGTGAGTTGCGCTGCTCGTCGAAAGCCATGACTCACGCCGATGGAAGCTTGAGTTCGATCGGGATCATGACTTCTGTTTCGAAGGCTAAGATAAAGGGGGTCTCCCCTGTGGGCAGTCTTTAGGTAGTTTGGTATGCCTATAACACATGATAAAGCTTATCTGCCTAAGTTTCCTTTGCCTTTTCAAGTCTTACCTCGATTCCTTGCAATAGAATTTTGTTAGTAACCTCGGCTTCACCATTTGCCTGCGGATAGGCTACCGACGTGAAGTTATGGGAGATGTTTAAGTCCTCACAAAATTCAGCAAACCTTGCTCCAGCAAATTATCGCCCATTATCAGTAATGAGAGTTCTGGGTAAGCCGAACCTACAGACGATTGACTTCCAGATGAAACCCTGTACTTTAGCTTCTGTGATTTTCGCCAAAGGTTCAGCTTCGACCCACTTGGTGAAGTAGTCAATTGCCACCAAGAGAAACTTTCGCTGTTCGAATGCCATGGGAAATGGTCCGAGGATATCCATCCCCCATTGTGCAAACGGCCATGGGGCACTCAAGGGTGTAAGTTCAGAGGCTGGTTGTCTTTGGATATTCGCATATCTCTGGCACCGATCACACCTTCTGACATATTTGACGGAGTCATGGTACATTGTAGGCCAGTAATAACCTTATCGAAGTAGTTTGTGGGATAAAGATCTGGCCCCCAGGTGACTTCCGCAGACTCCTTCATGTACCTCCCACAAGGTAAAGTCGGCTTCAGAAGGCCGGAGACATTTCAGGAGGGACAGAGAGTACGACCTCTTATACAGCTTACCTTCAAAAAGGATGTATCGGGAGGCCTGGTTCCTAAGCTTTCGAGCTTCTTTTGCATCATGAGGAAAAATTTCATCCTTGAGGTATGCAATCAGTGGGTCAATCCAGCTGGGTTCATGGCAGATCTCCATCACAAGCTGCGGTTCTTCCGTACTTGGATACTTCAAAACTTCGAAGAAGACTTTCTTGGGTAGTTCAGTTGGAGCCAGTATAGCCAACTTGGAGAGAAGATCGGCCCTGATATTTTCTACTCTTAGAATCTGCCTGATGTCAAAGTTGCCAAAGACGGGGATGATCTCTTTTACCTTTTCGAGATACTTGGCCATACTATCCTCCCAAGCTTCATAGTTTCTGCTGACTTGTCCCACTACCAATTGAGAGTCACTGTAGACTTGGAGCCGATCTACTTCTAACTCTTTGGCGATCCTCAGTCCTACAATCAGAGCTTCATATTCTGCTCCATTATTTGTCACAGAGAATTCGAAGCGCAGCACGTACTCTGCGATAATTCCTTCCGGATTGACCAAGATCAGCCCCGTGCCTATGCCTGACATGTTGGAGGAACCATCCACGTAGAGGGCCCAAAAACCATCAGGGAGATCTGTTCTTTCTTCAGCAGAGTTCGGCTGCAGCCCTGGTTTGTCAGCTTCACCTCGTTCAAGTTCAGCTTCTTTCGGAATAGTGCATTCCACTATGAAGTCTGCTAATATCTGGACTTTTATCATCGATCGAGGTCGATAGTTGATGTCAAATTTCGTGAGCTCGACTGTCCATTTCGCTATCCTTCCGGAAGCATCCGCTCGATGCAGAACCATCTTAATCGGCTGGTCGGTGAGCCGTGTTATGGTGTGCCCTTGAAAGTAAGGTCGGAGCCTTCGAGCTGTAATCAACAAGGCGTAAGTTAGTTTTTAACTTAGTATACCTGATTTCAGCATCTCTCAGTACTCGACTTATGTAGTAGATCGGCCGTTGAATTTTTGCTTCTTCCTTAACCAGAACTGCTGCGAGAGCCACAGGGGAGACCGCCAGGTACAGGAACAACTCCTCTCCGGGTTTGGGCTTTGTCAATAGCGTAGGTGAGCCGAGGTAGTTCTTCAATTTTTCGAATGCCTGCTGACATTCAGTGGTCCAATAGAAGTTCTTCGGCTGCTTGAGAGTCTGAAAGAAAGGTAGGCACCGTTCGGCCCACCTTGAGACAAAGCGATTCAGAGCTGCTACTCTCCCAGTAAGGTGCTGAACTTCCTTTATTGACTTCGAAGCGGTCATTTTCTGGATGGCACGAATCTTTTTCAGATTTGCTTCGATCCCGCACCCCGATACCATGAAGCTCAAGAATTTTTCTGAGGTTACTCCAAAAGCGCACTTGGCTGGGTTCAGCTTCATCTTATATTTTCGGAGAGCGCTGAAGGTCTCCTCAAGGTCAGTGACGTGGTTCGTTGAGGATTTACTTTTTATAAGTATGTCGTCCATGTAGACTTCCATATTGCGGTCGATCTGCTCTTTGAAGATCTTGTTCACCAGTCGTTGATAGGTCGCCCCTGTATTTTTGAGGCCAAAAGGCATGACCCTGTAACAATAAAGACCACGGTTAGTAATAAAAGTAATTTTTTCTTCATCCTCTGGTGCCATCCTGATTTGATTGTAGCTGAAAAATACATCCATGAAAGTGAGAAGCTCATGGCCCGAGGTTGCATGCACTAATTGGTCAATTTTGGGCAGAGGGTAACTGTCCTTCGGGCAGGCTTTGTTTAGCTTTTTGAAGTCTATACACATCCTCCACTTGCCGTTCGCCTTCTTGATGAGAACCACATTAGAGACCCAGTTCGGGTAGTTGACTTCTCTGATGAATCCAGTTTTTAGGAGTTTATCAACTTCCTCAGCTATTGCTTTCTGCCTTTCCGGTGCATGACTTCAAATTTTTTCTTTCATCGGCCGATGTTTGGGATCAATAGCTAGACGGTGTTCCATGACTTCCGCATCAATCTCCGACATGTCCGTCGGAACCCAAGCAAAAATATCTGCATTCTTTTGTAGAAAATTGATGAGCTGTGTCTGTACCTCTTCTCTCAGGTTGGAGACGATCTTCACCACATGCTCCTCATTCTCATCATTCAAAGAAATTGAGACAAGATCTTCGATTGGCTCACCCCGTTCTTCAGTAAGGTCGTCGCAGGTGTCTAATGCATCAACCGAGCAGGGTTCAGACTGACCATTTCTTTGTAGGGCTATGTTATAGCAGTGTTTCGCTAGGACTTGATCTCCTCTGACCTCTCCGACCCCTTGGCTAGTAAGAAATTTTAATTTCAAATGGTAGGTCGATACCACAGCTTGGAGGGCATTGAGACCAGGTTGGTCGAGTATTGCATTGTAGGCAGACGGTGCCCTTACTACCAGAAAATCTACTTGCGCTCCAGATTATTTCGGGTACCGACCTGCAACTACGATTAAAGTTATTACTCCTTCCACCGACATAGCATCGTCAGTGAACCATACCAACGGAGAGCTTATCGGCCCTAATCGACCATCCGAAATGGATATTTTTGAGAATGCATCGTAAAATAAAATATCGGTAGAGCTTTCACTATCAAAGAGAATGCGGCGTATATCATAGTCAGCAATATTTAAAGAAACTACAACCGCATCATTATGGGGGAATTGAATCTCCTTGGCATCTTCTTCAGTAAAGGTTATAGATTCTTCAGTCCTCTGCCACTTGGGCGGTCCGGCCGATCCACTGACTGCTCCCCATCGTGGTCCTCCAGAGATGGTGTTGATGATCCTGATTGGAGGTCGATCTTCAGGCTGTTCTTTCCTCCTTGGCGGATCTGGCTGTGGTAGGGTCCTCGGCTGATCCCCCTACCTTCAGGCCAACATCGGATGAATCTGTCGAGCCGACCTCATCTGATGAGCTCCTCGATCTCATCTCGGAGCTGAATACACTTGTTGCCCAGCTATGCAACCCAAGATGGGGGGGGGGATGAATTGGGTTTTTAAAAATTTTAAGCTTAACTAATGACTTATGAAAAATATTCGTCAGTAGCTAAATGAATGAGAAGAATAAACTTAATTCAAGACTAATTGCCAAAAGCAAGAATGCAAGAAAATAATGAAGAGTCAAAGAGAAGCAAATATGCACATCACAAACAAAAGGATTTATAGTGGTTCGGTGCCAACCTTGCACCTACATCCACTCTCCAAGCTCCTACTTGGGAATTTTAATCCACTAATCTTGTATTCAACCCGAATACAAATGTCGAAAACTCCGACTCTAGCTATCCCAAGCTAGACCACTTATTTCTCGGGTACAAGCCAACCCAATACACTCCGATTCTAGGTTCGGATCAACCTTCTCTTGTTTTGGAACTCCTCCAAAACAAAAACAATCACTCAAACTGAGTAAAATAATTTATAGCACAAATAAGTATAAAGAAAGCTCCTTTAATGAGCGAATATAACTTTAAATACACTTTACTCAGGAGAAGAAGACCCTTTTTGGATTTTCTCAAAGTGGTTGGAGACTTGAATGTGCACTTGAGGAGTTGGTGAGCTTGGTTTAAAGGCTTCTTCAAAGCTTTGAATGAACTCTTGATAAGGGCTGAAAAGTTGGCTTGAAAAACCCTTTTTCAAATTTTCTCTTTTGAATGCTCTTGAATGCTCTCTTGAATGCTCTTCAAATCTCTTTTCAATCTCTTACTTGTTTCCCACCTTTTGGATCCTTTTATAGCTTTAAGAAATAGAGAAAAATATTCTAGGCTGAAAAAGAGCCGTTAGATCACATTAAATGAGCATTAAAAGTACTTAAAACGGGTTAAAAACTAGCCGTTGTGGAGAAATCCCGTCACAGGGGTCGACTCATGGGTCGACTCATGCCTGGGGGTCGACTCATGGGTCGACCTCTGTGGTTGAATATCAAAAAACAGGGTTCTGTGATTTTTGGCCTAAAAACTGCAGGGGTCGACTCATGGGTCGACTCATGCCTTGAGGGTCGACTCATGGGTCGACTCACAGGTTGTGCCAAGCCAAAAATTCTGCGTGCCAAATAGCTCATTGTGCCATGAGTTGACTCACGGGTCGACTCATGATTTTCAAACATGCATAACTTTCAAAATACAAGTCCAAAAATAATAAAATTTTTGCCAATAGATCACAAATATTTTGTTCTACCATTTGATTCTATCAAATCAGGGTTTTGGTAAAATTATAATTTTGCCCCTGAAGAGCAAAAAGTCTTTTTCAAATGAAAAATATTAGTACCCCTTCAACTGCTTTGTAATCATCAAAATCAATCTAGGGAGCAACAATCTCCCCCTTTTTGATGATGACAAAATACTTGAACAAAAGCATCTATGTGAATCATGAATTTCAAAAGGATGCATTATAAGTGCATTAGCTTGAAAAGAAGATTGATTCTTTTGGCATGTGATACAAGTGCTCATTTGCATAAATAGTTTGCCCATTGCTTAATGATTTGAAAATTTGCTCATTTGATTATGTGATTTTGGTGTTAAAGTAGAAAATTTATTTTTGTTATCAGAGCAGGTTGTATCTTGAAAATTTGCTCATTCTCATTTGATTATCTAGTTTTAGTATCAGAGCAAGTTTAATAATTAATTGTACCAATGCATGTCTAAGAATTAATGGTAAAGTATATCAGAGCATGTCAAATTTTAAGATGTATCTGAGCAAGTTAGATTTTAAAGCATATCAGAGCATGTCTAAGGAGTAATTTTAAAGGTTGCTTATTTGCATTGTACTTAGCAATTTACTCATTGTATTTTTATTTAATAATTTTGCTTTTGATATTGTTCTTTAATTTCTCCCCAATTCATTCATTTTATTTTCAAGTCTTTTAATAATTTATAATTTTACTTTTGATATTTTTTTTTCTTTAATTTCTCCCCCTTTTTGACATCATCAAACATTATCAGCTCCTCCTCTTTCTCTGAATACGTTTTCTCTTTAGTGTTTCTTCAAACTTTTTGTGCTAATCATTAATGTTTGCTCCCCCTGAATACAACAATCATTAACCAAAATATGCCATAGATTACCATAGATATGAATTATCAACAAAGAGAAGATATATAATCAAGAGATGATTGACATCATAACAAAGAGTAGATATATAATTAAAAGATAATTGAAACCATAGTTGTTTCAATACAAATTTCATAACATAAAAGTCAGCTAGCTAATGTCATTACATGGCCCAAAATATAGATCCTAGAAAGAACAAGAGACTAACACCTAGGATCTAGTAAAGCTCATGACTGGATGGATCGGAGTCATCGGAGATAGGGTGAGGAGATGATGGATCTCGACCAAGAGCATGTCCTCTACTCCGTCTGCCTCTGCCATGAGTGGAGGTGCTGGCACGAGCAGGTGAGCGAGATGAACTAGGAGGCTGAGAACGTTGAGAGGCCAAAGACTGGACTGAAAGAGTGAGTCTAATGGAATCAAGAACGTTCAGTGCTCTCGAAACAGACTGAAGCAGAGCAGTGAACTGAGTAGATGCATGCTCACTCGAGCCTCTGATCTCTCTCCTCAATAACTCATAACCACCCTCCAATGCACCTCTAAGCCTGCCAGCCTCTGCAGTAAGGTCTGTGACCTCAATAGAGCTCTCCTGTGGCTGAGGATGGGCCAAGACTAAGACTTGCCCCTGCAAGTCAAAAACTCTTCCAGTCAGTCTCAAAATACAATCCTCGAGCTGCTGAATCCGAATAGACTGATCTGTGATCAACTGAAATACAGTAGAGATATGGGGGATCAAGGTCTGATCAGAAGAATCTAATGATGTGGATCCCGGTGCAAATGCAGAAGTGCTCCACTGATGAGAAAGCAAAGAGGCCACATGTTGAGAAATCTGCTCAATCTGATCATCAGCCAATCTGAACTCTGAAAAAGGTGCACTGCTGACTGGCTGCTGAACTGGTGTGTACCTCCTGGTGAACTCTGAAGGGCCAGCCTCTGGATCTGAAACAAACTGGATATCTGGAGATGCTGCCCTGAAGTCATGGAGAGGAGATGAGGGACCTTCTTCTTCAGCTCTATCCCCTACTCTGTCCTCAGCTCTCTCCTCAGAACCTTTGATCCAACCACCATCAGTTTTAGTGAATCCCATGCGGTGCAGAGTGTGTTGGTTGATGGTGTCTGCGTGAGAAAGCTTAGCAGATGCCTCCCCCTCAAAACTGACTCCAAACCTCCTGAAAACTAGTGTGAGAGCCATACCAAAAGGCAGATGTGCCTTGGATCTGTTCAGTGTCTCTCTCATGGCCTCAATCATTAAAGCAGGGAGGTTTAATAGGGTTTGAGTGATCACATGAAACATTATACAAATATCTCTGCCAGAAAGGAGATCATGCCTACCACTCCTTGGGAAGAAAAGCTTTGTCACTAATTGATGTAAGATCCTCATTTCAATTGACAAAATTTTGGCTTCCAATTTATTCAAACTTCCCGAGTAGGTTCCTCCTAGAATTACACTGATCCCCTCTTCCTTCACTGGGAGTTCCATGTAAGAATATTCCTCACAGGGCAAATGTAGTATCTCTCCCAAAATAATAGGATCCAGACAGATATCAACTCCCTTAACTGTAGAAGTCACTGTTCCATTGCCATAATACAGATTTTGATAAAATTCTCTAACCAGGTCTACAAAAGTAACTTCCTTGAGAGAGCAGTAAAAACTCCAACCCTGATTTTTTATCTTTGTCCCAAAGGAGAAACCTTCTTTTTCAAAGAATCTAAAATCCATATTCTTTCCGGTTTCAACCTTCCTATCAGATAGAGGGATTTTGCTAGGGCTAAGGGGAGACTGAGAGGGACCTTGAGCTGACACTGAAGCCGGAATGGGAGCAGTGGAGGACTGAGCAGCTTTTCTTTTCCTGCGGATGCTTTCTTCCAGCTCACAGACCGATTTTCTTCTTTGAGGGAGCTTCATCTTTGGGGCCATTCTTACCACAAGAGCAGGCAGGAAGACTAGGAGGATCAAATGGATGAGTAGTAGGAGGGTTACAAGAGGATGGAAAGGAATTTTGGCGGAGAGAAGAGATGGTTTTGAGAAGAACGGTGGAGGCTAGGGCACGCTCCAACCGCTTCAATCAAAGGAGAAAGATGCGAAAATCTCCTTTCCCAGGCGGTGATTTGAGGTGGAGAGGAGAAGGGAGAATGTTCTTGAGCTAAATCTTTAGTTTTGGAGAGAAAGAAGATGAGGATGACGGGTCTTGGAGGGAGGAAGACGAAGAGAATGAGGGGTCGGCTCATGAACAGGTTTAAGATAAAAAGGAATGAACCCGTGGGATATTGGCCGAAAATTACAAGTTTGCCAATGGGTCGACCCTAGGGGGTCGACTCATGAATCACAAAAATTCAGAAAAAATATGAATAAATTCCAAAAAAATTTAAAATTTTAGGAGAAGGAATTTTGCTCAAAGATAGATTGTGAGAATGATAATCTTGAGCTTTTAGGATCAAGAGAGATGATGGAAATTGATCTCAAATCGATTCCTTGAAAATGGAGAAACACTTAGGCATAAGGATCAAGAATTCTTAGATTTCTCCTAATTTTACAGAATCTATCCTCGCTAAGGGCCTTTGTAAAGATATCAGCTAATTGATTTTCAGTGCAAACATATTCAAGAGTTATATCTTTATTTTGAACATGTTCTCTTATAAAATGATGTCTTATTTCAATATGCTTAGACCTTGAATGTTGAATTGGATTTTTAGTTAGATTTATGGCACTTGTGTTGTCACATCTTATGGGTGTTTCATTAAGTTTGATTCCAAAGTCTTCGAGTTGTTGCTTAATCCACAAGATTTGAGCACAACAACTTTCGGCTGCAATGTATTCGGCCTCAGCCGTAGACAGTGCTACCGAATTTTGTTTCTTGCTAAACCAGGAGATTAGGTTAACTCCAAAAAATTGGCAAGTTCCACTTGTGCTTTTTCTATCTAATCTACATCCAGTAAAATCAGCATCTGAATATCCTAATAAATCAATTAGTGAGTCCTTAGAGTACCATAACCCTAGAGTTTGAGTACCATTCAAGTATCTAAGGATTCTTTTAACAGCATTCAAATGAGATTCTTTAGGATTAGATTGATATCTAGCACACAAACAAACATTAAACATGATATCAGGCCTACTTGCAGTTAAATATAATAAAGAGTCAATCATATCTCTATAGTATTTTAAGTCTACACATTTACCTTCTTCATCCTTGTCAAGCTTACATGAGGGGCTCATAGGTGTGCCAATTGCTTTGGAGTTCTCCATTCTAAATCTTTTGAGTAATTCCTTGGTGTACTTGCTTTGGGTGATGGAGATTCCTTCTTTTGTTTGTTTGATTTGGAGTCCGAGGAAGAAAGTGAGTTCTCCCATCATGCTCATTTCGAACTCTCCCTGCATGAGCTTAGCAAAGTCTTGACAAAGAGATTCATTAGTAGACCCAAAAATTATGTCATCAACATAAATTTGTATTACTAACATATCATTTTGATTTCTTTTAATAAAGAGGGTTGTATCTACATTACCTCTTGAAAAACTATTGTTTAGTAAAAATTTACTTAGCCTATCATACCAAGCTCTAGGTGCTTGTTTTAATCCATATAAAGCTTTATTTAATTTAAAAATATGATTAGGAAAAGCATGATTTTCAAATCCTGGGGGTTATTCTACATAGACTTCTTCAGCAATATATCCATTCAAAAATGCACTTTTGACATCCATTTAAAATAATTTGAATTTCATAAAGCAAGCATATGCAAGTAGAAGTCTAATGACGTCTAATCTAGCAACAGGTGCAAAGGTCTCATCAAAATCAATTTCTTCTTCTTGATTATAACCTTTAGCAACCAATCTTGCTTTATTTCTTATTACATTACCATGTTCATCTAATTTGTTCCTAAAGACCCATTTTGTGCCAATTATTGAATAATTTTTAGGTCTTGATACTAAAGTCCAAACATTATTTCTTTCAAATTGATTAAGTTCCTCTTGCATTGCATTAATCCAATTATGATTATTTTCAGCTTCTTCAATAGTTTTTGGTTCAAGATGAGATACAAAAGCACAATAATTAAATACATCTCTAAGTGAAGAACGAGTTTTTACCCCATGCATAGGATCACCAATAATCAACTCCTTAGGATGATTGTGAACATACCTCAATTTCTTGGGTAGGTCATTTGTACCTTGAGGTTGTTCTTGAATTTCTTCACCTCTCTCATCTTGTTTGTCTTCTTGTTCCTCGTCCTCTTGAGTTGTTGAATCTTTCAGAGTGATCTCCTTCATTCCTTCTATTAGAGGATCTGCATCATGAACATCCTCATTCTTCCTTGAAGGAAGATCGTTAGATTCATCAAAAACAACATGTATGGACTCCTCTACTACTAAAGTTCTTTTGTTAAAAACTCTAAAAGCTTTACTAGTGGAGGAGTAACCAAGAAAGATCGCTTCATCTGATTTTGCATCAAATTTACCAAGTCTTTCTTTGCCATTATTTAGTACAAAACATCGGCAACCAAAAACATGAAAATATGCAATATTCGGTTTTCTTTCTTTCCAAAGTTCATAGGGGGTTTTCTTTAAAATTTGTCTAATCAAAGCACGATTTAACATGTAACATGCTGTGTTAATTGCTTTCGTCCAAAAATATCTTGGAAGGTTGCTTTCACAAAGTATGGTACGGGCCATTTCTTCTAAGGTTCTGTTTTTCCTTTCAACTACCCCATTTTGTTGGGGTGTCCTAGGAGCAGAGAAGTTATGGCCAATTTCATTTTCATCACAAAAGTTTTCAAAGTCTTGATTTTCAAATTCAGTTCCATGATCGCTTCGAATATTTTGAATTGAAAATTTTTTTTCATTAGTGACTTTTCGATAAAATTTAGTGAAAATATGAAAAGTTTCATCTTTGTGTGCTAAAAAGAAAATCCAAGTAAAACGAGAGTAATCATCTATAATTACAAAACCATATCCTTTTCCTCCTAGACTAGTGGTTCTAGTTGGTCCAAATAAGTCCATATGCAAAAGCTCTAAAGGTCTAGAAGTTGAAACAATATTTTTGGATTTAAATGAAACTCTTATTTGTTTACCTAGTTGGCATGCATCACAAATTCTATCTTTTTCAAAATTCAGTTTAGGCAAGCCAAGAACTAATTCTTTCTTAATTAATTTTGAAAGAGAATGCATGTTAATGTGTGCAAGTCTACGATGCCAAAGCCAACTAGTCTCATTAACTTTAGCATTCAAGGATACTAGGCATTGCATGTTTATTTTGGCTAAATCATTTAAATCTACCATATAAACATTGCCATGTCTATGTCCAATAAATTTAATGCCATCGTTAATAGGACTAGTTACAATGCAAACAGATGATTCAAAAATAACTTTATATCCTTTATCACAAAATTGACTAATGCTTAGTAAATTATGCTTTAAACCATTAACTAACAAAATATTTTCAATGTATTTGGAGAGAGTGATACCAATGTTACCTATACCGATGATCTTTCCTTTGCCATTGTCTCCAAAGGTGACCATCCCTCCATCCTTAGCATCAAGCGTGATGAATTGTGATTCATCACCAGTTACGTGTCTCGAGCATCCACTGTCAAGATACCATTTTCTGTTTCCTCCTTGGGATGCTAGACACACCTGCAAGCAAAAGTCAAATTTTTGTTTTAGGTACCCAAGCTTTCTTGGGTCCTTCTTGGTTAGTCATAATGGTTCCTTTTGGAACCCATATTTTCTTTATAGTTGAGTTTACAGATTTGTTAAAGAAGCAAGTATATGACTTATGTCCTACTCTACCACATTTGAAACAAGTAATATTGGTAGACTTGTTACTTAAAGAGTTTACATAAATATTTTTCAGATATTTTTGTTTCTTCAAGGGGTTATAGCCAAGTCCAGCCTTATCATATACGGCTTTTTGATTATCAAGAATCATATTGAGTTTATTTGAACTCAAGGTGAACTTTTCTACTATTATTTTCAGCTTGACAATTTCATTCTTTAAGCTTTAATTTTCTTGAAGCAAGGTGGATTTTTCAATTGAAAAGTTTTCAGCTTGTTTCAATAAAGATTAATTTTTCAATTTTAGCTCTTTGTTCTTCATCCCTAGTTTCTTTAATTCATCAACTAAATCATAGAACGCTTCATGTAATTCTTCAAATGTAAAGTCACTAGGGGTTTCAAAAATTACCTCATTTTCGTGTGCCATAAGGCACAGGTTGGCTTGTTTGGTTGAAGTTTTCTCATCGGAGCTTGAGTCATCACTCGCACTCCATGTGGCCATCATGGCCTTCTTCTTGAACTTCTTGGGACCTTTCTTCAGTTGTGGACATTCGGATTTGAAGTGTCCCGGCTTCTTGCACTCGTAGCAGATAAGGGGTTGGTCTTTCTCTTTTTCTTTGCTTTGTTCTCCTTTTGTGAATGGCCTCTTCCTCATCTCCTGTTTTTTTTCTCAAAAATTTCTTAAATCTTCGGGTGATGAGTGCCATCTCTTCATCCTGTTCTTCATCTTCAGTGTCATCAGTTTCTTCATCAGGAGGAGCTGTTGATTTGAGGGCAATGGTTCTTTTCTTTTTGACTTCTTCCTCTTGATGTTGCTTCATGCTTAGCTCATGAGTCATCAAGGATCCAAGAAGCTCTTCTAGAGGTAGAGTGTTCAAGTCCTTGGCTTCTTGGATGGCAGTCACTTTGGCTTCCCAAGTTCTTGGCAAGGACCTGAGAATCTTTCTTACAAGCTCACTGTTAGTATAGGACTTACTAAGACTCTTTAAACCATTAATGATATCAGTAAAATGGGTAAACATTACAGTTATGGATTCATCATGCTCCATTTTAAATAATTCATATTTATGCACAAGCATGTTTATTTTAGACTCTTTTACTTGATTGGTTTCCTCATGGGTTACTTCTAACCTATCCCATATTTCTTTAGCAGATGAACAAGTAGAAATACGATTAAATTCGTTTGCATCTAGAGCACAATAAAGAACATTCATTGCTTTAGCATTTAATTGGGCCATCTTCTTATCAACCTCATCCCATTCTTTCTCGGGTTTGGTTGATTCCTCATCATCTATAATTTTAGTGGGTGTGTGAGGACCGTTCACTATGATACTCCACATATCATAGTCGAGTACTTGTATGAATATTTTCATCCGAGCTTTCCAATAGGTGTAATTAGACCCATTGAAAAGTAGAGGTTGGTTGGTGGATTGCCCCTCGGCAAGAGAAGTGCCGACGTGGGTTGCCATAGATCTTTGGCTCTTTGATTGTTTAGATCAAAGAAGAGCTAGAGCACCGGGCTCTGATACCACTTGTTGCCCAGCTATGCAACCCAAGAGGGGGGGGTGAATTGGGTTTCTAAAAATTTTAAGCTTAACTAATGACTTATGAAAAATATTCGTCAATAGCTAAATGAATGAGAAGAATAAACTTAATTCAAGAATAATTGCCAAAAGCAAGAATGCAAGGAAATAATGAAGAGTCAAAGAGAAACAATTATGCACATCACAAACAAAAGGATTTATAGTGGTTCGGTGCCAACCTTGCACCTACATCCACTCTCCAAGCTCCTACTTGGGAATTCCAATCCACTAATCTTGTATTCAACCTGAATACAAATGTCAGAAACTTCGACTCTAGCTATCCCAAGCTAGACCACTTATTTTTCGGGTACAAGCCAATCCAATACACTCTGATTCTAGGTTCGGATCAACCTTCCCTTGTTTTGAAACTCCTCCAAAATAAAAACAATCACTCAAACTGAGTAAAACAATTTATAGCACAAATAAGTACAAAGAAAGCTCCTTTAATGAGCGAATATAACTTTAAATACACTTTACTCAGGAGAAGAAGACCCTTTTTGGATTTCCTCAAAGTGGTTGGAGACTTGAATGTGCACTTGAGGAGTTGGTGAGCTTGGTTTAAAGGCTTCTTCAAAGCTTTGAATGAACTCTTGATAAGGGCTGAAAAGTTGGCTTGAAAAACCTTTTTTCAAATTCTCTCTTTTGAATGCTCTTGAATGCTCTCTTGAATGCTTTTCAAATCTCTTTTCAATCTCTTACTTGTTTCCCACTTTTTGGATCCTTTTATAGCTTTAAGAAATAGAGAAAAATATTCTAGGCTGAAAAAGAGCCGTTAGACCATATTAAATGAGCATTAAAAATACTTAAAATAGATTAAAAACTAGTCGTTGCGGAGAAATTCCATCACAGGGGTCGACTCATGGGTCGACTCATGCCTGGGGGTCGACTCATGGGTCGACCTCTGTGGTTGAATACCAGAAAATAGGGTTCTGTGATTTTTGGCCTAAAAACTGCAGGGGTCGACTCATGGGTCGACTCATGCCTTGAGGGTCAACTCATGGGTCGACTCACAGGTTGTGCCAAGCCAAAAATTCTGCGTGCCAAACAGCTCATTGTGCCATGAGTTGACTCACGGGTCGACTCATGATTTTCAAACATGCATAACTTTCAAAATACAAGTCCAAAAATAATAAAATTTTTGCCAATAGATCACAAATCTTTTGTTCTACCATTTGATACTATCAAATCAGGATTTTGGTAAAATTATAATTTTGCCCCTGAAGAGCAAAAAGTCTTTTTCAAATGAAAAATATTAGTACCCCTTCAACTGCTTTGTAATCATCAAAATCAATCTAGGGAGCAACAACACTCCTCCATGTCATGGCCGTGGTCACGATGATAGAAGCAGAACTTGTTAGGGTTGCGCTTCCCGGGGTGTGTACGCATCCTTTTCGGTCTTGGCAGCTGCTGTAGGAACCAGATCTAGGATTTCAGGATTAGATCTTGAAACTTTTTCAAGATCATACAGCGGAAGACTTAAATAAATCAAAATTATTTTATAGAATCAGAGAATTTTTAGATCTAAAATCTTATTACATGATTATTACATAGCATTAAATCAGAAATTAAAATATATAAATATAGCATGAACTACATGTTGATCATATCAACATGTTTCTATACTACATCTAATGTATGTATTAAACAATAGATCAGATCTATTACCTTGCAAGTTAGATGTTCTAACCTTGCTGATCCGGGCTTGAGGATGATGTTGCAAGCCGCATACACATCCAACCGCTAGGAGTTGTCCACACGAGCCCACGAATCTCGATCAGAAGTCCTGCTTCAGGAAATCAGCACAGTATGCTAGTACTGTGCTGATCCTTCTTTGATGGTTGATCAGGTGCCTCCTTCTTCTTGATTTGGACTCTTCCAACGATGAAAAGTAGAAGGAGGAGTTTTAGATCTGCGACACTCTCAGGAAACTCAAGATGGAGGGAGGAAAGATATGAAAATAAACAACCCTAGAAGAAGACCTTCTTCTTCTTCTTCTCATTTCTCTCTCTAGACACCCAAACTTATATCGTTTATATCTCCATGACCCAATGGTCTTTCTCTCTGATTATTGGATGGCTCAAAGGCCTCTCAAATTTCTATCTTCTTCAAAAATTTCATGAAGAAACTCATTTTATATAGAGAGATATGATAGAGTCCTTGTCTAGGTTAAATACCTAGTCAAGGCTTATCCAAACATGGCAAGTTAAGGGGCGCCCAACTCTTGAGCACCTCCTCCTTATTTTCATGCATGGATCACTAGCAAAAGATGCACAATGTGTACCCTAAAATCCATAAAAATTTCAAAAAAAATTTGGATAAATTCGGTGCAAAATTGAAAGAGTTTTGGATTTCTAAAACTCTATCTCATAGAATTCGAAATCCAAACTTATTCCTCTTTGATTTGATCCAAACCACCTTCCATGTAAGAAAGAAGAGAGGAGACCTTTTGTGAACGTGGGAGAGAGCTTTTGTCGCACAAAATAAGAGGAGATTGGCGTTGAATGAGAGAGAGGACGTGGGGAAGGCTTATGTGGCGCAAGGTGGAATCCTAGTCTTACTAGGATTCTATCTTATGACTTGTTTTAATTTAGTTTCTCAAACCAAATCAAACCAAAATTAGATCAACCCAATTAAAATAGATCTTAACCCAATTAAAAATCTAATTTAATCAGATTAAATAAGATTTAAATCTGATTTAATTTTTTAATCAAATTAGAAATTAGATTG
Source organism: Elaeis guineensis (assembly GCF_000442705.2). Lineage (NCBI taxonomy): Eukaryota > Viridiplantae > Streptophyta > Magnoliopsida > Arecales > Arecaceae > Elaeis > Elaeis guineensis. The sequence continues at coordinate 18,075,649 of NC_025994.2, forward strand.
ACCCAAGTCCTAGTTGAACTAGGACTAATTTTTTCTTGCACTTGGCTTATCCAATAAACCAATTGAACTTGATCCAATCAAGCCCAAACCAAATCTAATTAAATCATATTTAATTAGACTTAATCTCAGCCCATTGGTTTAATCAAATTAAGCCAATTAGCAATCGAATTGCTAATCGATCCTCCTGCAACACTTGCACTGGGTTAAATGTCAATCGTATTGATCATTTAACCCTAGAATGATTCTTAATCGTTGATCAACCATCCGATCGGATCATGAACTCTAATATGTGTGACCTCATAGATCCGAACCTAAGCCGGTAGCACAGAAATAAATTTTTGTACCAATCGAAGTGACAATCTAGCAATGGTACCCGACGATCGGATAGGTCGAATGTGTAGAACAACATCCTTAGAACCCATACGGATATAGTTTTCATATAATTCATCTCCTTGACCAAACTGATCATAGGACACCCCAGAGTTCAACTGTCAACTCTGATCAGGTTGTCCACATTGTATTTTAAAATATCAAATCCATCTGATGGATTACCTTGGCCAAGGTTTTGCTAAATTGAAATACAGCGACTCATTCTTCTCCAACTCTTGGAGTGGTCAATCCCATCTCGATCACACTCTGACTTCGCAAGTACTTGATTGTGCCCAAAAGCCTTCTATCCCTGAATTAGAAATTCAGTTAGTCCAGTACCAAAGCACAGTGAGTTTCTTGTAAGTCACTGAGGCGATCTCAGGTCTAAGGGACACTTATACCTATATCCCATCAGAGACATTCTCGACAGCAGAATACTCTGGAGTTGGTCACGTACAATGATGATGTACCAGTACATCTCACCCGTATGCCATACTAGTGTCTCCACACTCTTTGGTTAAGAGGACAACCAACCCATATGGCCTACAGCGATCTATGCTCGATAGGAGCTGTCGTCCTTATTAACAGCCTATCATTTGGTCGTGAACTGTTTTAAGGACTAATCGATAAATCCTCTCTTTATTGAATCTAAATAGTCCTAAGGACTTCATCATAACAACGGAGTTCATTAGAAGATGAAAGCTTATGATGAAAATACCAAATATATTTTATTTATTAACAAATCAATTACAATACTTGGTTGCTCAACCATCAACAGCTTGACGATTGACTTTTTGGAACACATTTTTCAACAACTCCCACTTGTCCTAAAGCCACTCGGCACAGTATCTAATACCCATCTTCGACTTATGGTTGTCGAACTCCTTTATCACCAGGGCTTTAGTGAAGGGGTCGGCCAGGTTCTCCTTTCCGTCGATCTTCTGAAGGTCGACGTCACCTCGATCCACGATCTCTCAGACTAGGTGGAAGCGGTGCAAGATGTGCTTCGTCCGCTGATGTGCTTTGGGTTCCTTCGCCTGAGCTATGGCACCAGTGCTGTCGCAGTAGAGCAGGACTGGACCATCGAGGGAGGGTGCTACTCCGAGCTCGTTGATGAATTTTCTCAGCCACACAGTTTCCTTCGCGGCATCCGATGCTGCGATGTACTCCGCTTCACAAACAGAGTCCGCCACAGTATGTTGCTTGAAACTCTTCCAGCAGATGGCTCCATCATTCAGAGTAAAGATATAACCCGACATGCTCCTGCTGTCATCGTGGTCAGATTGAAAGCTAGAGTCTGTGAACCCCATAAGTTTCAGATCTGACTCGCCATAAACCAACCATTGGTCTTTAGTATTTCTCAAATACTTAAGGATGGCTTTAACCACTTTCTAGTGATTTTCTCCAGGATCAGATTGGTATCTACTCACTACTCTTAGTGAGTATGCCACATCTGGTCTTGTACATGTCATGGCGTACATGATAGATCCCACAGCTGAAGCATATGGGACTCTACTTATACGCTCTCTCTCTTCAGGAGTTATCGGACAATCCTTCTTAGAGAGAAAAATTTCTTGGCCTATCGGTAGATAGCCCTTCTTGAAATTCTCCATGCTGAACCTCTTCAGCACAGTGTCTATGTACATGGACTGGGATAACCCAAGCATCCTTTTAGATCTATCCCTATAGATCTTCATCCTTAGGATGTAGGATGCTTCACCCAAGTCCTTCATGGAGAACTGTGATGACAACCAAACTTTTATTTCCTGTAGTGCGGGGATGTCATTCCCGATTAAGAGAATGTCATCCACGTACAAGACAAGGAATACCACAACTGGACCATTTACCTATTTATAGATGCAGGGCTCTTCTCCATTCTTAATGAAGCCATAAGTTTTGATCACCTTATCAAAACGCATGTTCCAACTCCGAGAAGCTTGCTTCAATCCATAAATGGATCTCTAAAGCTTGCATACCTTGGACTCATCTGTGGATGTAAACCCCTCAGGTTATATCATATACACCTTTTCGGTCAGCTCTCCATTTAGGAAAGCTATCTTTACATCCATCTGCCAGATCTCATAATCCAGATGGGCAGCAATTGCAAGCATTATCTGAATGGATTTGAGCATTGCCACAGAAAAAAAATATCTCGTCATAGTCAATACCATAACGTTGACGATACCCCTTGGCGACCAGACGGGCTTTATAGGTCTCCACCTTTTCATCTGCGCCCCTCTTCCTTTTGAAGACCCATTTACACCCAATGGGTTTAACCCCTTCAGGTGGGTCAACCAATGTTCATACATCGTTGACCTTCATGGACTCCATTTCGGATTTCATGGCTTCAAGCCATTTCTCGGAATCAGGTCTCTGCATTGCATCCATATAGGTGATCGGATTTTCATTATTCTCATCAAGTTTGATGGGATCATCGTTCCGGATCAAGAAACCATAGTATCTGTCCGGCTGACGTGGTACTCTACCGGATCGCCTTAATGGTGCAGGTACATTGGGCTCCGGATCTGATCTAATCATATCTGACTCAGGTTCAGCTATTGGTGTCGGTCCTTCTACCTGTTGAACTTCATCAAGTTCAACCTTAGAGGCAACGGTTCTTTTACCAAAGAATTCTTTTTCTAAAAAGATTGTCTTAAGGCTGACGAACACCTTTTGTTCATCAGCATGGTAGAAAAAATATCTTTTTGTCTCTTTGGGGTACCATATGAATGAGCTTTTGTGAGACCTAGGTCCAAGTTTGTCTGTGACTAATCATTTGACATAGGCCGGACACCCCCAGACCCTAAGGTGTGAAAGTGCTAGCTTACGTCCCATCCATATCTCATATGGAGTCTTAATTACAGACTTACTTGGAACCCTATTTAACAGATAACAGGCCGATTCGAGTGCATATCCCTAGAAGGATATCGGTAAGCTAGCAAAACCCATCGTGGATCGGACCATGTCTAACAGAGTCCGATTCCTCCTTTCAGACACACCATTATGCTGTGATGTTCCTGGAGGAGTCCATTAGGAGAGAATCTCATTCTCTCCTAGATATGTGAGAAACTCACTAGAAAGGTATTCTCCTCCTCGATCAGATCGAAGAGTTTTAATACTCTTTCCAGTTTATTTTTCTACTTCACTTCAAAATCGTTTGAACATTTCAAATGAATCCGACTTATGTTTCATCAGATAGACATATCCATATCGAGATAGGTCATCCGTGAAAGTTATGAAGTAGAAATATCCACCTCTAGTACTTGTGCTCATGGGCCTGTAAACATCAGTATGTACTAGGCCCAAGAGCTCAGTAGCTCTCTCACCTTTTCTAGTAAAAGGTGATTGGTCATTTTACCAAGAAGATAGGACTCACAGGTTGGAAGTGATTCACAATCGCTGACTTCGAGGATTCCCTCTTGAGTCAATCTGTTTATTCTGTTCTTGTTTATATGACCTAGCCTCCAATGTCATAAGTAGATATCTGACACACTATCTAATCTAGGATGCTTGTCAGTAGAATAGACTCTTATCAGGCTTGATCTTTTTGGTCTGATTCTGCACTGATGTCCCAGCCTGAACTTGCACCTTCTTCACTTTCTTCTTCTTGTTCTTCTTCCCTTTTTTAAAGGGTCAAGAACCAAAAGACGAACCTCCCACTAAGTTCACCGACTCCTTGAGGAGTTGGTGATCCTTCTCAAAGTTCTGAAGCAACCCTAGTAACCCGTGGTAGTTTACTTCAGGCTTTGTCATTCTATAATGAGTGAGGAATAGGAGATAAGACTTGGGCAGCGAGTTCAGTATTGCATCTTTCTCAAGCTGCTCATACGAGGAAAAGGCGAGCTTGCTCAATCATTCCATCAGCTCGATCATGTACAATACATGATCAGTGATAGAGGCACCATCCCGCATTTTGGTGTTGAAGATGGCACAACTAGTCTTGTGCCTCTCTACGTCATCGGGTGTGTCAAAAGCATCCTCCAACACTTGAAGCATGTCCTTTGGTTGAGCCGTCTCGAATCTGCGACTGAACTCATCGCTCATAGCAGCCAGCATGATACAGCGCACCGTGGTCTGATCACTGAGCCACTTCTGGTAAGTGTCTCTGACTGTTCCACGTGCATTGACAGCTGGCTCCTCAGGTGCAGGATCCATTATCACATATAGGATCCGTTCATGCTTCAGGACTATCTTCAACTTTCGGTACCAGCTACCGAAGTTGGGTCCCACCAACTTATCGTTGTCCAACAATGATCGGAGTGATAGGGAAGTGGCCATATTTGCACAAAGGAGAACCATAACCTAATTAGTAATTGATTCATTAAACCTAAAGATTTGGACTTTAATCAAAAGGTTTCTCCCACTATTTTATTCGAATTAGTAGCCTCTACCTCCAATTCGAGAAATTATCCTAATTCCTTAGTGGGTACTAGAATCCACTTAGACTGCACACAAGCCCAACTTTGGTTGGCCAATCCATGTACATCTAAGGATAGGTTCATAACCAATTGTTTCTCTAAATAATTTCTAGTAATTTTAATTTTTCTCCAGAAACCTAATCAGTAGGCTTTGGCCTCCACTGTAAGGATCCAGTTAGGTCCAACCATTAACATGATCATACTTGGTGTATCTAACCAACGAATGATTAAGCCCAACTTTGGTTGGCTCACCTAACCACCACTAGAGAGACACTTCCAAGTCGTCATATGATGAGTGATAATTCCATTAGTCAACAAGCACCAGGCCTTTGGGTCTGCAATGATTATTGAGTTAATGGACTCATTATCAAACACCTTAATGGGAGGCTATGACTCAGTTATCTCCATAACTTTATCATTTTAAGGACCTAATAATTTTAGAAAATTTAAATAATATAGAGGATGAGGTCAGATGAACCAGCTTATCATGATTCTCTCACTGGCTTCACCAAGTCAGCTTAAGGGAGACCATTAAAAGGGCTGGTCTAGGAGCACCTAAATTAGTCACACTGATTTACCTAGCTGACATGGGTCAGCTCGAATAGTCAAGTGATCCGATCAAAACATAATTTCACCAAGAGGCCAGGTAAGTGGGAGGGTCTGCCAAAGCTTGCCTTAGACACCATCAGAAATGGCCAGGTAAGCGGGCTCCTAATTAAAAACCACCGATCTGGTTTACTTTAGACACCAACTGGTTTAATTAGTTTCGATTAGATCAACCTAACAGTTCGTGCTAGACCGCTTAGCCAAGAATCAAGTCCATTTGGTTCTCGTTAAAGATATGGACTTGACCAACTACAACTACTGTAATTGATCTAGAGAATCCTTGACCTAATCTAAGACAACAATTGATTAGATTTAGTCAATTCTCTAATTAAGTCCATCTTCAATCTAACCATAGATCTAACCCAATTAATGGACCTAATTTCCACTAACCTATTAACCCAATATGTTATGGTTTGTGTCTTAGGTTCTTCAATTCACAATCCTAGAACCTAATCAAACAACTTCTTAATTCTTAATTAAGTTTTGGACTAAGGGTTGGGTTCGACTTTTCAAAAAATAATTTTTATATTTATAAAATAATTTTATAATATGATTCTACCAACTATATTGCATGTTTGATTCATAATCAAGATACAAGTGAAATAAACATGAAACTACTTTAGATCTAATCTAAACAGGTTCATGTAATTGAAACAGTTTCAACTTTAAACAATTTTTTTGCACAAAAATTATTAACAAAGAAATTTTATTTCAGATTTAAATATATTTTAAATCTAATAAATCATAAATTTAATCTAGATCATATCTAATAAATTTATGATTAAAGATAGATCTACACAAACTAGGACAACCTTTGCACTGTAAGGGGTAAACCTTACAGTAGGACAACCTTGCAGTTCGTGATTGATCTAAAATTTTAATTTCAGATTTAATAATCAGATTATAAATTAGATCTAATCTAAAAAATAATCTAAGTATGTATAAATAATCATGTAATAAAGAATCTGGCTCTGATACCAATTGTAGGAACCAGATCTAGGGTTTCAGGGTTAGATCTTGAAACTTTTTCAAGATCATACAGCAGAAGACTAAAATAAATCAAAATTATTTTCTAAAATTAGAAAATTCTTAGATCTAAAATTCTATTACATGATTATTATATAGCATTAAATCAAAAATTAAAAGATATAAATATAGCATGAACTACATGTTGATCATATCAACATGTTTCTATACTACATCTAATGTATGTATTGAACAATAGATCAGATCTATTACCTTGCAAGTTAGACATTTTAACCTCACTGATCCGGGTTTGAGGATGATGTTGCAAGCCATACATGCATCCGACCTCTAGGAGTCATCCACACGAGCCCACGAATCTCGATCAGAAGTCCTGCTTCAGAAAATCGGCACAGTATACTAGTACTGCGCTGATCCTTCTTTGATGGTTGATCAGGTGCCTCTTTCTTCTTGATTTGGACTCTTCCAAAGATGAAAAGTAGAAGGAAAAGTTTTAGATCTGAGATGCTCTCAGAAAACTCAAGATGGAGGGAGGAAAGATATGAAAACAAACAACCCTAGAAGAAGACCCTCTTCTTCTTCTCGTTTCTCTCTCTAGACACCCTAACTTGTGTCTTTTATATCTCCATGAACCAAAGGTCTTTCTCTCTGATTTTTGGATGGCTCAAAGGTCTCTCAAATCTATATCTTCTCTAAAAATTTTATGAAGAAAATCATTTTATATAGAGAGATATGATAGAGTCCTTATCTAGGTCAAATACCTAGTCAAGGCTTATCCAAACATGGCAAGTTAAGGGACGCCCAACTCTTGAGCACCTCCTTATTTTTATGCATGGATCACTAACAAAGAGTGCACAATATGTACCCTAAAAGTCATAAAAATTTCAAAAAAAAATTGGATAAATTCGATGCAAAATTGAAAGAGTTTTGGATTTCTAAAACTCTATCTCATAGAATTCGAAATCCAAACTTATTCCTCTTTGATTTGATCCAAACCACCTTCCATGTAAGAAAAAAGAGAGGAGACCTTTTGTGAATATGGGAGAGGGCTTTTGTCACACAAAATAAGAGGAGATTGGCGTTGAATGAGAGAGAGGGCGTGGGGAAGGCTTATGTGGCGCAAGGTGGAATCCTAGTCTTACTAGGATTCTATCTTATGACTTGTTTTAATTTGGTTTCTCAAACCAAATCAAACTAAAATTAGATCAATCTAATTAAAATAGGTCTTAACCCAATTAAAAACCTAATTTAATCAGATTAAATTAGATTTAAATCTGATTTAATTTTCTAATCAAATTAGAAATTAGATTGACCCAAGTCCTAGTTGAACTAGGACTAATTTTTTCTTGCACTTGGCTTATCCAATAAACCAATTGGACTTGATCCAATCAAGTCCAAACTAAATCTAATTAAATTATATTTAATTAAACTTAATCTCAGTCCATTGGCTTAATCAAATTAAGCCAATTAGCAATCAAATTGCTAATCGATCCTCTTGCAACACTTGCACTGGGTTAAATGTCAATCGTATTGATCATTTAACCCTAGAACGATTCTTAATCGTTGATCAACCATCCGATCAGATCATGAACTCTAATGTGTGTGACCTCATAGGTCCGAACCTAAGCCGATAGCACAGGAATAAATTTCTGTACCAATCGAAGTGACCATCTAGCAATAGTACCCGACGACCGGATAGGTCGAATGTGTAGAACAACATCCTTAGAACCCATGCGGATATAGTTTTCATATAATTCATCCCCTTGACCAAAATGATCATAGGACACCTCAGAGTTCAACTGTCAACTCTGATCAGGTTGTCCACATTATATTTCAAAATATCAAATCCATCTGATGAATTACCCTGGCCAAGGTTTTGCTAAATTGAAATACAGCGACTCATTTTTCTCCAACTCTTGGAGTGATCAATCCCATCTCGATCACACTCTGACTTTGCAAGTACTTGACTGTGCCCAGAAGCCTTCCGTTCCTGAATTAGAAATTTAGTTAGTCCAGTACCAAAGCACAGTGAGTTGCTTGCAAGTTACTGAGGCGATCTCAGGTCTAAGGGACACTTATACCTATATCCCATCAGAGACATTCTTGACAGCAGAATACTCTGGAGTTGGTCACGTTCAATGATGATGTACCAGTACATCTCACCTGTATGCCATACCAGTGTCTCCACACTCTTTGGTTAAGAGGACAACCAACCCATATGGCCTACAGCGATCTATGCTCGATAGAAGCTGTCGTCCTTATTAACAGCCTATCATTTGGTCGTGAACTGTTTTAAGGACTAATCGATAAATCCTCTCTTTATCGAATCTAAATAGTCCTAAGGACTTCATCATAACAACGGAGTTCATTAGAAGATGAAAGCTTATGATGAAAATGTCAAATATATTTTATTTATTAACAAATCAATTACAATACTTGGTTGTTCAACCGTCAACAGCTTGACGATTGACTTTTTGGGACACATTTTCCAACAGCTGCTCCCTGATCTCCATCAGCACTTAGGCTTTTGGAGCATTGAGAGGGGCGTAGCTGTGGAATCTTCCTGGGGGAGAGCTTCGCCGAACTCTGTGGTTCGGGCTCCTCTGCCTACGAGCTTGGGGAGGAGTTCGGACATGCTTGTGTCCGGGGGAAGTTCGAGAATGTGGCTGAGCTTCACTCGGTCCTTTTTCAACTGCGGGCTTGCTAGAGTCACCCGCCTGCCGCTCCTTCACGGCCTCCTTATCCTTCAGCTTGAAGGCTTTCTCTGCTCTGGCATATCCTTCGGCCTGAGCTAGCAAATCAGCGAAGTCCCTGAGATACTTCTTTTCCAGGAAAAATAGAAGATCGTTCTTTTGAAGATCGTTCTTCAGGGCGACCATTGCAACTGATTGGTCCAAGTTCTGGACCTCCATTGCGGCGGCGTTAAAACGGTTGACGTAAGTTCGGATGGATTCTTCCTCCTTTTGCTTGATGTTGATGAGGGACTCCGAACCTCTCCAGGGATGCCAGCTGCTGACGAAATGAGCCGCAAACTGATGGCTCATTTGATCAAAGGAGAAGATAGTACCTAGCTTCAGTGCCGAGTATCAATTTCTTGCTGCTTCCTTCAAGGTAGATGGGAAAGCTCGGCACAGGATGGCATCTGGTGCGCTATGGAGCAGCATCATTGTCCGGAAGGCCTCCAGGTGGTCAACCGGATCTGAGGTTCCGTCGTAGCTCTCAAATTAGGGGAGCTTGAAGTTCGACGGGATCGGTTCCTGCATAATCATTTGAGAGAAAGGAGGGTCAGTACAGATATCCTCACCGTAAGCAGGGGGAGCATGGCGGAGCTCTTCGATCCACTGGTTCATCTCCTGGAACCTTTGATCCAGGAGATCCTCTCGACTGCAAGTCTCAAGGGTCTTCTGGCAAAACAGAGGTAGGGATCCTCCGGGGATGGAATCGTGATCAGACGGAGGGCTCTTCGCCCTTTGCTTCTCCTTTTCGGAGAAGACAGGGCGACTGGCCCAAGTGGGCCGCCCGATCGTCAGATTCTAAAACTCTGATGATATTCTTTCCAGCCGCATAGATACCTGCGGCTGCTGCTGCTGTATGACCTGCACTGCTTCGGTGAGGCCCCTGACCTGCTGAACCAGCAGGTCGAACTGCTCCATGCCGACTGTCGTTGTCGGAGAAAGAGTCTGAAAAATTGGAGATGAGGTCAGAGCTTGTGGATCTTGCTGAGATCTGATCATGGAGATCGTAGATCGTCTGGTGGATATCTTTGGGAGAGGCATTAGGTTCGATGTACTGAATCGATTCAAAGAATTATTTTAGTACCACGGATAATGTCGTCCAGGACGGTGGTGGGATCGATGGGTCCATCGAGTGGGATGGGTTATTTATGGAGCACCATGTGGGCGTCACATGTGGCGGCCTTTTGGTTCGCGACGGTCTAATCCGGACCGGACATATGGGCTTGGCCTAACTTCTTGATTGCGCTGACCGGACTCGCATTTCTGGGCTCCGCCATGTGGCTGCTCCCTACCCAGCCTACTGTGAGAGCTACGTCGATGGGACTTGCCTCGCCATCTTATTAACTTCGTTACAACCCATTAATGAACCAAATCATATGAGATAATAATTATCCACCCTCCTTTATATCTAAACTTGGTTCGGTACTACAGTCACGTCTAAGACGTGGATTGATTTGCCCTATGGATTGGATGCTATCTATTTATAAAAGGTTTTGCTGGACAAGGGAGGCTATGATTATTTTTCATCCGCAATAGCTGCTAAAACCTAGAGCACGCAATGGACCAGTCCAAGCACTGCCGTCATGTCCGTAGCTGGTCCTGTGCCTTGGCCATCATCATCATAAATATTTGGAAAAGAAGAAAGTTGGTAGCAGGCTACCCCGGGTGCAGGTCCATACCATCCGATCCTCTGAAAAACCTAGTGATGCTACGCTTGATGTGAAGGGATAGACCAGAGGAACGGATGGCACGAGGAGAAACTCTGAGAGGGACATGATGCGGGACTGAGCTTGTTTACTTGTGAACGTGTCAAGTCTCCATTGGCTGCATGGAGAATGGGGTCCAGGCATGATCGTTGGCCCCATCGACCGCACCTGACGGCGACGACCAGCACTGGTGCTTACTCGTCGCGGTGAGAGTTTTATTTTAAGATTACGATGACTTTGTTATAATTGATCCTTTGTTCTGCGTAAATGATTTTAAAGTCGTTGTTTTTTTTCTTCTGCATGGGAATGGAGCAACGAAGATAATATATAATGGGATGACGTACGAGAGCAGGGTCTGCAACTGGTGCTAGTACTGCCACTGACTGGCGAGCTATAGGATGGTAGTCCTGCTCTGGGGACAAGGGAACGCTGCCCGAGGCGTTGAGGTGGATGGATCGGCCCTGGGTGCCGTTGACATTTGGTTTGCGTGGGCGTCGACTTCCCGACACGGACCGTGGAAAGATGGTCCTGCCCCTCAGAGATGCTCCTGTGTCTACTTTTTTACGGACTTGTGATTAGAATTCGTCATCTCAGGGGCCATAAACTAGTTGATGGAATAGTATGCATTACCAACCATTCCAACATTCACTGGCTGGTCTAGAATGACTACATTATGTAAGGTATCCCGTGTCTGCTCTGCTAATCGTTGCTTGCTGGGAGTTACAGAGGGGCATGCAGGGACCACGTACCGCAAGAATAATTCTGTGGTTGGCCGAGTGCTGACATGGTTCTCGTGCCCACTTGTTCCTCTCGTGAGCGGGGCGATGGGAATGATGATTTGCGGTGGTATTCCACCTATGATGTGTTATGAAATGCTAAGCAGGAGATTAAATTAAATAGGCTAGTAGTAAGAAAGAAATAAAGATTGGTAGGCAAGAAACAGAGAAAAGGGTTTAGGAGTACTGAAAAATTGAGATCGCTTTTCTTAAAGAAGATCGTGCCTCTCAAAATGAGCTGCTGGGTATCTTCCTCAAAAGATGATTAAACGTGGATAGCTAAGGTAAGCTGCTGGGTGTCTTCCTCGTGAGATGATTCAGTCAAGCCATGAGTGACATCGATATGATCTGATTGCTCAATCAGATTTTAATATTGGATTCAGATCCAATCCAATTAATAGAAGATCAGACCAAGTCCAAGACCAGAATTTTTAAACCGATAGATCATTCGAGTAAGGTCAGTCCGTTGGATCCATATTTAACTACACTCCAATCCAAAACATTTTCATTTGGATTGAATCTAGATCAAACGTAGCAACTATATTTTGATTACCACATAGCAACTACTATTAACTACGCAAAATAAATAATAAACAATATTATTTTGTTATGGGGTTATACCACATCAGTCTTTATCCTCGGAATTAGTCTTCGACTGTACTCTTTAGTTGGCAGTCGAGGTGGATCTAGGTGGTGAGCATCATCTAGATATCTACCCCTTCAGCACCAAGGTGATCTCGATAGTGAGCATCATGTGGATGTCCCGCTTTTTCTGCGAGAGAGAGCCTTTATTTTTAGAAAAGAAGCTTGACCAACTATCGACTACTTTATCATACTTTTGCCGATCTCATGGTTGGATTCAGGCTAATGACATCCAAAGATCTAGGGGTGCGCAGCCATTATAAGGAGAAGATGGGTAGGCACCACGTCCCTTAAATCTTCGACAGTTATGATGGAACCCCTGATGGTTATAACAAAACGTGACACACGAGTTAATGCCATAAATCATCCTTTCCCCATGCGACATCGTGGAGCATGATTCTCCAAAATGATTATCAATTATTGAGGTAATATATTTCTCCTCCATCTATAAAAGAGAAACATAGAGGATCCTTCGATAAGTATTTTTTGGACTAGAAAAAATATTATATTACTAAAATTCTTCCTCATTGTTTCTAAAGCTCTGGCTAACTTATGCATCGAAAGATCCTCTACTGGAGAATCTTTGTTAACTAAATATTTCTTGCAGGTTCTAGGAGTACACAGTCATCCTCGGATCACTGTCGACCATTGAGCTCCACCTCGATCATCACTGACCTAGCTACTGTTCCTCGATCTGGAGTTTTGTGACAATAAATTGATGCTAGAGAACGGGCATCTGAGCCCACTAAAAATGGAAGAACTATGCAAGAACTAAAGCTCACAACAATTTTGTCGCTTCTCATTGACAATCTTCCCAGTGGAGTGTGGGTTGCACTGTGCAAGCACCCGCTCCCTAAGGGCCTGGCCAGCACCCATTACGGTGAACCCACAACGATTCAATGATTTGATTCGATAGGTTTAGACATTGACCAATGCCATTCACTATCTGCAGCAAACCATGGAGCAATAACAACTTTTGCAACCTACTCCCCAAACTGTGCCCTCCTGGCATAGCCACCAGAATCATTCTCTGATCGTGGAGAACGTCCCTCGGGGTGCACGTTGATCTACCCTGGCCCATTGATGATCACCATCCCATCGAGGGTCTAGGCATAAAGAACATCATCGGCATTCCCCGACCTCCTCTGATGGAGATTCAACCACAGGCTACTCCTTGTGCCTTGAAAAATCTCATCAAGAGGAGGACCTCAAGCAAAAGGCTCAAGAGATCGATTGTCCTCTGGGCGAGGTTCAAATGGACATCCAGAAGAATGACAACATTCTCAGCTTCAATTTTCGACTGCCCTTCTCTCCCTCCATTCTCCAAGAACCGATCTCGGATCAGTTCAAGATACTACAAGTAGAGTGGTACGATGGCTTTATCGATTCTTTAGATCATCTTGAGAGCTACAAGGTCCTTACGATATACTAGGGTACCTCGGTCGCCCTCTTCTACCTCGTCGGGGTTAATTTTTTCTTTTGAGCAACTTGGATGCCAGTTCATTACTCATTTCTGTAATAACCGAGTTCAGCCCAGAAACTCGAACAACCTTTTCTTCATCCATCAGGAGAAGGGTGGATCCTTATGCGATTATGGGGCACATTTTATTGTGGCCACGTTTGAAATGTGCAACTTTGATGAAGCAATTGCCATGTCGATGCTGAAGCAAGGCCTCCGTTATGAGCGCGTCATTTACTCCCTCGATAAATATTTATGAGGGATATGCCAACCTTCTGACATGAGCTTGAAAGTATATACAGGCTGAAGAGGACTGAGTTGCATGCCGGCAAGAGGGAGATCAGGCTCCAAACAAGAAGCATGGACGGAAGGACATGCACCCAAACCAAGCTAAAGAAGTATTCTCAACCTATGAAAGCCCCTCAGTTGAGGAGACTGCCTTGATGTTACAACAACTATGCTTTACTAACTACCTTTCGAGCTTAAATTTTCATAGAGATTGGGGGTCAAGGATACCTTCACTGATCTCCATCGATGAAGTCTCCATCGACTTGACAAAATAAGCGAAAGTACTGTCACTTTCATCGTAACCATGGTCATGATACCAAGGAATGCCTCTAGCTAAAAGATGAAATCAAGGCTCTGATCTGAAGAGGCTGCCTTGGTAAATACATTAGGGAGTAGCAGAAATGAGCACCTGAGGAGCCATCCTGACACCAGATCAATGAGGAGAACAACATGACTAGTGTGATTAACATGATCTTGGGCCTCAGAGGCGGTAGGAGGGTAGAAGATCGAGCTGAAGGCTTGAAGATGTAGAGGATCGATGGCATGATTTTTTTTCCTGATAATGATGTCCGATGAGTTCAAAGTCCTCTTGATGATGCTATTATCATATCAATGATCATAAAAAATTATGTTGTAAAAAATCTTTGTAGATAATAGAAGCTCGACAGACGTATTATTTTATGATATGTTTTCACGTATGAGACTGTTGATTGATCAGCTAAAGAAAGTCAATACTCCTTTAGGTGGATTCTCAAGAGATTCTATAGTGGTTGAAGGAGAGATTATTCTACTAGTGATTGCTGGGAAAGCACCTTGACAATGGATTGTGTAACTGACCTTCCTCATCATCCACATACGTTCCATCTATAATGCAATCCTCGAAAGACTTGAACTGAATGCTCTCCAAGCAATCATCTTTACCTATCATTTGCTAGTTAGATTTCTAATTCAGAGTGGAGTAGGTGAAATCCAAGGAGACTAGATGCTCGTCGGACAATGTTTTTGTATGACCATAAAAGAAAAAAAAGCTAATGGAGGCTCTATCAATTGAAGGTCACAGAGAAGAATCAGATAAATCACAAGGAGAGCCAACTAAGCAACTCATCACGATCCCCTTTGGAGATGATCTGACTCGAACAATTAGGATCAGTTATCAACTGACGTCCAACCACAGGGATCAACAATGTCATTTCTAGAAGCTCACGAGAACATCTTTGCTTGGTCTGCATCGGACATGCCAAATATTTCCTCTGATATAATTGTCTACAAGCTAAATGTGAACCCAGAACACCGACCAGTGTGATAGAAGATGAGAAGCTTTACCCCAGAATGACAACATGCAATTGAAGAAGAAGTGGATAAGCTTATGACAACGGACTTCATCCGAGAAGCTCACTACCCTAAGTGGATCTTCAATGTTGTCACGATCAAGAAAGCCAATGGCAAATGAAGAATCTGCATAGACTATATCGATCTTAATAAGGCTTGATCAAAAGCTAGCTTCCCATTC
This sequence comes from Elaeis guineensis, assembly GCF_000442705.2. Classification (NCBI taxonomy): domain Eukaryota; kingdom Viridiplantae; phylum Streptophyta; class Magnoliopsida; order Arecales; family Arecaceae; genus Elaeis; species Elaeis guineensis. Next base: position 18,091,142 of record NC_025994.2, read on the forward strand.
CCAAATATAGATCAGCTCATAGATGCCACTTCAGGGCATCAATTTTTGAGCTTCATGGATACTTTCTCAGGGTATAACCAAATTCGGATGGCCCCTGAGGATGAGAAAAAGACCGCATTAATAATCGATAAAGATTTATACTGCTACAAAATGATATTTTTTGGTTTAAAAAATATAGGTGCCATGTATCAGCACCTCATCAATAAGGTGTTCAAATACTAGATCGGCTGTAACATAAAAATCCACATCAACGACAAGCTTGTCAAAAGCATAGAAGCATATTGGCATGTTGCTAACCTGAAAGAAGCATTTGGTAAGCTAAGGATCCAAATAAGTGCATCTTCAGAGACTTCAAAAAAATTCCTAGGTTTCTTAGTAACTCAGTAGGGCATTGAAGCTAACCCAAAAAAGATCGACTGTAACATGAAAGTCTACATCAACGACATGCTCATCAAAAGCATAAAAGCATATTGACATGTTGCTAACCTGGAAGAAGCATTTGGTAAGCTAAGGATTCGAATAAGTACTTCTTTAGAGTCACTTCAAAAAAATTCCTAGGTTTCTTAGTAACTCAGCGGTGCATTAAAGCTAACCCGAAGAAGATTCGAGTGCTCCTCGACATGACACATCCGAGTACTAAGAAGGATGTGCAAAGCCTATCTGGTCGGGTGGAAATTCTCAACCAATTCATTTCTAGATCAACTGAGAAGTGCCTTCCTTTCTTCAAGGTATTGAGGCAAATGAAGATCAAGTAGTCAGAGGAATGCTGAACTATATTTGATGATCTCAAGTGGTACCTCAAATCCCCTCCACTTCTCTTTAAGCCAGAAGGAGGTAAGCAGTTACTACTATACTTAGCTATCTCATCTGATGTGATTAGCTTGCTTCTAATCTAAGAAGATCCAGGGATCAAGAAGCCAATCTACTAAACAAGCAAGATTCTTGAGGATGTAGAAACTAGATACTCTAAGATCGAGAAGATGATTTATGCATGCACTAATCACTTCTGCATATCATTTTCGACTTTTTTTTTCAAGCCCACTCGGTGGTCGTCTTAACTAATCAATATTTGAAGGTGATTCTCCAAAAGACAGACACCTCCAGGTGCATGGCCAAATGGATAATCAAGCTCGAAGAATTAAACATCAATTTTTGGCTTTAACCTACAATAAAAGCTCAGGATTTGGCCGACTTCCTCATAGAGTGCACTATCCCGGATGAGGGGTCATCCTTGGCATAATCTGAAGACACCAAAAAAGTTTCATGGTGAGTCCTGCATGTCGATGAAGCTTCAAACTCACAAGACTATGGGGCTAGCTTCATTCTGGCCAGTTGGGAAGGAGTCATGATAGAGTACGTCCTTTGGTTTGACTTTAAGACTTCAAATAATAAGAATGAATATGAAGCCTTGATTGTTGGACTTCGCCTTGCAAAGGAGCTTGGCAAGAAAGACCTCAAGATTTTTAGTGACTCATAGCTTGTCATTGGATAAGTTTGAGATGAATACGAAGCCCGAGATCCTACAATGAAAAGTTATCTGCAAAAGCTCAAGAAAATGTCAGTGACCTTTCAAACTTTTTTTATAAAATCTTCCCTCCAAGTAGACATACCACGATGCCTGACACTTGACTTTATGAGCCTAGATGAGGTTAGTAGGCAGCTCTCGAGTCAAAATGAAGATCTTCCAACTCGGAGCATACCGAATCACTGAGGCCATTCGACCTAGAGCATATAGGCTAGAGACCCTTGATGGCACCTCAATTTCTCAAATGTAGCACTCCAAGAATCTTCGAATGTATTATCAATAAGGTCTATAATAAATAGTCTTTATTAATGAAATTACTCACCTTCAAATCCAAATGATTTTACACTCAAGTCAAAAAGGTCAGACTACGATTGATAACGAGTGTACATTCTCGATCATAAGTCGAGTATAATATTAACCAAGGGATATTCATACATCGATTTGAACCTCGATGATTGGATCGGATTGGATCGATCCCTTGGAGATATTTTGGCTCTGATTGAGACCTCTGAAGTTGTGTTCCACTAAGCATCAATGATGAGGAGATATCTTGATCGAAGTTAGGACCTTCACAAGCTAATATCTTGATGCTGAGGTGGACCTCAGTGGTCAGCATCATCTGGATTCCTGCTTCTTTGGTACCAAGGTAGACCTCGATAGTGAGCATCATCTAGATGTTTTTCTCCTTCTAAGAGAGAGCCTTTATCTCTGAAAAAGGGGCTCGACCAACTACCGATGACTTCATCATACTTCCATTGACCTCGTGGTCAGACTCAAGCCATTGGCTTCTAAAAACCTAGGGGGTGTAGCCGTTATAAGGACAATATGGATCAGCATCACATCTCTTAAATCTCGGATGGTTATGATGGAGCCACCGACGGTTACAACAAAACATGGTACATGAGTTAATGCCATTAATTGCCCTTTACCCATGATGACATCGTGAACCATGATTCTCTATGATGGTTATCGGTTATTAAGGTAATGTATTTCTTTTTCCTCTATAAAAGAAAAACATAGAGGACCTTCGGTAAGCTTTTTTAGACTAGAAAAAGCATTCTCTTGCTAAAATTCATTCTCACTTAAAGTTTCGACTAATTTAAGCATCAGAGGATCCTCCACTTGAGAATCATCAATGATCCAACTTTTTTTGTAGGTCCCAAGAGTACCCAGTCATCATCGGATCATCGCCAACCACTGAGCTCCACCTTGGATCATCACTAACCTAGCTACTCCTCCTCAGCATGGAGCCTGACGGTAACATCTCTTAAAATAAATTAGGACATAAAAATAATTTTAAAACTATCACTATGTTAAAGCTATGCTTATATAAGTCTTAGATCACAATTTAAAGGCTCAAACAATTTTGGATCCTAATAGTACACTTGATTTGGGTTTAGTCAAATCGGGTTCAGATCCAATTTTGGTAAACATAGATCTGAACCCAAAAATAGAATGGATCAAATTTTAGAATTTGACTCAGCCCCATGGGTTCTTTAAATTGAATCAAATATGAGTTTACATGGATTGGGTCGGGTTGGGCATAAGTTGACCCAATCCATTTGCAACCTTAGCAGGGGTTCAACTATAGATAGGGAAGAAGCCGAGGAGGAGGAGAGGAGTAGGAAGATAAGGAGGACTGAGGGCACCGAAGGAGAGGTAGGGAAGGCCAAGGTCACCCCAATAGCACTATATGATGGTATTGAAATGCTGATATAGATCTTCCATACTCCACCCCTCACCATCACACGATAGTGTTGAAGCTTCAAGAGTTCATGTCTTACAGCCATTCCATTGTGTTGCTGAAGAAAAAGACTCTCTGTTAAGCTTGTAGCGGACAAAGGAGACAACACCAATAAATCCAAAGATGACAAAGTAGAAGGCGGCACCCGTCCTCCTCCATCTCTCGTCATGCATCGCTACCTCTCTCCAACCCCTCCCCTCCCTCTTTGGCACTGTTGCCATTTCCACTCCTCTCTCCTCTCTCCTCTCTTTGCGACCATGCCCATTGTTAACAAAATATTAAAATATTTTTTTTGAAAAATTAAAAAATATTTTGGTAGTCAAAAGTTTTAAAATAAACATATAAAATATAGGGGTTTTTTAATGCCTGACCATTAGTGGATCGGACTTAAATTTTTAAACCTTGTTGATTATTTTTATAACTTTCGATCCATTTTTAATAGAGGTTTAAGTTTCAACCCTAATGAGATGAAAGTGCCCCCAAATCAAATATGGTATTCTCCCAAAAAAGGATTTTTCATCTCCCTACTTCTCTCCTTCCCAACGAGTAGCTCCGATGACCAATCATAATAAGAAAATATTTTTTTATCAACAGTTATTAGCGACCATAATTTTATCATCGTTAATAATAATTTTTACTGATGACAAATGATGACCAATAAATTTGCCATCGTAAAAAAAATTATTAGTGACGAAAATTTTGGCTTTTAGTGACGGCAAGTTGCATCTCTAATAAAAAATAATTTTATTTTTTTAATTTAATTTTAGGATTATTAGTGATGGAGTTATTTTATTAGCGATGGTATTTTATCATCCCTAATACTAAGTAATTTTATTTTTTTAAGTATGGTTCTAAGATTATCAGCGATGAGGTTATCTTATTAGCGACGATATTTTACCGTCTCTAACAATCAAGTAATTTCATTTTTTTAAATTTATTTTTAAGATTATTAGAGATGGATTTATCTTACTAGTGATGATAATTTGTCATTGTTAATAACCCTAAATTGCCCTCCCCAGATTTTTCTCTCGTCCTGCAGACTTATTAGCGACGGTGTTTTATGTTATTAGCGACGGAAAGCCGTCGCTATAAAATTAAATTATTATTAGCGATGGTTTTAGCGATGCAACTTAGCTGTCCCTAATAATGATACCCTAAATATCTCCAGATCTGTGATGGACTTGATTCTATCGGCTGCTGCCTCCCCTCTTCTCCCTCGCCTCCGGTCCCTAGTTTGCCCCGCCCTGCTGTTGAAGCTCCTGAATTCCTCCCCCTAGCCCCCACTCCGCTAGAGCCTGGGATCTGGCATCTCCTCACTATTTTGAGCTCACCCCTTCTTTCCATCCACCTCCCAGAGCCGCCTCCCTTTTCTCCCCCTTCACCCTTTCTTCCTGTCCGCCTCCGAGAGCCACCACCCCTTCTCCCCCCACCTCCTCTCCCTTCTCCTCCTTCTTCCCATCCACCTCCTAGAGCCACCTCCCCCTTCTTCTCGTCTGCCGCCTCCCCCTTCTCCCCCTGCCACTCTCCTTACCGGATCGGACCCCTCGCCGCATCCCCGTTCTCCCCCCACCTCTCTCCTTGCCGGATCGGACCCCTCGCCACCTCGCCCTTCTTCCCCCACCACTCTCCTTACCGGATTGGACCCCCCGCTGCCTCGCCGTTCTCCCCCCGCTCCTCCCCTTGCTAGATCGGACCCTCTGCGACCTTCTTCTTTTTCCTCTGCCCCTTCTCTTGTCGGACCGAACCCGTGGTAGCCTCTCCCTTCTCCCCCTCCCCTCCCCTTATCGGGTCAGACCCTCTGCCATCTCCCCCTTCTCCCCTCGCTCCTTCCCTCATCGGACTGGACCTGTGGCCCCACCTCCTTCCTTCGAAACATCGAGCCATCGGAGCACCGCACTGCCAGACTCGCTCTGCCATCACACTATGAGTATTAGCGATGGCAATAGCGACAGCTCCATCACTATCACCACACCACATTTTTATCTTTTTAAATTTTAAATATTTAAATTTAAAATTATTAAATTAATATTATCTTGAAGAGGTGGAATCACTCTGAGAAACTCTCTAGTGAGAGTAGCCCTACTACCTTCGACGGTAGGGGTTCGAGGTCGGACCACTATCGGACTGGCTCTGGCCTGCTCATTTACTCCAGTGGCGGTTGGAGCAGCTCGACGATTGGATTCTAGGCTCTAGGCCCGACTTGAAGTCCAAAAAAATTTTCGAGCCAGACTCAAGTAGGAGTGTGGCCTGGCCTAGCCCGATCCATTTCCTGTCCTATTTGTAATCTCGCTCGGTACTTTGAAAACCTCAAGATGAGATTTGTCTGGATGCCATGCTGGTGTACTTGCACGACCTAGTCTTCTGACATGCTCCAGATCCGCATGCATGGTACGTGCATCCCGATCGTCTTCATTTACAATGATGTCCTTTACTTAGAAATCTAGTATTTTAAAAATTTTAAAAATATTACATTGTATACAACGATAGATCCATCTTTTGATTAATATACATATTATACAATATCCATACATTTATATATTTTTGTATGGATTGAAGAATTATGTACATTGATCAATTGACTATCCAGTTTGGACAGTTTGAGAATTATAAATGATTTTATAGGTAATTACAGTAATCAAACGGTATATTGAGGGTTTGAAAAAAATTTTGGACAATATTTTTCTTTAGTTCTTCTCACACATCTTCAGCCGTGTGGAGAGAACTAAAGAAAAATACTGTCAAAATTTTTTTCGGCCTCTATTGTATATCATTTGATTACTGTAATTAACCTATAGAGTTAATATAAATTTCTGAATAGGATATGACCTTTTATACCTATTAGTTGATGATAGGATGTATTTATTATATAAACTATTTTAAATAATAAAATATTTGATAAATATTTTATCTTATATTTGTATATGCATAATCCTTAGATAGTGTGCCATGGATTATAGTTTGATGGACCGTCGAGTAATCGACAGAATGATTTCTGCTGAAATAAGGAGGGTGTTAAGTACTTCTGTGATTATGCTTTTGGGAATGCTGCGCTCTTAGTTCAAGGACGGGCTCGTTATCCTTATAAGAGATATGTCAATAGATAAATACTTGATAGGGATACAATAATTATCCATTTATATAGGAGTGGATTATGCCAAACTACAAGCATTGGTACCTACATGGAGAGACGTGGGAGATAATTGCAAGGATTAGAAGTCATCAGCAGAACAGAGACACAGATAGAATGGTAGACATGATTATGGATGCAGCTCATCCTAAATTTGACGTCAATATGGAGGATGATCCAGAAGCTGATAGTGGCAATTTCTATCATTTACTGAAAGATGCTTATGAACCACTATGGTCGGGATGTGAAAAATACACCGTATTATTAACTGTGTCAGAGTTGTTGAACTTAAAGGTCGAGTTTAATATGACGGTCAATTGTTATAACAGGATGGTAGCAATAATAAAGAAGATGCTATTGAAGGATGAGAAGCTTGTTAGGAGCTTCTATACTTCAAAGAAAATGATAAAAAGATTAGGCATGGGATACGAGAAGATAGATACATGTCGTAATGATTGTATGCTTCTATAAGAAGGACCAACTAAAGAGTATATATGACGTATGTGATGAAAACCGATTTAAGCCAAGGCAAAAAGGTAGAAATCAGAAGGACATACTATACAAAGTTTTTCGATACTTTTCCCTCACTCCTAGGCTTCGGAGGCTCTACTTATCCAAGAGTACTATCAGGTAGATGAGATGGCACAAAGAAAAGATTCACAAGTACATCTATATGATGAGTCATTAGTCGAACAGTGAGGTATGGAAAAAATTTGATGCTTGCTATCCTTTATTTGCTCAAGAATCATGCAATATCCAATTGGGTCTGTCTATGGATGGATTTACACCATTTAATCATACAGCTGCCCCTTATTCATGTTGGTCAGTCTTTATTACTTCATATAATCTGTCACCTGGGATGTGCATGAAAGAATATGACATCATTCTTATATTAGTTATTCCGAGATCACGGCACCCTAGTAGAAGCATTGATGTATATCTAAGGTCTCTTGTTGATAAACTGAAATATTTATAGTCTGATGGCATACATACATTTGATGTATCAAAGAAGTAAAATTTTATAATGAAGATTGTATTAATATGGACCATTAGTGATTTTTCTACTTATGGGATGCTATCAGGATGAAGCACTCATGAAAAACTAGCATGTATCTATTGCATAGAGAATACAAAATTATTTCTACTTGAGCATGGTCGTAAGTCCTGTTGGTTCAATTGTCATCATCAATTTTTTTTCGAACATCATCCTTTTCGAAAGTAGCGAGATAGTTTTAGGAGGAATATGATAGAGAAAGATGAGGCACCCTCGTGACTCAGTGGTATAGAAGTATTTCAGAAGATATCTTAAGTGGATGAAATATAGTTTGGCATACTATTTGACAAATAAAAACCTCAAAGATTCGGTATAATTATGTTGCTCCATGAATTAATTTTGATGATTACAAAATATTTGAGGGGGTTGCTAATAATTTTGGTTTGGAAAAAGATTTATTATATTTCAGGGATAAAATCATAATTTTATCAAGTTTTGATTCGAAAGCTTCAAGAGCAAGAATAGAAGATTTGTGATCTATTGGAGGTAATTTCATATTTTTTTGGATGTATATTTTAAGAAAAAATTAAGTTTAAAGAAAAAGATTGACCCTTAGGTCGACCCCCCATCAAAAGGGACTGAACGGCACGCTATTTTTGACTGGCACACCCAAAGAGGATGACCCTATGAGTTGATTCCTATGTCAGAGATCGACCCCAGGATCGACCTCTGTTGTCTGTGCAAGCCAAAAATACAGAACAGTCACTTTCTGTTCTGCGCCACAGAGGTCGACCCCGGGGTTCGACCCTTGTGACAGAAAATCTTCGTAATGACTAGTTTTTTAGCTCATTTTGATCGTATTTAATGCTCATTTAATGCTCTTCAATAGCTCTAATCCTATCCAGATTTCTCTCTAGCATCTATTGAAGATATAAAAGTACTTAAAGGAGAAAAAAACACAAGAGATTCAAGCATTCGTTTCAGCCCTAAGCAAAAAGTCCTCTTCAAGCAGAAGAAGCTTTCATTTCAAGTTCACCAACCCCTCAAGAGCTCATTCAAGTCTTCAACAACCTTGAAAAAAATTAAAAAAGCTTCTTTCTTGTTGTGTAAAGTGTACTTAAAGTTTTATTTGCTCATTAAAGGAGCTAAACTTGTATTTCTGTGTCATTAACTCTTATACTCTATTTTTGTCTTGATCTTTAGTTTTAGAAGGGTCTAAAACTTGGATAGGTTGATCCGAACCTTGAATCAGATTATATTGAGTTGGTTTGTATCCAAAAAATAAGTGTTCTAACTTGGGATAGCTAGAGTCGGAGGTACCGACGTTGTATTCTTGTTGAATACGTTTTAGTAGATTTAAATTCTCAAGTAGGAGCTTGGAGAGTGGATGTAGGTGTAAGGTTGGTATCGAACCACTATAAATCTTGATTGTTTATAGTGTGCTTACTTGCTCTCTATCTAAATTTTTTTATTTTCTTACATTCTTGTATCTCATTTCGATACTTTGTTTAAATCACTTACTACATATAACTTGCTTATTATTACTTAATCCTTATAGTTCTAAATTAACTTTAAAATTTCAAAAATCCAATTCATCCCTCCTCTTGGGTTGCATAACTGGGCAACAAGTGGTATCAGAGCTCGGTGCTCTAGCCCTACTTTGATTTAACCATCAAAGAGCTAAAGATCTATGGCAACTTAAGTTGGTGCTTCACTAACCGAGGGGCAGTCCACAAACCGACCTCCACTTTTCAATGGGTCAAATTACACCTATTAAAAAGTTCAGATGAAAATTTTTATTCAAGCACTTGACTATGATATATGGAGTATCATAGTTAATGGACCACACACATCCACTAAGATAATTGATGGTGTAGAATCAATCAAATCCGAAAGAGAATGGGATGAGGTTGACAAGAAAATGGCTCAACTCAATGCTAAAGCCATGAATATTTTATATTATACTTTAGATGCTAATGAATTTAATCGTATTTCAATATGTATATCGGCTAAGAAAATATGAGATATATTAGAAGTAACACATGAAGGCACTAATCAAGTTAAGGAATAAAAAATTAACATGCTTGTGCACAAATATGAACTCTTTAAAATGGAGCATGATAAATCAATAACTGAAATATTTACTCATTTTACAGATATTATTAATGATATAAAAAGTCTTGGTAAGTCTTATTCTAGCAGCGTTCTTGTGAGAAAGATTCTTAGATCTTTACCAAGGACTTGGGAGGCTAAAGTGACCACAATCCAAGAAGCCAAAGATCTAAATATTTTTTCTTGAAGGAGCTTCTAAGATCGCTAATGACACACGAGCTAAGTATGAAATAACATCAAGAAGAATAGGATAATTGCTCTCAAATCCACTGCTCAGCTCGATGAGAAATCCGATGAAACAGAAAATGAAGAGCAAGATGAAGAAATAGCCCTCATCACTAGAAAGTTTAAAAGATTTTTGAAGAAAAAAAATAAGAGATGAGGAAGAGGCCACCTACAAAAGAAGAGCATAGCAAGGAGAAGGATAAGGAGCAGCCCCTTATTTGTTATGAATGTAAGAAGCCAGGACACTTTAGGTTCGAATGTCCACAACTTAAGAAGGGCCCCAAGAAGTACAAGAAAAAGGCTATGGTGGCTACATGGAGTGATAGTGATGAGTCAAGCTCCGAAGAAGAAGATTCATATGAACAAGTCAACTTGTATCTTATGGCACATAAAAATGAGGTAAATGCTGAAACTCCTAATGACTTTACTTTTGAAAAACTTCAAGAGGTATTTTATGATTTAGTTGATGATCTAAAGAAGTTAGGAGTAAATAACAAAGAATTAAAATCAAAGAATCAATCTTTACTAAAAGAAATGAGATTATTTCAAATAAAAAATTAGTCTTGACACAAGAAAATCTGAACTTAAAAAATAAAATTGCTTAGTTAAAATCTATGGTAGAAAAGTTTACTCTAAGTTCAAATAAACTTCAAATGATACTTGATAATCAAAAGGCCATTTATGATAAAGCCGGTCTTGGCTACAACCCTTTAAAGAAATAAAAATTTCTAAAAAATATTTTTGTGAACTCATCAAGCAATAAGTTTTTAAATATTACTTGCTTTAAATGTAGTAAAGTAGGACACAAATCTTATACACGTTTCTCTAGCAAATCTGAAAATTTTAATGTGAAGAAAATATGGATTCCAAAAGAAATCATTGTGACTAACCAAAGAGGACCTAAGAAAACTTGGGTACCTAAAGTCAAAACTTGATTTTTGTATATAGATGTGTCTTTCATCCCAAGGAATAAATCAAAAATGGTATCTTGATAGCAGGTGCTCAAGACACATGATCGATGATGAATCTCAATTCATCACACTTGATGCAAAAGATGCAGGGATGGTCACCTTTGGAGACAATATCAAAGAAAAGATCATCGGTATAGGTAACATTAGTATCACTTCCTCCAAATATATTAAAAATATTTTATTAGTAGATGGTTTGAAATATAATCTATGAAGCATTAGTCAATTCTGTGACAAAAGGTACAAAGTTATTTTTGAATCTTTATTATGCATAGTAACTAGTCTCAATGATGAAGGCATTAAATTTATTGGGCATAGACATGGTAATATTTATATGGTATATTTGAATAATTTTTTTAAGATAAACATGCAATGTCTAGTAGTCTTGAATACCAAAATTAATGAAACTAGTTGGCTTTGGCACCGTAGGCTTGCACATATTAGCATGCATTCATTTTCAAAACTTATTAAAAAGAAATTGGTTACCGGTTTACCTAAATTAAATTTTGAAAAGGATAGAATTTGTGATGCATGCCAACTACGTAAACAAACAAAAATCTCATTCAAATCTAAAAATATTATTTCAACTTCTAGGCCATTAGAATTATTGTACGGATTTATTTGGATCCACTAGAACTACTAGTTTAGGTGAAAAATGATACAGCTTTGTAATTATTGATGATTTCTCTCGTTTTATATGGATTTTTTTTGGCACATAAGGATGAAATTTTTCATATGTTCTCAAAATTTTATCGAAAAGTTACTAATGAAAAAAAATTTTCAATTCAAAATATTCGAAGTGATCATGAAACTGAATTTGAAAATCAAAATTTTAAAAAGTTTTGTGATGAAAAAGGTATTGACCATAACTTTTCAGCACCTAGAACACCCCAACAAAATGGGATAGTAGAAAGAAAAAATAAAATCATTGAAGAAATAGCCCGTACCATGCTATGTGAAAGCAACCTCCTAAGATACTTTTGGATGGAAGCAATTAACACGGCATGTTACATTTTAAACCATGCTTTAATTAGACAAATTCTAAAGAAAAAACTCTATGAGCTTTGAAAAGGAAGAAAATCAAATATTATATTTTTTTATATTTTTGGTTGCCGATGTTTTGTTTTGAATAATGGTAAAGAGAGATTAAAAAAATTTGATGTAAAATCTGATGAAGCTATTTTTCTTAGTTACTCCTCTTCTAGTAAAGCTTTAGAGTTTTCAACAAAAAAATTTTAGTAGTAGAGGAGTCAATACATGTTATTTTTGATGAGACTAATGATCTTCCTTCAAGAAAGAGTGAAGGTATTGATAATGCAGATCCTCTTATAGAAGGGGTGAAGGAGCTCATCCTAAAAGACTCAACAATTCAAAATGAAGAAGAACATAAAAACAAATAAGAGGATTAGGTGAAGAACAACAAGAATGACCTTAAGGTATAAATATTCTGCCCAAAGAATGGAGGTATGATCATAATCACCCCAAAAAATTAATCATTGGTGATCCTATACATGGAGTAAGAACTCGTTCTTCACTTAGACATGCATACAATCATTTTGCATTTGTTTCTCATTTTGAACCTAAAACCATAGATGAAGCTGAAAAAGATTATAATTAGATAAATGTAATGCAAGAGGAACTTAATCAATTCGAAAGAAATAATGTATGAACTTTAGTATCAAGACCTAAAAATTATCCTGTAATTGGCACAAAATGGATATATAGGAATAAATTGGATGAACATGAAAATGTAATTAGGAATAAAGCAAGATTGGCTACAAAAGATTGTAATCAAGAAGAGGGAATTGATTTTGATGAGACCTTTGTACCTGTTGCTAGATTTGAAGCAATTAGGCTTTTACTTGCATATGCATGCTTTATGAATTTTAGGTTATTCCAAATGGATGTCAAAAGTGCTTTTCTAAATGGTTATATTGCTGAAGAAGTATATGTAGAACAACCTTTTGATTTTGAAAATCATATTTTTTCTAATCATATTTTCAAATTAAACAAAGCATTATATGGTTTAAAACAAGCACCTAGGGCTTGCTATGAAAGGTTAAATAAATTTTTGCTTAATAATAATTTTTCAAGAGAAAATATAGATACAACCCTTTTCATTAAAAGAAATCATGATAATATCTTAGTTATATAAATATATGTTGATGATATTATATTTGGGTCTACTAATGAAACTCTTTGTTAATATTTTGTTAAGCTCATGCAGGGGGAGTTCGAGATGAGCATGATGGGAGAACTTACATTCTTCCTCGAACTCTAAATCAAACAAACAAAGGAAGGGATCTCCATCACCCAAAGCAAGTACACAAGAGCACTACTCAAAAGATTTGGAATGGAGGGCTCCAAAGTAATTGGTACCCCTATGAGCCCATCATGTAAGCTTGACAAGGATGAAGGAGGTAAAAATATAGACTTAAAACTTTATAGAGGCATGATTGGTTCTTTATTGTATTTAACTGCTAGTAGACTAGATATTATATTTAGTATTTGTCTATGTGCTCGCTTTCAATCAAATCCAAAAGAATCATATTTAAATACAGTTAAAAAAATTCTTAAATATTTAAAAGGTACATAAATTTTAGGATTATGGTATTCTAAGGACTCATCAATTGACTTAATAGGATATTCAGATACTGATTTTGCTGGATGTAGATTAGATAGAAAAAGTACTAGTAGAACTTGCCAATTTCTAAGAGTTAACTTAATCTCTTGGTTTAGCAAGAAATAAAATTCGGTGGCACTGTCTACGATCGAGGTCGAATACATTGTAGTCGAAAGTTGCTGTGCTCAAATCTTGTGGATTAAGCAATAACTTGAGGACTTTGGCATCAAACTCAATGAAACTCCTATAAGATGTGATAACATTAGTGCTATTAATCTAACTAAAAATTTAATTCAGCACTCTAGATCAAAGTATATTGAAATTAGACATCATTTCATAAGAGAATATGTCCAAAATAATGATATAATTCTTGATTATGTATGTACTGAAAAATAATTGGTTGACATCTTTACCAAGGCCTTAAGTGAAGATAGATTTTTTGAAATTAGGAGAGAACTAGAAATCCTTGATCCGTCAGCTTAAGTATCTTTCTGATTTCAAGTTCTTTTTATCAAAAATTTATTGAACCAAATTTTTGAGCTCAATTCTCATCTCTCCTTTCTTAAAAGCTCAAAACTATCCTTCATATGATCAATCTCTTAAATAGACACCCTTCTCTCAAGTTTCAAATTTTTTCAAAATTTTTTCATCATTTTTTTAAATTTTTCTAGCAATGAGTCGATCCCAGAGTCGACCCTAGGATAAACTTATAATTTTCATTAAAATCCATTGGACGCTCTATTTTATTGAGAAATCTCTGTTAGTTAAGCAGGCTGACCCTTTGCCTTTCGTCTTCCTCATTCCATCGAACAAAAATCTCCTCCCTCTCCACTCTCTTAACCGCTAAAAATCTCTTAAAATCTCTCTTCTTTTTCTTCTTCATTTGGGTGGATCAAGCTTACCCTAACTTCAAACCCTCTTCTCCAAATCGGTTATCTATCTCTCCAAAATTATTATTTTTTCTCTAAAATCTTTTTCACTCTACCTTTCATTAGGTCTCCTAAGCTGTTTGCAAGTCTCTTTTGTTCGAAATGGTTCTCAAATTGAAGCTACCACAGAGAAGAAAGTTTGCTCGTAGGTTAGAGAAGGATGTGCGTAAAAAAAGAATGGCAGCGAAGCCCTCTCCTGCTCCAACCTCAGTTTCAAGTTCTGCTTCAGCTTCTTCACAGTCTCCACTTAGTCTAAGTAAGGTACCACTCTCCAATTGAAAAGTAGAATCCGGGAAGAATATAGATTTTAAGTTTTTTGAAAAAGAGGGGTTCTCAATTGGATCAAAAATTAAAAGTCAAAGATGGAAGTTTTACTGTCTATTGAAGGAAAATACTTATGTTGATTGGTCAGAGAATTCTATTTGAATTTAAGTTACTACAATGGAACAGTAAAGTTTTTAGTGAAAGGTGTTAACATTGTTCTTGATCCATTACTTTTGAGACAAATCTTGCACTTGTTTTGTGAAGGTTATACTCATATGGAGCTCCCAATCAAAGAAGAGGGACTAAGTATTATTTTAGGGAGAACATTTACTAGAAATTTTAATAAATTAGAAGCAAGGATACTTTCAGTAGAGACGAGACTTTTGCATCACATGGTGACTAAACTTTTTGTCCCTAGGAGTGGCAGGCATGACCTCTTATCTGGTAGGGATTTATGCATCATGTACCATGTGATCATCGAGACCCCCTTGAACCTTCCTACTCTGATGATTGAGGCCATGAGAGAGACCCTAAATAGGTCTAAGGCTCACCTGCCTTATGGTATGGCACTCACCCTGATCTTTAGGAGGTTCGGAGTCTATTTTGAGGAAGAGGCAGTCACTAGATTATCACATTCTGACATCATCAACCGTCACATACTGCACCGCATAGATTTTTCAAAGACTGATGGCGGTTGGTCGAAGGATGTTGAAGAGAGAGCAGAGGAGGAGGGACCGTCTTCACCTCCTCGTGATCACAGAGCATCTCCTGATATTCAGTTCGTGTCTGATCACGAGGCTGGTCCCTCAGAGTCAGTGAGGAGGGATGCTTCTGGACCACAGTCAGGGAGCAGAGTAGATCCTTCAGTATTCAGACTTGCAAACGATCAGATTCAGTTGATTTTTTAGCAGGTTGCCTCTATCTTATCCCAGCAGTTTGCCACCTTAGGTTTTACTCAGAGGACGATATCTCAGGCTGTTTCAGACTAGACTGTGATCCCTTATGTCTCTACTATCTTTCAGATGCTTACAGCTCAGTCCGCATGATTTGAAGAGCTTGAGGGATGTATTCTGAGACTGACGGGCAGAGTTTTAGATATACAGAGGTAGGTATTAGTCTTAGCCCATCTCCAGCTGCAAGAGGACATCACGGAGATCTCCAACCTGTCTACAGAGGCAGCTAGGCTTCGAGACATTTGGGAGAGTGGCTTTGATTTTTTGATGAGAGAGATTAGGAACTCCAGTGAGGCTGTCTCTACTCAGATTGGTATCCTGATGCAGTCCAAGTCGAGGACTTTGGAACAATTGGACACCATCAGACTTGTTTTCCTATCAGAGTCCATATCTTCCCAGGCTCCAAGACCTTCTCGCCCTTCTGCTCGTGCCGGTACTTTTACCCGTGGCCGAGACAGACGTGGTCGAGGACGTGCCCATGGCTTTGATCCTGAGTCTCCTCATCATATCTCTGACTCTTCTGATTCTGATGCCTTTAGCTATGATATTTATTAGATCTAGCATAGTTAGTCTTTTATGTTTAGGATCTAACTTATGGCCTTTGTATTTGTTGGCTGATTGACTCATAAATAGTTATATTTTTTATTATCCATGATTTTTGTATGGCCTTTGTATTTTGACTTGACTCTTATGTATTGTGACACTTATGTATCTGATAACTCTTTAATCATATTTTGGATATATATATATATATATATATATATATATATGCTTTTAACTTCTATGAATGTTATTTGGATTGATATTTATGAATGACATCAATTAAAATATCTTAATTATGTGATATGAAAAATACCTCATATATGTACTATAAAATATTTTGAATGGCAATATCTTCTATATGAGCAAATTGAAATATCCTTTATGATTGCTATAGTGAGGGAGAGTCTTTTTTATTTTTTTTAAAAATTTCTTAAGATCTTAATTGATGTTATCAAAAAGGAGGAGTAGATAAATAAAATTAGGCAATAAGCAAATTTGTCAAAGAAAATAATCTTATAAGCAATTTTCAAACTAATTTTCAAACTACTCATGATGTTCAAACTACTCAGGATGTATTCTATTTAAATAATTGACTATAATGTTTAAGTGATGTATTTTCATAAATTTGAAATTCTTAATCAATCTTTATATATGTTATATTTTGCTTTTGCTCAAGTATTTTGTCATCATCAAAAAGGGAGAGATTGTTACTCCATGAATTGATTTTGATGATTATAAAATATTTGAGGAGGTTACTAATGATTTTAGCTTGAAAAAAGATTTATTATATTTCAGAAGTAAAATCATAATTTTATCAAGTTCTGATTCGAAAGCCTCAAGAGCAAGAATAGAAGATTTGTGATCTATTGGAGGTAATTTTATATTTTTTTGGATGTATATTTTGAGAAAAATTAAGTTTAAAGAAAAGGGTCGATCCCTATCAAAAGGGACTGAACGACATGCTATTTTTGGTTGGCACACCCAAAGGGGGATGACCCTATGAGTCAACCTCCGTGCCAGGGGTCGACCCCAGGGTCGATCTCTGTTGTTTGTGCAAGCCAAAGATACAGAACACTCATTTTCTATTCTGCGCCATAGAGGTCGACCCCTGGGGTAGACCCCTGTGCAGGGGACGACCCTATGAGTCGACCCTTGTGACAAAAAATCTCTGTAATGGCTAATTTTTTAGTTTGTTTTGGCCATATTTAATGCTCATTTATTGCTCTCCAACAGCTCTAATCCTGTCCAGATTTCTCTCTAGCATCTATTGAAGATATAAAAGTACTTAAAGGAGGAAAAAATATAAGAGATTCAAGCATTCATTTCAGCCCTAAGCAAAAAGGCCTCTTCAAGCAAAAGAAGCTTTCATTTTAAGTTCACCAACCCCTCAAGAGCTCATTCAAGTCTTCAATAACTTTGAAAAAAATCAGAAAAGCTTCTTCCTTATTGTGTAAAGTATACTTAAAGCTTTATTTACTCATTAAAAGAGCTAAACTTATATTTCTATGTCATTAACTCTTATACTTTATTTTTGTCTTGATCTTTAGTTTTGAAAGGGTTCCAAAATTTAGATAGGTTGATCCGAACTTTGAATCGAATTATATTGGGTTGGCTTGTATTCGAAAAATAAGTGTTCTTGCTTGGGATAGCTAGAGTCGGAGGTACCGACGTTGTATTCTTGTTGAATATATTTTAGTAGATTTAAATTCTCAAATAGTAGCTTGGGGAGTGGATGTAGGTGCAATATTGGCACCAAACCACTATAAACTTTGATTGTTTATGGTGTGCTTACTTGTTCTCTATCTAAATTTTTTTATTTTCTTGCATTCTTGCATCTCATTTCTACACTTTGTTTAAATCACTTACTACATATAACTTACTTATTATTACTTAATCCTTGTGGTTCTAAATTAACTTTAAAATTTTAAAAACTCAATTCATCCCCTCCTCTTGGGTTGCATAGCTGGGCAACAAACTCATAACTGGATGAAGCGTAGCATCTTCTAAAAATTGCTATACTGGTCTACCAATTTGATTCATCATAATCTTGATATCATGTATATTGAAAAGAATATTTTTGATAATATTTTCTACACTGTTATGGATGTCAGAAAAAGGATGAAAGATAACCCCAAGGCTCGAGTGGATATAAAGAACATATGCAAGAGTCCTCTATTAGAGCTAGTTGAGGTGTCTCCGAAAAAAATTTTTAAAGTCGAAAGCATCTTACACTTTAGCGAGAGAGCAGTTGAAGAATGTATGTGAATGGTGCAAAAATCTTAAACTCTCAGATGGTTATGTAAGTAATCTAACTTGGTGCGTCAATATCAAATATTGCAGGTTGTATGGGCTAAAGAGCCATGACTGCCATGTCTTCATGCAACGATTACTTTCATTGGTTTGGTGTGATCTCCTTTCCATCTGTATATGGAGTTCTTTAACTGAGCCTAATTTTTTCTTGAGAGATATTTGTGCTACCAAACTATCTCCCGATCACATCTTCAGTCTTAAGGCTAGTAGTGTAGAGACTTTATGTAAGTTAGAGAAGATATTTCCTCCTAATTTCTTCAACTCCATGGAGCATCTTGTGATTCATGTGGCATATGAAGCTAGGGTCGGTGGACCAGTGCAATAAAGGTAGATGTATCCATTTGAAAGATATATGCACAATCTCAAGAAGAATGAAAAAAATGAGGCTAGAGTCGAAGGTTCTATTGTGGAGGCTTACATAATTGAAGAAATATTTAATTTCAGCCGACACTACTTTAATCTCAGTGTGCAGACAAATCTGACTCAAGTGAGTCGACATGATGATGGTAGTAAGGGATTAGAGGTGGAGATCTCAATATTTGCCTATTCTGCTTATGAATTTGGACACGAGGTTTATCGAATATTGACTGATACTGAACTTCGATAGGTAGAGACATATGTTTTGCTAAACTACACGAAGGTCGACCCATATGTTGAGTAAATATCCATCACAATCTGAACTCTTTAATAACCTATTATCCTGTACTTATTTTATGCATGTATAGCAATATAATGAGATGCTGAGACGGGATAACCGATGATAAGTGAGAAAAAAAATTTCACTCAGCGCTCACATAATTTATAAATTGATTCCATCAACTGGTAAGCAATCATTGTCATTTTATTTATTTTAATTTTTTTTAATTTATTTTTTCTATAATATGCAAGGAGATGAATCCATACCTAAGAAGATAAGACCATTAGATTACAGGCCAACAAAATACGTGACATGTTATAATAAATGTAACATAAATGATTTCAAATTTTACACACAGCAATATGGATATAATAAGAATACAATGAAGAGTGGTGTGTGTATAAAGGGCAACTGGTGGGCAGAGACGGAGAGTGACTACTATGAAATTCTTAAAAAAATGATCAAGTTGACCTACCTTGGAGGTAATAGTATCATTCTGTTTAAGTGTTGATGGTTTGATATCGATAATTATATGAAGGTTGATTTATGATATAGATTTATTGAAATCAAACATGGATCAAAAGCATATGTTAATGATCCCTTTGTGCTAGCCCGACAAGCTGTTCAAGTGTATTACACTCCATTCCCATCAAGAGAGAGAGGAAGAAAAGAATGGTGGGCTATATGTAAAATTAAGTCTCAGGCCATTCATTACGCGCTCGAAGAAGAAAAAGAGCCCCATTTACCAGAATACTTTAAAAAAGATGAAACATCTAGAGTTCATCAATCTTTTATAGATGTAGAGTTAGATGCTTCAAATTTTCTTCTACATGATGGCCAACATGAGGAGATAGATACTTTTGAGTTTGTTTTAAGGGACAATTCTATCCAAGAAGGAGAAGAAAAAGAAAAAAATAAAGAAATAAAAGAAGAGGAAGAATCAGACGAAGAATCCGAATGATACCAAACATCTGAAGAGGCCGATGAGTAGTGCTCCCGCTTGGGATGAACTTCCCCACCTTTGACTCATTTTAAATAGTTGTTTTGCATTGCCACCAATCTGAAAGATACCAAACATCCGAAATGTACCAAGAAGCTAGACCTGCAAATTGATGTCGATCCTCCATCAGAGAGATCAGACTCTACATAATACCGAGCATGAAAAGCTGCCAAATGTATATAATATGTTGGGGAAACTGCTCAAGAAAAGATGTTATGTAGGATTGTTAGTTAGTATCTGCAATGTATCAACAAAAAAATGATTCTCATCCAGCAGTACATGATAATGTGTTAGTCTGCTGGTACAAAGTTAAGGTATTATGATATATAGTTAAATAAATATGATACTGTTGGATGTATGCCCTAGAAGTCAATCTTGACTAACTGTTGCCCAGCTATGCAACCTAAGAGGGGGGGGCGGGGTGAATTGGGTTTTCAAAATTTTAAAGTTAATTTAGAACCACGAGGATTAAATAACAATGAGCAGGATATATGTAGAAAGTGATTTAAGCAAGATGTAGAAATCAGATGCAAGAATGCAAGAAGATAAAAAAATTTAGAAAGAGTGCAAGTAAGCCAACACAAACAAATAAGATTTATAGTGATTCGATGCCAACCTTGCATCTACATCCACTCCCTAAGCTCCTACTTGGGAATTTAAATCTATTAAAACATATTCAATCAAGAATACAACGTCGGTACCTCCGACTCTAGCTATCTCAAGCTAGAACACTTATATTTCGGATACAAGCCAACCCAATACAATCTGATTCAAGATTCGGACCAACCTTTTCAAGTTTTTGAACCCTTCCAAAATTAAAGATCAAGATAAAACAGAGTATATAAGTTAATCACATGAAAATACAAATTTAGCTCCTTTAATGAGCAAATAAAACTTTAAATACACTTTACACAATATGAAAGAAGCTTTTCTGATTTCTCTCAAGGTGGTTGAAGACTTGAATGAGCTCTTGAGGGGTTGGTGAACTTGAATTGATAGCTTTTTTTGCTTGAAGAGGTCTTTTTGCTTAGGACTGAAATAAATGCTTGAATCTCTTTTTTTTTCCTCCTTTATGTGCCTTTATATCTTCAATGGATGGTGGAGAGTAATCTGGGCAGGATTAGAGCCATTGGAGTATATTAAATGAATATTAAATACGATCAAAATAAGCTGAAAAACTAGTCGTTACGGAGATTTTCTGTTGCAGGGGTCGACTCATAAGATCGACCTCTGCACAGGAGTCGACTCATAGGATCGACCTCTATGGTGCAGAACAGAAAGTCACTGTTCTGTATCTTTGGCTTACACAGCAATAGAGGTCGACTCATAGGATCATCTCCTTTGGGTGTGTCAGCCAAAAATATCATGCCATTCAATCCTTTTGACAGGGATCGACCCTAGGGGTCGATCTTTTTTTTTAAACTTAATTTTCTCTCAAAATATATATCCAAAAAATATAAAATTACCTTCAATAGATCATAAATCTTCTGTTCTTGCTCTTGAGACTTTCGAATCAGAACTTGATAAAATTATGATTTTGCCTCTGAAATACAATAAATCTTTTTCCAAGCCAAAATCATTAGTAACCCTCTCAAATATTTTGTAATCATCAAAATTAATTCAAGGAGCAACAATCTCTCCCTTTTTAATGATGACAAAATATTTGAGCAAAAATAAAATATAACATATAATATATATAAAGCATTGATTAAGAAATTCAAATTTATGAAGATGCATCACTTAAACATTATAGCCAATTGTTTGAATAGTAAGCATCATGAGTAGTTTGAAGATTAATTTTAAGATAGCTTATAAGATTATTTTTTTTGACAAATTTGCTTTGATAATTTTGCTTATTGTTTGATTTTACAATTTTGCTTATTGCTTGATTTTAGATAATTTTACTTATTATTTAATTTTAGATAATTTTGCTTATTGCTCGATTTTATTTCTCTACTTTTCTTTTTTTGACAATATCAATTAAGATCATTACTCTCGCTTTTTAAGAAAAAAATGAAAGAGACTCTCCCTCACTATAGCAATCATAAAGGATATTTCAATTTGCTCATATAGAAGATATTGCCACTCATAATATTACATCGCACATATAAGAGGCATTCTTCATATCATAGAATTAAGACATTTCAATTGAGACCATTCATAATAATAAAAAAAAATCAATCCAAAGACATTCATATAAGATAAAAGCATATATATATATATATATATATATATATATATATATATATATATATATCTAAAATGTGACATATATATCATAATACATATGAGTCAAGTCAAAGTACATAGGCCATACAAAAATCATAGATAATAAAAAAATACAACTATCCATAAGTCAATCAGCCAATAATTACAAAGGCCATAAGCTTGAACCTAGACATAGAAGACCAACTATGCTAGATCTAATAGATATCATGGCTAGAGGCATTAGAAGAGTTAGAGATATGATGAGGAGACTCAGGATCAAAGCTACAGGCATGTCCTCGACCTCGTCTGCCTCGGCCACGAGTAGAAGTACTGGCACGAGTAGAAGGACAAGAAAATCCTGGAGCCTGAGAAGCTATGGGCTGTGTTAGGAGAGAAAGTTTGATGGTGTCCAATTATTGCAAAGCTCTCATCATGGACTGCATCAAGACACCAATCTGAGTAGAGATAGTCTCACTGGAGCCCTTGATATCTCTCCTCAAAAAATCAAATCCACTCTGCAAAATACCTCGAAGCCTAGCCACCTTTGCAGGCAGGTGGGAGACCTCCATGATGTCCTCTTGCGGCTGGGGATGGGCTAAGGCTAATACTTATCTCTGCAAATCTAGAACTCTGCCCGTCAGTCTCAGAACACATCCCTCAAGCTCCTCAAGTCATACGGACTGAGTTGTAAGCATCTGAAAGACAGTAGAGATATGAGGGATCAAGGTCTAGTCTGAAACAGCCTGAGATATCGTCCTCTGAGCAAAGCCTGAGGTGGCAAACTACTGAAATAAAATAGAAACAACACGCTGGGACATCAACTCAATCTGATCGTCTGCAAGTCTGATCTCTGAAGGATCTACTCTGCTCCCAGACTGTGGTACAGAAGCATGCCTCCTCGCTAACTCTGAGGGACCAGCCTCGTGATCAGACATGAACTGAATATCAGGAGATGTCTTATGATCACGAGGAGGTGAAGATGGTCCGTCCTCCTCTGCTCTCTCCTCAGCTCTCTCCTCAACATCCTTTGACCAACCACCATCAGTTTTTGGGAAACCCATGCGGCGCAATGTGTGGCGGTTGATGGTGTCAGAGTATGATAACTTAGTGACTGCCTCCCCCTCAAAATAGACTCTGAACCTCCTAAAGACCAGGATGAGTGCCATACCATAAGGCAGGTGAGCCTTAGACCTATTTAGAGTTTCTCTCATGGCCTCAAACATCAGAGTAGGAAGGTTCAGGAGGGTCTCAGTGATCACATAGTATGTGATGCATATGTCCTTACCAGATAAGAGATCATGTCTGCCACTCTTAGGGACAAACAGTTTGGTTATCATATGATGTAAAAGCTTCATCTCAACCGAAAAAATTTTTGCTTCTTATTTATTCAAGTTTCCAGTAAATGCCCTCCCTAAGGTAGCACTTAATCCTTCTTCTTTGATTGGGAGCTCCATATGAGTATAGCCTTCACAAGGCAAGTGTAAGATTTATCCCAAGTGAAATAGATCAAGAATAATATTAACCCCTTTCACCAAAGATTTTACTGTTCTATTGCAGTAACTCAAATTTAAGTAGAATTCTCTGACTAAATCAACATAAGTATTTTTTTTTAATAAACAGTAAAACTCCCATCTTTGATTTTTAATCTTTGATCCAATAGAGAATCCTTCTTTTTCAAAAAACTTAAAGTCTATATTCTTTTCGAGTTTCACTTTTCGATTGGAGAGAGGTACCTTGCTTGGGCTGAGTGGGGATTGTGAAGAAGCTGGAGCCACACCTGGAACTGGAGTTGGAGCAGAAGAGGGCTGGGCTGCCATTCTTTTTCTGTGCACATCTTCCTCTAACCCTCGAATAGATTTTCTTCTCTGTGGTAGCTTTGATTTGGGAGCCATTTTGGACAGGAGAGACTTACAAACAGCCTGGGAGATTTGATGAGGGGTAGAGTGGAAGGGATTTTAAGGAAAAGCAAAGATTTTGAGGAGATAGACGGTTGGTTTGGAAAAAAGAGTTTGAAACTAGTGTTAGCTCGAACTACCCAAACGAAGAAGAAAGAGAAGAGAGATTTACATCCTAAGGGAGCGATTTTAAGAGAAAAATCTGATGGGAAGAGAGATTTTGAGATGAGAGTGGAGAGGGAGGTGATCTTGTTCGATGGAATGAGGAAGACGAACGGCAAAGGGGTTAGCTCTTTGCAATCGGAGAAATCCCAATAAAACAGAGCCCGATGGGTTTTAATAAAAAATTATAAGTTTATCCTAAGATCGACCCTAGGGGTCGACTCATGGCAAGAAAAAATTAAAAAAATAATGAAAAAATTCCAAAAAAATTTGAAACTTGAAGGAATGGTGTCTATTTGAGAGATTGATCATATGAAGGATAGTTTTGAGCTTTTAAGAAAGGAGAGATATGAATTTAGCTCAAAAATAAATTGGTTCAATGAATTTTTGGCAAATTAAATTTGGAATCAGAAAGATACTCAAGCTGAAGGATCAAGGATTTCTAATTCTCTCCTAATTTCACAAAATCAATCTTCACTTAAGGCCTTGGTAAAGATGTCAGCCAATTATTTTTCAGTACATACATAATCAAGAATTATATCTTTATTTTGGATATATTCTCTTATGAAATGATGTCTAATTTCAATATATTTTGATTTAGAGTGCTGAATTAAATTTTTAGTTAGATTAATAGCACTAGTGTTATCACATCTTATGGGAGTTTCATTGAGTTTGATGTCAAAGTCCTCAAGTTGTTGCTTAATCCACAGGATTTGAGCGCAGCAACTTTCGGCTGCAATGTATTCGGCCTCGGTCGTAGACAGTACTACCAAATTTTACTTCTTACTAAACCAAGAGATTAAGTTAACGCCAAAAAATTGGCAAGTTTCACTAGTACTTTTTCTATCTAATTTACATCCAATAAAATCGGTATCTGAATATCCTATTAAATCAATTGATGAGTCATTAGAATACCATAATCCTAAAGTTTGTATACCTTTTAAATATTTAAGAATTTTTTTAACTGTATTTAAATGTGATTCTTTTAGATTTGATTGAAAGTATGCACATAAATAAACACTAAACATAATATTTGGTATACTAGTAGTTAAATACAATAAAGAACCAATCATGCCTCTATAAAATTTTGAGTCTATATTTTTACCTCCTTCATCTTTGTCAAGCTTACATGATGGGCTCATGAGTGTACCAATTGCTTTGGAGCTCTCCATTTTAAATCTTTTGAGTAGTTCTCTTATGTACTTGCTTTGGATGATGGAGATCTCTTTCTTTGTTTGTTTGATTTGGAGTCTGAATAAGAATGTAAGTTCTTCCATCATGCTCATCTCGAACTCCCCTTGCATGAGCTTAGCAAAATCTTGACAAAGAGTTTCATTAGTAGACCCAAATATAATATTATCAACGTATATTTGTACAAGTAAGATATCATCATGATTTCTTTTAATGAAAAGGATTGTATTTATATTTTTTTTTGAAAAATTATTATTAAGCAAGAATTTATTTAACCTTTCATACCAAGCTCTAGGTGCTTGTTTTAAACCATATAAAGCTTTGTTTAATTTAAAAATATGATTAGAAAAAGCATGATTTTCAAAATCGAAAGATTGTTATACATATACTTCTTCAGCAATATAACCATTTAAAAAAGTACTTTTGACATCCATTTAGAATAACTTAAAGTTCATAAAGCATGCATATGCAAGTAAAAGCCTAATTGCTTCTAATCTAGCAATAGGTGTAAAGATCTCATCAAAATCAATTTTTTCTTCTTGATTATAATCTTTTGCAACTAATCTTGCTTTATTCCTAATCATATTTCTATGTTCATCCAATTTATTCTTATATACCTATTTTGTGCCAATTACAGAATAATTTTTAGGTCTTGATACTAAAGTCCATACATTATTTCTTTCGAATTGATTAAGTTCCTCTTACATTGTATTTATCCAATTCTAATCTTTTTCAGCTTCATCTATGGTTTTAGGTTCAAACTGAGAAACAAATGCAAAATGATTGTATGCATCTCTAAGTGAAGAACGAGTTCTTACTCCATGTATCGGAGCACCAATGATTAGTTCTTTGGGGTGATTGTGATCATACCTCCATTCTTTGGGTAGATCATTTGTACCTTGAGGTTGTTCTTGTTGTTCTTCACCTTCATCCTCTTATTAGTTTTCATGTTCTTCTTCATTTTGGATTGTTAAGTCTTTTAGGGTGAGCTCTTTCATCTCTTCTATAAGAGGATCTGCATCATTAATACCTTCACTCTTCCTTGAGGGAAGATCATAAGTCTTATAAAAAATATATATTGACTCCTCTACTACTAAAGTTCTTTTGTTGAAAGCTCTAAAAGCTTTGCTAGAAGAGGAGTAACGAAGAAAAATAGCTTCATCAGATTTTGCATTAAAATTTTTTAATTTCTCTTTACCATTGTTCAAAACAAAACATCGACAATCAAAAATATGAAAAAAATACAATGTTTAGTTTTCTTTTTTTCCAAAGCTCATAGGGCATTTTTTTTAGAATTAATCTAATTAAAGTACGGTTTAAAATGTAGCACGGTTTAAAATATAGAATTGGTCTAATTAAAGCTCATAGCATATTTTTTATTTGTTTCTTGGGATGCAAGACATACCTGCATATAAAAATCAAGTTTTGACTTTAGGTACCCAAGTTTTCTTGGATCCTTTTTGGTTAGTCACAATAGTTTCTTTTGGAATCTATATTTTCTTTACATTAGAATTTTCAGATTTGTTAAAGAAACATGTATAGGATTTGTGTCCTTCTTTACCACATTTAAAGTAAATAATATTTGAAAACTTATTGCTTGATGAGTTCACATAGATATTTTTTAGAAATTTTTGTTTCTTTAAAGGATTGTAGCCAAGGCCGGCTTTATCATAAATGGCCTTTTGATTATCAAGTATCATTTAAAGTATATTTAAATTTAAAGTAAATTTTTCTATTATAGATTTTAACTTAGCAATTTTATTTTTTAAGTTTTGATTTTCTTGTATCAAGATCGATTTTTTATTTGAAATAATCTCATTTTCTTTTAGTAAAGATTGATTTTTTGATTTCAATTCGTTGTTCTTTACCTCTAACTTCTTTAAATCATCAACTAGATCATAAAATACTTCTTGAAGTTCTTCAAAAATAAAGTCATTAGGAGTTTTAGCATTTACTTCATTTTTATGTGCCATAAGGCATAAGTTGGTTTGTTCATGAGACTCTTCTTCTTTGGAGCTTGACTCATCACTATCACTCTATGTAGCCTCCATAGCCTTTTTCTTGTACTTCTTGGGATCCATTTTAAGTTGTGGATATTCAGACCTAAAGTGCACCGACTTCTTACATTCATAACAAATAAGGGGCTGCTCCTTATCCTTCTCCTTGCTATGCTCCCCTTTTGTAGGTG
Organism: Elaeis guineensis; assembly: GCF_000442705.2. NCBI lineage: Eukaryota > Viridiplantae > Streptophyta > Magnoliopsida > Arecales > Arecaceae > Elaeis > Elaeis guineensis. Next base: position 18,118,740 of record NC_025994.2, read on the forward strand.
GCCTCTTTCTTATCCCTTGTTTTTTTTTCTTCAAGAATCTTTTAAACTTCCTAGTGATGAGGGCTATTTCTTCATCTTGCTCTTCATTTTTTATTTCTTCGGATTCCTCATCGAGTTGAGTAGTGGACTTGAGGGTGATTGTCCTCTTCTTCTTGACATCTTCTTTTTGATATTGTTTCATATTTAGCTCGTGTGTCGTTAGTGATCTTAGAAGCTCCTTCAAGGGTAAAACATTCAGATCTTTGGTTTCTTGAATTGCGATCACTTTGGCCTCCTATGTCCTTGGTAAAGACCTAAGAATCTTTCTCACAAGATTGCTGTTAGAGTAAGACTTATAAAGACTTTTTAGACCAGTAATAATATCCATAAAATGAGTAAATATTTTAGTTATTGATTCTCCATGTTCTATTTTAAAGAGTTCATATTTATGCACAAGCATGTTAATTTTTGATTCCTTAACTTAATTAGTGCCTTCATGCGTTACTTCTAATCTATCCCATATTTTTTTAGCCGATATGCATGTTGAAATATAATTAAATTCATTAGCATCTAAAGCATAATATAAAATATTCATGGATTTGGCATTGAGTTGAGCCATTTTCTTGTCAACCTCATCCCATTCTCTTTCGAATTTGATTGATTCTACACTATCAATTATCTTAGTGGGTGTGTGTGGTCCATTAATTATGATACTCTATATATCATAGTCAAGTGCTTGGATAAAGATTTTCATTCGAGCTTTTCAATAGGTGTAGTTTGACCCATTGAAAAGTAGAGGTTGGTTTGTGGATTGCCTCTCGGTTAGTGAAGCACCAACTTGAGTTGCCATAGATCTTTAGCTCTTTGATAGTTAAATCAAAGTTGGGCTAGAGCATCTGGCTCTGATACTACTTGTTGTCCAGCTATGCAACCCAAGAGAGGGGGATGAATTGAGTTTTTAAAATTTTAAAGTTAATTTATAACCATAAGGATTAAATAATAATAAGCAGGATATATATAGAAAGTGATTTAAGCAACGTGTAGAAATTAGATGCAAGAATGCAAGAAGATAAGAAAATTTAGAAAGAGAACAAGTAAGCACAATACAAACAAACAAGATTTATAGTGGTTCGGTGCCAATCTTGCACCTACATCCACTCCCCAAGCTCCTACTTGAGAATTTAAATCCACCAAAACGTATTCAATCAAGAATACAACATCGGTACCTTCGACTCTAGCTATCTCAAGCTAGAACACTTATTTTTTGGATACAAACTAACCCAATACAATCCGATTCAAGGTTCAGACCAATCTATCCAAGTTTTGGAACCCTTCCAAGACTAAAGATCAAGACAAAACAGAGTATATGAGTTAATCACACAAAAATATAAATTTATCTCCTTTAATGAGCAAATAAAATTTTAAATATACTTTACACAATACGAAGAAAGTTTTTTTGATTTTTCTCAAGGTGGTTGAAGACTTGAATGAGCTCTTGAGGAGTTGGTGAACTTGAATTGAAAGCTTCTTTTGCTTGAAAAAATCTTTTTGCTTAGGGCTAAAATGAATGCTTGAATCTCTTTCTTTTTTCCTCCTTTAAGTGCCTTTATATCTTCAATGGATGGTGGAGAGTAATCTGGGTAGGATTAGAGCCATTAGAGTACATTAAATGAATATTAAATATGATCAAAATGAGCTGAAAAATTAGCCGTTATGAAGATTTTTCGTTGCAGGAGTCGACTCATAGGGTCAACCTCTATGGCGTAGAACAGAAAGTCACTATTCTATATCTTTAACTTGCACAGCAACAGAAGTCGACTTATAGGGTCATCTCCTTTGGGTGTATCAGCCAAAAATATCGTGCCATTCAGCCCTTTTGACAGGGATCGACCCTAGGGGTCGATCCATTTCTTTAAACTTGATTTTCTCTCAAAATACATATCCAAAAAATATAAAATTACCTCCAATAGATCACAAATCTTCTGTTCTTGCTCTTGAGGCTTTCGAATCAAAACTTGATAAAATTATGATTTTGTCCCTGAAATGCAATAAATCTTTTTCTAAGTCAAAATCATTAGTAACCCCCTCAAATATTTTGTAATCATCAAAATCAATTCAAGAAGCAACAATCTCCTCCTTTTTGATGATGACAAAATGTTTGAGCAAAAGCAAAATATAACATATAACATATATAAAGCATTGATTAAGAATTTCAAATTTATGAAGATGCATCACTTAAATATTATAGCCAATTGTTTGAATAGTAAGCATCATGAGTAGTTTGAAGATTAGTTTTAAGATAGCTTATAAGATTATTTTTTTTGACAAATTTGCCTTGATAATTTTGCTTATTGTTCAATTTTAGATAATTTTGCTTATTGCTCAATTTTAGATAATTTTACTTATTGCTCGATTTTATTTCTCTACTCTCTCTTTTTGACAATATCAATTAAGATCATTACTCCCATTTTTTGATAATATCAATTTTATTTTAGATAATTTTACTTATAGTGAGACTCCCCCTCACTATAGCAATCATAAAGGATATTTCAATTTGCTCATATAGAAGATATTGTCATTCATAATATTACATCGTACATATAGGAGGCATTCTTCATATCACAGAATTAAGATATTTCTATTGAGACCATTCATAATAATAAAAAAAAATCAATCCAAAGACATTCATATAAGATAAAAGCATATATATATATATATATATCCAAAATATGATATATGTGTCATAATACATACGAGTCAAGTCAAAGTACATAGGCCATATAAAAATCATGGATAACAAAAAAAAAATACAGCTATCCATGAGTCAATCAGCCAACAATTACAAAGGCCATAAGCTAAAACCTAGACATAAAAGACTAACTATGCTAGATCTAATAGATGTCATGGCTAAAGGCATTAGAAGAGTCAGAGATATGATGAGGAGACTCTGGAGTGAATCACACTACATACACTAATAGAGTGAATCACAAGACATAAAAGACTGAATCATATGTTAACTGCACCTAAAGGTTCATTTTAGTTCCACTGGGTTGCCACTACATACTGTTAGGTGTTACTAGTGGATTGTGAGAGCTCACTAGGATTGTTCTGGATCGACAATCCTTATTGTGTTAGAGTAAAATTATTTTGATCCATTGAAAAGAGTTTCAATGGTACGGTGATAGAGATCATTGTATGTCTCACTACTAGATAGAATTGAACCTATGAGGTCACACAACAAAAGGATTAGGTCTGAAATAAGTAATTGAGCTTATAAAGTATCAATTGGGTTTAGAGAAATCCAATGAGTTTATGGTAATCTTGCTAGCACATGGTTGGACCCAATTTCTCTTTTCGTTGGGATTACTTATTTGATAAGTTAATTCTAACTTAATTATCTGCTAATAATCTACATAAATAAGATTTATGAGACTTTAATTATTGGGTGTCTAAGGTTATGGATTATATAAATTAAGGGTGCAAGTCCCTTATGAATCTCCTTGATAGTTATTATTGAGCACCACCTTGATTTGATCAATTTGGGCATGTCCTTTGATTAGAGGGTCTTTTATTTTCATATGGGGTATCTCTTGAGTATATTTTGGGGTGTCTAATTATGGGTGCAAGAGCTTCAATTGTTGGCACTTAATGGGCTTCCTAATGTAAGTTGGATAACTTAAGTTAATAGAAATCCTAATGCAAGTAGGACTTGTATTATGAGATTGAATAGGATTCAATCTTTATACCTATTTAAAGGGATCTCCCCTAAGGTCTCTAGAGCATTAAAATTAGTAACCCCTCACACCCAAAGGATCTCCCCATGTCCTCTCTTCCTCTTCCTTTCTCTCCTCTTGGGTGTTCTATACACCCCTTCCTTGGGACACGCATCCCAAGGAGTTCCATGCCCAAAGGAGTTTGGGTGCCTCTTTCTTACTGGTTTCTAACATCGGTAGCAGCACATAGCAAGGAAAAACTCTAGAGAAGAGAAGAAGAAGAAGATCAAGGAGAAAGATCAAGTGTCGATCGCGATCCAGGCTTCATTCAGATTCAGCAGGCTGAATTTTGAAGAACCAAAATTTAGATTAAAGAGGACTGTTCCAGATTGATCCCAAGAGGCCGAACACTTATGCTACTAAGAGAGAACCTCTTTTCTTTCAGATTCAGTTTTGAAGAAAGAGATTGTGAAACAGGTATGTGATTTGATCACAATCTGAATTTCAGCATATATCAATTTCAGCATATGAAATAGATCATGTGGTTTTATATTTTTATACATATAAAATTAAGATTAAAATTATTTTAATCTTATTCTCTACTATAGTATTTAAAAAATAAAATTTTTACAATACATATGCATGCATCAAACCCCAAAATCCAACAGATACATAGTTATTTTATTTTGGTACACAGTTAATTTAGTATGATACATAGTTATTTTTATTTTTAGAGATTATAGATTATATCTTCCCAAGGTCGGAGCCATCGCAGTTGAGGAGAGAGCTCTCATGCTGCCAGCTCGCATGCTTCTGCACCGCACGTACCACACGATAAACTCTAATTCTTTAGATATTCTTCTTTATGTTATTTTATCTTCTATTATCTAATAGAACATTCTTTATGATGTCTTAATACTCTCAGATTCGGATGATGTGGGGTCATCAGTGACCTCACAGTCATATAGAGCAGCGTCTGGCTATCAGTGTTAGTGGGATGGTAGAGGATCCGTCCGGCTCGCAGTACCTCTGACTCAATCAGAGGATAGAGAGCTCATCTACATTCAGAGCCGCTCATAAATACTATATCTTCACTGGATATGTTTAAAATTTAGTCATTGTAGAGTCTAACATTTATTGATCAAAATCAATTTTGTAGCATATCTACAGAGACCTCCATGCCTCGTGTGATTATCGGGATCATCCGATGATTGATGCCAGGGCCGATGAATGAGTTCTCCAGTTAGCTATCGAGGGCTGGTGATGCAGTCTGGGAGATGTTCCTGATAAGTTAAAGGTATTTAATTTTTAAATTTATGATAGGTTTGTATTCTATTTATTAATATATGCTTGCTTCTACTTGCAGGAGTACTATCGATTCGAGATTCCTCAAGATGAGGAGGCTGACCGTCGGATCTTCGAGAAGATGGCCACCCGTAGGTTTCGAGATGGGTGATACAACCTTAGGCAGTCCGTCAGATAGCACTCCAATTCTGAATCACCATCGGACTAAAAGTCTTACACAGGTCACTGAATGCGGACCGATATATAGGAGGCCCTTTGCGATCAGTGGAGTACTGAGGAATACCTTGATAGATGGCAGAGGGGCAGTATCTGATCAAGCACACTGGTGGCTCCATTGGCACATATGTTGTGGTCGACAGATTGATAAAAATTCTATCCTTAAATTAATTTTATATTAAATTGATCATATATATATTTTAATTAATTTAATTTTATTATTTATTTATTATAGACAGATAGTTGGGTCATGCATCAGGACAGCTACAGATATGGGAGGCCACACATTAGTCCAGGAGGATTGGTGATTACTTAGATCCTTGTTCTCAACAGATCACGATAATAATTTAAAATATTATTTATTAAATTTTTATATACACTGATATATATGGACTAATAAATTTCTAAACTATATAGATGGATTATACAGAGTTTTTTGTATCACGACATGGTGAGGATCCATCCTCTCGGTCCCTTTTTGATCTCGAGGGATGGCTCAGGATCATCAGAGGGGTGAGCAGGAGTTGGGTCATAAGATTCGACCACAGCTTCGACCCTCCACCAGCTCAAGGATCTTCATCGATATTCTCCTCTTAGGGCTCGATGACCCAGACATAGACTGACGCACATGTGGAGGAGGTCGTGTAGAAACTTTTGAGCTAGTGACCTCAGAGCTTTCGAGAAGCCATCCGTGATATGGTCATTGAGATTCTTCAGGATCTACATCTACGTAATTAGCTGGGCTCTATTGTCACAGCCATCACAGTAGATAAGTCTATTAATAATTTTTTTATTTATTTTAAATTTTTATATTTAGAAGCTTTACATATTTTGATTTAAGTCCTGAAAAGAGATCTAGGAGATAAAAATTCAATCTAACCATCCAAATAATGGATTGAAGATGTCTATAGCTCCATATCATCGAGTGTAATATGTAAAAATAATCTATTTGAGAATTGGAGCAGTATATCAAAATATATATCTCCGTATCGATATATATACTTTCACATTAAAACTTATTAATAATATATATTTTTTTATTATAGGATGCTAGGATATCCGACTCTCATCCATCAGGTACTGGAGAGGATGTACAGAAGCAGGAGGAGGATGAGGAGGACAAGAAGGAGAATCGTACATGATTTTTTTTGATATATATGCAATTTTGATACTTATAAAGTAGTATTTATATTTAAAATTATATAATTTATAATTTTAATATAATATAATTAATTTTATATTTATGATTGTGTTACATAAATATTATTTTATTTATAATAAGTTTTAAAAAATATTATTGCTTGTTACTATAATTAAAAAAGTTTTAAAATATTTAATTATATTTTTTTAAAAAAATTAAAAATTATTAGTGATGGCATTATTGACACAAACTGCCATCGCTAATAGTTTTTTAAATTTTAATTAAAAAAAATTAAAAATTATTAACAATGGTAGTAGCGATAGAACTGCTATCATTAATAATCTTTTAATAATTTAATTAAAAAAATTAAAATTATTAATGATAAAATTTTATCGCTAATTATCTTTATTAGCAATAGTAGATTTGTCATTGCTAATAATGATAATTAGCAATGAGATTATTTTTATTAGATTTTTAGTAATGGGAGTCCATTGCTAATAGTATTAGTGACAGCAAACTAACTATTAGCTTGCATTTGGTGCATCGCCAGGCAATCTGAAAAGGTAATCTGGATTGCCTTCAAGATAGATTGTCATCATTAAATTATCCATAATATTGATTACTGTATTTGGTACATATAAGTAATATTGCAGTAAAATTATTGAAAATCTTAATTGATATATTTGATATGATAATCAGATTATCGATAATATAAAATCAAATTTCTAAAATATCTTTTTAATTTTATAATAATAATAATAATAATATAATATAATATAATACATTATTATATATAATGATATTTATATAATTATTATAATATAATATATTTTAATATAATATATTGTAATATTATATTATGATATTATAATAAATTATTATAATATAATATAATATACTATTTTATTTTAATAATATAATATATTATACTATATTATTATATATAATAATATTATATTATATATTATGTTATATTAATAAAAGATATTCTTATAATATATTATATTATTAACATATTAATATATTACAATATATTATAATATAATAGTATAATAATATAGTTAATATATTGTTATATAGAATAATATTTATATAATATACATTACAATATATATCAATATATAATATTATATGATAATATAATAATATATTATTATAATATAATATAATATACTATATTATTATGTATAATAATATTATATCATATGTTATATTATATTAATATAAGATATTAATATAAGATATTAATATAAGATATTAATATAATATATATGATTATAATATATAATAATAATATAATAATATATAGTAATATATTATTAATGATATTTATATAATTAATATAATATAATATATTTTAATATAGTATATTGTAATATTTTAATATTTATATAATAATGTAACAATATAATTAATATATTGTTATATAGAATAATATTTATATAATATATACTATAATATATTAATATAATGTATAATAATATATGATTATATAATAATAAATTATTATAATATAATATAGTACACTATATTATTATATATAATTATATTATATTATATACTATATTATTTTAATATAGGATATTGATATAATATAATATATATTATTATAATATATTATAATAATCAAATAATATATAGTAATATAATATTGTAATAATATAATAATATAATAATATATAATATAATATAATAATATAATATAATACAATATAATTTATTGTTATATATAATAGGATTCATATAATATATATTATAATATATTATCATATATTATATTATTATAATACAATATAATTATTATAAAAATATAATAATATAATAATAATTGTATATTATATTATAATATATTATATAATATTATTATATATAATAAGGGAAGGATGAGAGCTGTCGGGGAAGGGGGGAGGAGGGATGGATTTTGTATGATTTTTTTTTTGAAAGATAATTTTGTCCAAATTTTTTTACAACATTGTCAGATAAGTGATAATCTGGATAGCCACCTCTCCCTAAGGTAATCCAGATTACCTCCTGAGAGGTAATCTGGATTGCCAAGATAATCTAGATTGCCACCCAAAAAGCATATCAAACACAGTAATCTGGTGGGCCCATGTTAAATTGCCAGCAATCTGGATAGATTGCCAGCTACCAAATGCAACCTTAGTGACAGCAATGAGCCATCACTAATAGTCTTTTTTCTTGTAGTGAATTTCAGTATGATTTTATTCATGCTACCGGTGGCGGTGGCTGTGGCGCTATTCTCTGACCTTCTCTTCGACGACAATGATGATGGAGGTGATGGACACAGGTGGAGGTGAGGTCGGACGGTAATTTTCTCTCTCTCTTTTCTCTTTCTTCTCTTTCTTCTCCTCTCTTTTCCTTTCTCTCCTTACATTCATCAGACTTATTAGATTGTTTTCTATAGTTTCTTTTTTTTTAGACCAATTATAATGCATCTAAAATGCACATGACTGCTAAAGATTTTGGATAAAGGGTTATTTAACTAAATTTTGAATATTGAATATTCAAAATTGATTATTTATTAGTTTTTTGAAAAATTGTTATTGCAAGAGAATAGTTATGGCTTGCGAACCAATACAGCTCAGGGATTTTTAGGATTGAAAAATAATCCTAGTGGTAACAACCCTAGGATTAGGAAGAGCTTGCCAAGGTTAAGAGAAAGGAAACAATTTAACAAAAAAAATGTTATTAGGAGAATTTTAATAGTTGAAAAGTTGGGAATATTCCTATTTTTATATAATGTTGGGATTTCTTTGATGAACACCTATCAGAGAGCCCTTTTGTTGTTACAATTTTTAGTTTATGAAGGGTTTTATGTAGGTTTTAAGAGTGGAAAGGCCTCTATAGTAATGGAATATTCTTTTCAAAAATAAAAGTCATATTTTGTCTGCATTTATTTTTTTAAAAATCTACTTGATTCATATGTTGAATATTCACCCTTTGGTTTTGGGTTCGACCCATCTTGCTGAATTTTTGCATGAAACACAAAAAAAGGTGGATTTTTAAATGCATTATTTCAGTCCAAATATATGATAATGTTACATGAATCTTTTTATCTTAATTAAAGTATTGTCATTGTAGACTGATGCATTTTAATTAGGAGAAAGGCTCAAAAGTTTAGGGAGGAGGTTTCTAGAGAATTTGGATGTTAGTTGTGAGAAAATATTTTGAAAGTTCATTTTGATTAATGGCTTGGTTTGTAATGTGGCTACAAAAACTCATCGTTTGATATAGCTGATCATTGATGGATGGGCTGTGGTTAGTCAATCATGATTTTGATGGCATGAAAGCATGAAGTTTTTAAAGGAACAATGTTAAGATGTGTATAACTTATTGTACATTGTCATGCTATAATTCACTTCATACTTTATTTTAGACATTATTGTTTATGAATATATAGAATTGTGCTTCTCTAGCAATAACTTTGTATTCACAATTTTCTTTCTAGATTTTTTGAGTTAATTTTGATTGATATATATTTATAATATTACAATGATATTTCTAATATGCATCGCTTGAATTTGATTTGTGATGCAGTGTTTCAATGGCTAGCTCAAGGAGAGGCAAAGAATTTTGTATTGGCCCTGATGAATATAGCGAATGGAAGATACTATTTCAGTCACTATGTTGAGATTATGGATAGACTTATAGAGTCCATGCCTGAGGAGCAAAAGGCAAGGGTGGGTACGACTCTATTTGGTCATTTGCTCTAGCTTTCATACATCAAGCAGAGCAGGTCATTATTAGATGCATTGCTCTCCTTCTAGGATGATGAGAAGGAGGATTTTAGGTTTAGTAAGACTATGGTTCCTTTTATGGAGATCGATATTGCCCTCATCCTTGGTTTGAGAGCCATGGGTGATGAGGTTGAGTTGTATTAGGAGGGGAGGATTTAGTTAGACCTTATCATCTGATTTTTTGATGGTGACAACTAAAGACCACTAGAAATTTAGTTAAAAATAAATTGATGTATCTTGTTAGAAAGTCTGGATTGGAAGATGTGAAGGACTTTACTGAGTGTTAGGTTCTTTATCTTTTTGTAACTATCCTCTTTCCAACTATACATTATCATATTTCTAAGCCATTATATCCATATCTTGATGATTTGGATCGTCTAAGATCATATAGTTGAGGTCTTATAGTTTTTTATTTCCTTTGATAGCAGATCTCTAATCTAGCATAGAGTGTGCACATAAGGAATACGACTAGAAGAGGCTCTACTAGGTACATGAATAGATGTACAGTGGCTCTAGTGGTAAGCTTGTCTATATTTACTTTCAATTTAATTATTTGAAAGTTAATCTAATATAGTATATAGTTAATTTAGCATAGTATATAGTTAATATAGAATGATATATGGTTAATTTAGTATGGTCCACAGTTAATCTATTATGGTACATAGTTAATTTATTATGGTATACAGTTAATCTATTATGATATACAGTTATTTTATTATGATATACAGTTAATCTATTATGGTACATAGTCTAATATTATTTTGGTATGGTGCACAGTTAATCTATTATAGTACATAATTAATCTAACATTATTTTGGTATGGTATATAGTTAGATTCCTCTAAAATATAATGCTTATATTGCTTTATTTTATAGGTATAGGCTGTTGAGCATACCAACAGTCTTTTTGGAAACCATAGACCATCATTCATCTATTCTCATCTCTTGCATTGGAGCAACATGCCATTCCCTCACAAGGTGGAGGTGATCACTGAAGCCATAAAGAAATTAAAAAAAATTGAGATATTAGCTTTTGTATCTAATATCATACACATTTCCAGTAAAGCATAACTAAATATTTTTATCCTTGTTAGATGATCAAGAGGATAGAGCCTAAGGAGGATAAGCGGCACATCCTATTATAAGGCCATAGAGGCCGGTTCCGATATAGGGGTAGGCATGTACAAAATCTAATTTTTTTTTCTATTTTTTGTACTTCATATTAGTTACGGAACTCACATATTATTTTCTATTTGGTACACACATGCTATATGCTAGCACACAATAAAGGCCACCCCACATACATTTATAATTTCATTACACACAATTAATGTTATGCTATATTCTTTTTTATTTTTTATAGTATGTAATTATCTTCATATGCCATACACTTATTTCTGTTTGGCACATAGCTATTATCTGACGGCATACTATTTGTCACACTTTACTTAAATGACACACTTAAAATTTCATTATATAGGAACACATATAGCTTTCCACTATACATTACTTATTGCATACAATCTTTAAGATATTTTATGGTATTTTAGGTTCCATCATCTAGTTAGCCCAAACGACATCCAATTCATGCTTTAGAAATACGTCTGGCAACAGTTGAGAGGTCCTTGATTTGTCATGGTTTCCACTTAGAGGACCCTCAACCTATCGAGGATGTTGCAATGGAGGATGCATAGATTCTTGCCTTTGATAGGAGGCTTTTGTGCATTGAAAAGATGCTTTATGATAAAGATTTAATGTCAGTAGATGACATTGCAGGCATAGATGTAGATCCTACTGAGGTAAGTATGATATTGTAGTTGTAATATAAAAATTTAAAATTGTTGTTGTTTCTGACCTAAATAATCTTTATCATTAGGTGAGGGCAAGCATTCTTTTGTATATAAAGACCCTGACCAAGTTGAAGTGGAACCTACTATCTCTCATAGTAGTGAAGCTATAGAGGTAGTTTTTATTAATTTATAGTCAAAGATATGATTTTTATATTATAATATAAATGCTTATTATGTCCAATAAGTTTGTTCTTATCAGGTCAGTTTCACAGTTGAAGTTGAGTGCGAGAAGGAATGTGCCACCGCATAATATATATCCGTATATGCAAGCAAGTGAAAATGGAAGCTCGCGAGAGAAAGCACATGAAGAAGGGAAAGACCATATCATACTTTCCTAAAATCTATAAACATACAAGGAAGAAACAATAAGAGAAGAATATAGGCGAAGGGATTACGGCCTTATTCACTAGCGAGAGTGATCCAAATGCTCACCAATCTTCATTTTTGGAGCTTATCACTACTACATTGATGGAGCTGCGCTAGTTAGTTAAGGACCAAGAAGATTCATCCCTCTTAGAGAGTTTTAGAACTTTTTTTATGTAATACTTATTAAATTACTGTGATGTTTTGTGTTTTTGTATCGTATGGTTGTATGACATACATTAAACATTCAATTTACTTACTCAAAATATTTCTTATATTTCATTATTTTTAGCATATTCGAGATTCTAGTATAGTTATAGATATTGAAACATCGGTGCTGCCAGATAGATCAATACGATTGGCACGAAGATGCACCTATCACGGGAAGGAGAAAGGTATACTCCCATCACTTCTTGAAGCATCAATTGATTTCTATATTGATGGAGATCACTTTGAGTAAGTTAATAAAATATTTTTTCTATATCTCATTGTTCAGCATGAGTTCTTCTGTTAATACCTACATATTTTATGTAGTGAGACTATTTGGGAGGACCAAGATACATCTAAACCTTTTTGCACATATTATGCATTGGATCAACTCCTTCATGATAGGCCACTACAGAGTGATGTATGAAAATTATGCTTACCTATTTCCCTTCCTCTATTTTTTTGGTCATAATGATTTTTTTTATTATGTACAACTCATTAATGTACACTTTCATATCATGTAGCTATTCTATATAGAGTATAGGGAGCCTGTGAAAAATGCTGCTTTGTTTTTGCATTGGGAGATATAGATGCAAAATTTATTAGAAACATGTATTTTATTTTTAACAATAGATGTTATGAGTTACTCATATTTCTCTTCTCTTTTTCTATGTAGACTACTGTGCTTCAATGCCTTTTAGGGGTGACTAATGTGACCTCTAAAATCACCAATTAGATCATAGATTCAACATAACCAAGCATACAAAAATGGATGGTTGATATCTAGTTATCGGATCTTGAGCACTATAAGTACTTTTCATCTTAATGAACACAAGATGACATTGGTACTTCTTACTTTTAAATTTGAAGAAGCAGTAGTATGACTGTTACAACTTGATGTGGAGCTTCAATGTATTAGATGATGCAAATAAATATTTATATAACATTGTTTGGCAAATATTTGTTGCTTTTATGTGTAACAACATCTATAACTAATATATTATATTTCATACCATGTTGCATAGGCAACATTCATGCATTTTGGGTTGTCTGAATGAGTAGGATACCACCTCCCTGAAGCTCAAGTTCGAGATAGTCACGACTGCTAGCAGTAGAGCTATGATACTATAGATTGCAGAGTGCATTTATTGATATTTTCAAAAATCCTCATATGAGGTAGCTTGAGTGTCAGATTTAAGTGATTTCAGCATACAGATTTTTTATCTCATGAACATACGCAGTGGAAAGGTAAGATTAAAATAATTTTACTCTTAGGCATGCTTGGATCTAATCCTAAATCACCAAAGGATCTATTAACATGCTTGAAATAAATCTATGCATTAGATCTAAAATCAAAAATCAGAAGGAAAGATCAATTACATTAATTGCTTTCCTTTGATCTTACTCGGATTGGATCTGGTGGATGTCCGAAGTTTCTGTTGGAGCCGCGAAAGTGTCCGACCTTTACTGATATCACATTGAGATGATCTGATTGAAGCACTGAAGCCACTGGAGTACTAGTACCTTGCAGGCCTCACTTCTAAATTTAGATTTGGACTTCTTCTTTTAGATCTCGAAGAAGAAGGCTGCAGCACAAACTCTTCGTGCTGAACTGATGAGATCTTCACTAGGATACCTGAAAGAGAAGAAAATCTTTTTTCTTCTCTTCTTCTCTCTCTAAATTTTCTCACTCTGATCTAATCTGAGCAGAAGGAGATGGTAGGGCATGGAGAAGAAGGAAGTTGGCATGGAGATGGAAGAAGCTGATAAGGAGCTCAAGCTAGATCTCATCTCTCGCACGCCCCACATCTCTGCCTCTTTTAATGTCACCCAAACATCATTTCAATCTATTCCAATGCCCTAACCTGATAAGGATCAATTCAAATTCAAGTTACATTTGAATTGAAGTTGATCCTTATCAGGAAGAAGTCAAACCAGAAGAGGAGGCACCAAGTTGCGCCTCCTCTCCTCATCCACATGCACCAAGAGAGAAAGGGCAACAATTTCAGCCCCTCCTCTCCTCTTGGTTGACCAAATAGGAGAGAGAATCCCAATAACCTTGGGCTTAGGTACCTAATCTGATTAGATTTTAATTTAGATTTGATTTGAATCCAATTCGAGTCTGATTCGAATCCAATTCGAAAAGGCTATCAATCCTGATTTAATCAGGATTATAATCCAAGTCAAACTTGGATAATTAAACCCAATTAGTCATAAATTAGGTCAAGCTCAATTAAATTAAATTTGATTTAAATTAATTAAGACTTGATTCATAATTCAATTAGGCCCAATTATATTGCAATACTTGTAATTAAGTCCCTGATGCTAATAATTAGCAGTTTCTACATTTGTAACTTTTACAAATTGATCCAAATCATCAATCTGATAATTTAATCATGATCCAAGCCATTGATCAGGTCAAGCTCGTTTTGTGTGTGATCCCTCAGATTCTATTCTATCTGATAGTGAGACATATCATGATTTTCATTATAGTATCATCTAAACTCCTTTCGATGGGTTGGATCAATTTCAACTCAACTCAACAAGGATCGTTGATCTAAAAATAATCTTAGTGAGTTCTCACAGTCTATCAGTGATGCCTAACAATATGTAGTGGCAATCCAGCAAAATAAAAAAAACTAAACCCTTAGGTGTAGTTATCGTGTGATCAATTTCTTCTATCGAGAGTTCCGACAGGATGCAAATCATGAAAACTCATCAAATCCTAAGCATCCGTCATATGCAAGATTTAATTAGCTTGAGTCCAATCGTAAATCTCATAAAAATTTTTTTCATTATCACGCTGCTGTGACCACAGACTTAACGACTCAGCCTCTTAGATTGCATAGGACTACTCCTCAACTACTAAGACCGATAGATCCCCTATAAATGTACTCCTACTCCTACAGCAAACCTACTATAGCCAATGAATACCACAAGATCTCGAATGGCTAGGGACCATGCTTATGTATTGTCAAACTACAGCAACCCTACTGTGAGCAGCCGAGGCACCGTAGGTCAAAAAACTACTCATATAACTACAGCATCGAGATAGTCATTGACGAGTGAGTAGACATCCAAGTGACTTCTTGTTCTTGATCATGTTCAGTACCATTATTCTCTAACAATCATCTGCACTCTCGCTCTAGTATCCCCACACTGTAGACTCAAGATCTATCTATTCAAAGAGAAGCGATCCGTACATCGATCTTGATAGATCAATCACCATCTTCATAATGATTCAACAATCAAAAGTAATTCGAGAGTTAATCTATAACGACATATGTCTCAAATTTTCAACTCCTTGAATGATTCTAGGACACATTACTCTAGAATAGAAATAATTATTCATATTATTAATTTTAATAAATCAAGTATAAAAATATGTTCTGAAATTAATATAATGTATCAGCCAACAATTAGCTTTTCAGATCATACATCCAACATTGAGACCACTGCGTGATGATTTTAAGGATGCCTCATCATATAAGAGTTGGGTTGTGAGAAATATTTTGTTTAATGGGTACTCTGCTATATATAAAAAATTTTGATCTTGATATGAGAAAAAGATGTCAAGTACAAAAGATTAAAACAAGATGGTTGTGTAAATAATCTTGATAGTTTATATCAATTGTAAATTTTGATCTTGTACTGATATGATGCATATATTATTTTTAATACCATCCAAAATTTTTCTACAATGTGGCTTGTTCGAATGTACAGCAGATTAATATTATATTCACTGTGTATGTGGAATATAATTATGTTGGTGCCGGTGGTGCCGAAGGCATCATCCTTTTGAGATGAAACTTTAGCTTCTACCTATTTAAGTTTATTCTGTATTCGCAAGCACCTTCTTTTAATGCATCAGCGTTCCTTTCTAGCTAGTTAAAATGCTTCAAAATAGCTCTCTCATCAGCCTATGCAACATTAAAGAAGCAATTGATATCATATAAGCAAAATAATACTGATATCATATAAGCAATTGATATCATATATTGATTCGACAGTTTCAGGTGATATTTCATCTACTTAGTTTACCTTTTTTGATCCTATAATGGATGCTTAAATCACAGACATTTGATTTCAATGTTGAGAAGCTAAATTTATCTTGTATATTTTTCTGCAATAATTTCTTTCAAGTTTAGTCATTTATTTTAATTTTCAATAAGTAGTTATAACAGCATAAGCTAAACTGCTTGTTCAGTAAGTAATTCTGATTCATATATACTGACTGTTTGCCTAAACTGAATAGAATGGAGGAAAAGGCTTCATGTAGTGGACCTCAGCTAGTTTGTGATTGAGGCTTAGTTGAGTTATACATAGTCACTGACTGAGTTGACTGCCAGCATGTTGTTTTGTTTAGAAGTTTGGAAGTGCAAACTTTGATGCTGTCTAGGTGACATAGGATTTTATCTACATGGTTTTTACTTACATGTGTTTTATTTTCAATTTGATCTTCTGAATCATATTTGATTGTTAGAATAACAGATTTGTAAATGATGCCTTCTCTTATTTTCTACAAAAGATCAGAAGTAGAGAAGTAAACTAGGTATGTTTGACCACAAAACAAGATATTCTAGTGATTGTGCATTCTTATGTCACTCTAGATATTTAGCCATGATACTTCAACTGCATGCCGCGATACTTCAACTATGTGCCATGATACTTCAACTACTGTCACGAAACTTCGGCTACATACCATGATACTTCGACTGTGTGCTACGATATTTCAATTGCATGCCATGATACTTCAAATGCATGCCATGATACAAGTTTAGCCATATAGCATGAAAAATTAGATCCCTGATAAAATATTTTTCAGTGAAACAAAATATTTTTCCATGTATTCCCTTATTCTTCTTTTATCCTCTTGCAAAATTAGATACTTGGATGCACTTCTCAACATCCATCTTAATGCAATGCTAATTTCAATGCCCATATCTTAGCACATCAAAAAATTTTTTTAATATTGATGAAAATTCAATTAACATATCTTTGCTCATAATCTGCTCGATAATATATGTTAAATGATGATCTCATTCATGAGTGGATAAAAAATGATTCAAATCTATAAGATAGATTAAACAATTATGATGGTGATGACCCTCATTTATTTAATAATGTTTATTTAATGACGACTAGTTGAGCAAAAACACCATCATTCTCATTTTTTGAAATATACAAGAGGAGGCTCCCCACATGGCCAATAAAAGGTTAGATATAAGAACAAATATAAGCAAGAGAAAAAGAAATAGAAAAAAATAGTACCGTGATACTTCAACTATATGCCATGATACTTCAACTGCATGCCATGATACAAGTTTAGTTGTGTGCAATGGTAATTTAACTATGTACCATATAAATTTAACTATATACAATGATAATTTAACTATATACTATATTTATTTAACCATGTATAGTGATAAATTAACTATATACCAGTTAATTTAACTATGCAATGGCAAATTAACTGTATGTAGTGACAAATTAACTGTGTACCATATTAATTTAATTATATACAATGACAAATTAACTATATATTATATTAATTTAATTTTATGTAGTAGTAATTTAACTATGTATCATATATAGATAACTGTGTAAAGTAGTAAATTAACTGTATACCATATTTAGTAATTATGTACCATATTAACTTAACTATATGCTATGGTAATTTAAATGCATGCCATGAAATGTCAACTATGGACCATGATCTTGGTTTCAGTTTTGAAAATGTAAGTGCGTAAGTTTCAGCGATACTTTAATTACGTGCCATAATACGTCAATTGTGTCTCACGATCTTGATTTTAATTTTCAAAATATAAGTAGGTTTCAATGATACTTCAACTGCATGGCATGATACATCAACTACATGACATGATATATATACTTCAACCATGTATCATATTTATTTAATTGTATATAGTGGCAAATTAAGTATATACTATATTAACTTAACTGTATACAATGATAATTTAGTTATATACCATATTAATTTAACCATGTACAGTGACAATGTAGTCGTGTACCATGTATATATAACTATATACAATAGCAAATTAAGTATATACTATATTAATTTAATTGTGTGTGGTGGCAATTTAATTATGTACTATATATATATAACTATGTATAATAGCAAATTAATTGTATATCATATTTAGTTAACTATGTAATATGTTAATTTAGCTGTGTGCCATGATAATTTAACTATGTACCATATATATATAACTGTATATAATAATAAATTAACTATGTACCATATTTATTTAATACAGTGATAAATTAACTATATACCATATTAATTTTACTATGTATAATAATAATTTAACTGTGTACTATATTAATTTAATTGTGCCTAGTGGTAAATTAACTATGTACAATGATAATTTTATCATGTACAATATATATATATATATAACTATATACAATAGCAAATTAATAATATACTATATTTATTTAACTGTATACAATAATAATTCAAATGTATACCATATTAATTTAATTATACACAGTGATAATTTAATTGTGTATCATATTTATTTAATTATATATAGTGATAATTTAATTATATATCATATTTATTTAACTATGTATAATAGCTAATTTAACTGAGTAACATGCAAATCAATCCAATGTAAGCCTACAATCCAACATCGAGCACGAGAAGACATCGTAAGAAAACTATGAAGCTCCAAAAAGAGTTCAGACCCAAATCATACCCTGAGATATTAGAGCATGCCAATAGATAGCATTAATATTAATAGTATATCAAATTCAATAGTTTCATTAATCTGGATTCTTCTGCTGTCGTTGTTTGATTCAGAATTTAGTAAGATAAAATACAAAATTTAGAATAAGAACAAAGAATATAAGTTCAAGTGAAAAGCAATTGAATAATTGAAAAAGATAGATATTTTTAGATTTTACATGTTCATAACAAATTGCACTTTCGTAACATCCAGCCATTCTACTTCTTACAAAATAACTACAATCCTAAATGTTACTCAATAGCCTTATTACAAGTCCTTCTATTGTGTCCTTCATTCCCACATCGCTTATATTTCATATTTCTCGACAAATCCATCTATGAAGCACTTCTCTTCTTCTTAGGTTTGCTAGGATGAGTCTTCATGACAGGCGGTAAAATATGTATCTCATCTGAGGTACTTTGGGTCACCTCAATATCAGAAATTAGATTGATAAATTCTATATATACTATTCTATATATTTTAGTCTGAAAATAATTATCAATAAAGTAATATAATGATCTACCGGCCTTCTCAATGCATGTACATGCATGCTTAAATGGCATTCGAAAGATTTGCCATTCACCATAAGAGCAAGTGCATTCTTGTAGGTTAACCTTACATGAATACTTTGTGTCTTTTACGTCATAAATCATGATGTTTGATGTAAAGATGGATAACATCCGACTCTCTTCTACATTTCTTTGTAACACTCTTTTAGGATCGAGGCAAAGATGGGTTTAGATGCTGTAACCTCGAGTACATCTATCATGCATCAATTGCATAATTTGGAGTCTTATATGATTAACCATCTAAGAAATAGGAAGATATCGAGCCTCCAAGATCTAACTATTAAAATACTCAGCCATATTAGATGTTATGATATCCCAACGTAGGTCAAAAAAGATTAAATTTGCCCAATACTCCGACTTTGCATGCATTATAAAGTTGCACTTGAGACTTCTGCTATAAATTTGCTCATTAATTTTTGAAAAATATTCAACCTTGGAGTATATAAAGTAATATTTAATAAATCAATTAATCTCTTCTTTTCAACTGCACGATAGTGGTAAGCACCTGCATGTAAAACAATGAAAGGATAACGTATACAACACTTATATATTAATATACCTAAGTATTTTAAAGATGCAACTTAAAAATTCAGAAAAAGATGCTGCACACCTGATTTTTAAAATTATCTTTAACACGACGGTTGCAGTAGGAGTGGTAGTTCTCCGTAAAGTATTTCGGCACTGCTTTCATAAGCCCATGATATCTATCATAATTATGAATTATTGTCTATGATAGTTGACACAAGACTCTAAGGCTCCTTTAAAAATCTAACAAAATTAGTCTCAATTGTCATCATTTTCTATATCAATAACAACATATTATAGAGAGCATATCATCATTTGTATCTTTGCCTACAGTACCAAGTAAACTCCTCCATCCTTATGCTTAATAAATGTTGCATCCATGAAAATTAGAGATCTACAATCTTTTATGAAACCATTGATTGAGACTTTAAATGAAATGAATAGATGTTTGAATTGATCTTCGAGGGTTTCATACCCCACTATGCTACTTGGGATTGGTCTCAAGAATGGCATCATGATGCCATCATATTCGTTCATAAGATAGTGACCTCTAACTATAGAGCTCCTTGCTAGCAACATCTTTCCCACGCTAAGCTTGATGATATGGTAATTTCACATCAAATTTATGATGAATATCTTTTACAATATCACTTGGCCTATACAAAGGCATATCTTGAATTTTTTTTCTTCACAATATTTGAAACCCAATGCTTCAAAGCCTTAGGATGAGATTGAACTTACAACCTTACTCAGCATATATATTCATTGTTCATTAATTTAATTACAAATCTATCTTGATTCCCAAGGCGAGAAGCATGAATGCACCATCCACATCCTTTATATGCATAATCAATGATCATACGCTGATGATCATTCTTCACAAATATAAAATCTCACTACAATAAAATAGAATTTTTGTGATATAATTATTTGCTACGAAAATATTTTCATTACAAATACATGTATTCACAAAGAAATAATATTTCCATCATAAATAATATATTATTTATGATGCAAACTATTTTTCATCACAAATAATTGATTATTTCTGATGAAAAATTATTTTTATTATAAATATTTAATTATGATGAATAATTTTTATCACACATAATTGATAAAAAATCTAAAATTTTTAAAAAATAAATGATAGATTATTTATGATAAAAAATTTTTATCAAAAATAATTGAACATCAATGATGAAAAATATATTTATGTCATAAATAAGTATATATTTGTGACATAAAATTTTTATCACAAATAATTGATAAAAAATCAAAAATAAAAAAAATAAATGATAGATTATTTGCGATAAAAATTTGTCATCATAAATCAAGAAGTATTTATGATGAAAATATATTTTTCATCCTAAATAATTATATATTTATGATTAAAATTTTTATTATAAATAATCGATGAAAAATTAAAAATTTAAAAAAAATGATAGATTGTTAATGATAAAAAATATATTTTTATCATAAATAATTATATATTTACAACATAAACCTACTTTTCATCATAAATAATTGATAAAAAATCAAAAATTTTAAAAAAATAAATGATAAATTATTTATGATAAAAATTTTTCATAAAAAATAATTAAATATTTTTGACCTACAATATATTTACATCATAAATAATTATATATTTATGATGTATAATTTTCATCACAAAGAATTGATGAAACATCAAAAATTTTAAAAAAATAAATGATAGATTATTTACGATAATTTTTTTTTGTTACAAATAATAAATATTTATGATAGAAATATATTTTTCATCATAAATATTAAATTATTTTTGATAAAATATTTCTATCATAAATAAATAATAAAAAATCAAAAAATTTTAAAAAATAAATAGCAGACTATTTGCGATGAAATAAGTTTCTATCATAAATAATTGTATATTTGTGATGTACAACCTCCTTTCGTTGCAAATAATAGATGAAAAATCAAAAAAAAATTTAAAAAAATGGCATATTATTTGTGATGCAAATATTTTATTGAAAATAATTGAATATTTATGACCAAAAATAGATCTGCATTGTAAATAATTATATATTTATGACATACAATTTTTGTCACAAATAATCAACAAAAAATCAAAAATTTAAAAAAATGAAAACAGATTATTTGCAATGACAAATATGTTTCCAACGTAAATAATTATATATTTGCAACGTAAACCTACTTTTCATCACAAATAATCGATGAAAAATCAAAAATTTTCAAAAATAAATGATAGATTATTTGCGACATAATTTTTTTTCTGTCAATTTTTGCCCTGCTTCTCTTTCTCAGTCAATTTTTTTTCTCTATTGACTAACATTCTCTTCAACCAGCCACAAAGCCCAGATTTTCAACTCTCCAAACTTCTTCTACTCATCCCGTTCATCTCCTATCCTTCTCTTTTTGTACTAACTCCCAAATGTTAAGAATTTTTAGACCGTCAAACTTACTGGAAAAGAAAAAAATACCAATTTGAGTGCGTCAATAGCTGAGCTGAGGGGGATGAATCGTTGATGGATGCTACATTTCCATCGCTAATACCCAATTATTTGCGATGAAAAGTTTTAGATTGATTTAATCGGATTGATTCGGATTGGGTCATGGGTCAACCCAGTTCATTTTCACCTCGAGGATCGTGACCATCGAATAGCATGCATCTCGCATTGCATCGAACGACATGCATATCGCTTTGCATCGACCGGCTCGAAAACTATTGAAATTTTTTTACTCTCTGCATCACATCAGAGTTTTCATCGTCCCCATTAATAATCATAATATAGGTGGCATGCAACTAAGCCTATCCATCGCATGCCATGCGAGCCCATACGCATGCAAAGCATCGAACGACATGCACACATTCCATGCATTAAACAAAAATTTATTTACGATGAAAAATTTATTTTTGGATAAAATTTATTTTAGAGAAAAATAATTTTTGAGAATTCTTAGCAATGAAAACTTTTGAAAAAAAAATTGAAAATTTTTGAAAAAGTTTTTGAAAATTTTTGGAAAAAGGTTTTTGAAAATTTTTGAAAAAAATTTTTTGGGAATTTTTAGAGGGAATTTTTTTTTTATCGAGAATTATTAGCGATGGAAACATATTTTGCATTGCTAATAAAATAATTAGCGACGGAGATTTGTATTTTCATCATAATTTATTTTTTTATGAAAATTTTTTTGGTTAAATTTGTTTAGGCAAAAAATTTTTAGAGGAAAATTTTTTTTTTTACAAAAATTATTAGTGATGGAAAATAGAGGTACATTGCTAATAAAATTATTAGCGATGTAAATTTATATTTTCATCATAAATTATTTTTTTTAAATTTTTTTGGTTAAATTATTTTAGAGTGAAAAATTTTTAGAAGAAAAAAAATATTTTTTGGCCAAAATTATTAGCGATGAAAAAAATTATTGCATCGCTAATAACACTTATTAGCGATGGAAATTCTTATGTTCGTTGCAAATTATTTTTTAAAAAATTTTTTGGTTAATTATTTTTAGAAGGAAGAAAATTTTGTGGGAATTATTAGTGATAGAAACAGAATATGTATTGCTAATAATTATTTTTAGTGATGAAAATAATTTTGTGTCGCTAAAAATTTATTAAAGATCCCCCTCAGGCCACTTCAGTCTACCTCTCTTAGTTCCCGTGAAACCCTCTCCCTCCCACGAAACCCACTCCCCCCTCCCAAACTTCCATCGGTCGGTGAGCGAGCCCCTCCTCTCGGGCTTCCTCTCTGTCGGCACCACTGCCACTGCCACCGCTGCCGCCATCGCCATCGACGACTTTCAAAGGTGAACCCTTTTTT
Source organism: Elaeis guineensis (assembly GCF_000442705.2). Classification (NCBI taxonomy): domain Eukaryota; kingdom Viridiplantae; phylum Streptophyta; class Magnoliopsida; order Arecales; family Arecaceae; genus Elaeis; species Elaeis guineensis. The sequence continues at coordinate 18,142,938 of NC_025994.2, forward strand.
GTTGGCTCCATGGGAAAGGGAGGAGCGGGGGGATGGGTGCCTAGGCGGGGAGGAAGGAGAGGGAGGGGGGCTATTTGGCGGGGTTGGGGGTGGTGGTGACAGGCACGGACCAAAGGGGTGGGGTGGAGGGATGTCATGTGGGGTGGGGGGGTGCGAGCAGAGCGGGCTCGACACCCTATGCGAGCAGGGTGGGGCGGAGGGGCGCCGCATGGGGTAGGGGGCAGTGTTGACGGACTGGGGGATGGAGGATGGGGGACTAGGAGCCAACAGTTGGGGCATGGAGGATGGGGAGTAGGGGGAGGGGGGGTGTTCCTGCGAACAGCCTGTGGGTGGTCGGAGGTTGGAGGATGGGGTGGTTGTGTTCCCGCAGACGGCTACCAGGGCTCAGGGGGGAGGGTAGGTGGGCTAGTCGCTTGGAGGTGGGCCAGTGCAGGGGGTGGCATGGATGGCCGGAGGGTCAGGGATGGTGCCGGAGACGTGACGGCCAGCGGGCTAGGGGTGGACAGTTGGGGGGCCGGGGGCAGAGCGGTCGGGGTTTTAGGGAGGGGTTGTGGCGTGCGGGAGAAGAAAGAGAAAAAAATAAAAAAAATATTTTTAAAAAAATTAATAATTTATTAATAATAATAATAAGTATTAAAAAATAATAATGATAAATAAAGTAAAATAAAATATTTAAAAATATTTGAAAATCAATTATTTTTGTAATAAAAATAATTAAGATTTTAAAATAATGATAAAATATTATTTTTATAAAAAATATTTTTAAAAAATATGGGGGGGTACTGACAGAAGGCGTCAGTCCACGGGTTGAATGGGCTGGGCTGGCCCAGCCCATGGGCCAAATGGGTTGGCCCTTGGGCCCTGATAATAATTTAGGGCCAAATGGGCACCACGGGGGGTGGAAGGAGACCCTTTAATGGGTTTCGGATTTTGAATTTCAATTAAAAATCTAAATTTGATTTGCTTCATTAGGTTATGTGGCATTTTTACATTTTAGACCCTATAAATTGTAATATTTGATCTTAGTCCTCAATTATTTATAGTTTAATCCCTGCTGTGGAATTTATTGCATAAATTTTTTATGTTACTATTTAGTCCTTGTTGTTTAATGCACATTACTTTTGCTTGTTATAACTTAATATTTTTGCTTGTTTAGTCCCTATGTTTTATTATAATTATGATTTAATGTTTTACTAAAATTAGCCAAATCCTCCAATGAATTTTTAATGCATATGAACAGTTGTTATTGATAAATTTATATTTTATAATTATTTATTAATTTAACTAATTAATTAGATATTTATTTTTATAAAATTTGTATTGCATAGAACTATAGATCCATCTTTTCATTAATGTTTCATTAATGTACCATGCTATGGCGTCCATACATTTATATATTTTTGTATGGGTGAGAGAATTATATACTTTGGTCAATAAATTATCCAATTTAGATAGTTTAAAAAATTATAATTAATTTTATAAGTAATTATAGTAATCAAATGATATATTGAAGATTTGAAAAAAAATTTGGATAGTATTTTTCTTTAGTTCTCCTTACATATCTCCAGCAGTATGGGGAGAACTAAGGAGAAATACTACTAAAATTTCTTTTAGCCTCTATTGCATATCGTTTGATTACTGTAATTGATCTATAAAATTAATATTATTTATAAATAGAATAGGATCTAACTTTATGGTAATAGGATGCATTTATTATGTAAGTTGTTGGGTATAAAATACCCTCAGCTGAAGTTCTCAGCGGGATTGACCCTTGCGGGCTCCGTCCCCGACTTCAACTGCAGGAGGACTCCGTCCGGACTCTTACGGGAGCCGGGCTCCGTCACCAACTTCAACTGCAGGAAGACTCTGCCCAGACTCCCACGGGAGCCGGGCTCCGTCACCAACTTCAACTGCAGGAAGACTCCGCCCGGACTCCTACGGGAGCCGGGCTCCGTCACCGACTTCAACTGCAGGAAGACTCCGCCCGGACTCCTACAGGAGCCGGGCTCCGTCACCGACTTCAACTGCAGGAAGACTCCTCCCGGACTCTTACGGGAGCCGGGCTCCGTCACCAACTTCAACTGCGGGTAAGCTCCGTCCGGACTCCTACGGGAACCGGACTTCGCACCCGACTTCAACTGCAGGAAGACTACACCCGGACTCTTACGGGAGCCGGGCTCCGTCACCAACTTCAACTGCATGAAGACTCCGCCCGAACTCCTATGGGAGCCGGACTCCGTCACCGACTTCAACTGCAGGAAGACTCCGCCCGGACTCCTACGGGAGCCAGGCTCCGTCACCGACTTCAACTGTAGGAAGACTCCGCCCGGACTCCTACGGGAGCCGGGCTCCGTCACCAACTTCAACTGCTGGTAAGCTCCGTCCGGACTCCTACGGGAACCGGACTTCGCACTCGACTTCAACTGCAAGAAGACTCCGCCCGGACTCCTACGGGAGCCAGGCTCCGTCACCAACTTCCACTACTGGTAAGCTCCGTCCGGACTCCTACGGGAGCCGGACTTCGCACCTGACTTTAACTGCAGGAAGACTTCGTCCGGACTCCTACGGGAGCCGGGCTCCGTCACCAACTTCAACTGCAGGAAGACTCCGCCTGGACACTTACGGGAGCTGGGCTCCGTCACCAAATTCAACTGCAGGAAGACTCCGCCCGGACTCCTACGGGAGCTGGGCTCCGTCACCAACTTCAACTGCAGGAAGACTCCGCCCAGACTCCTACGGGAGCCGGGCTCCGTCACCAACTTTGACTGCAAGAAGACTCCGCCCGGACTCCTACGAGAGCCGGGCTCCGTCACCGACTTCAACTGTAAGAAGACTCCGTCCGGACTCCTATGGGAGCCGGGCTCCATCACCAACTTTCACTGCTGGTAAGCTCCGTCCGGACTCCAACGGAAGCCGGACTTCGCACCTGACTTTAACTACAGGAAGACTCCGCCCGGACTTCAACGAGAGCCGGGCTCCATCACCAACTTCAACTGCAGGAAGACTCCGCCCGGACTCTTACGGGAGCCGGGCTCCGTCACCAACTTCAACTGCAGGAAGACTCCGCCCGGACTCCTACGGGAGCCGGGCTCCGTCACCAACTTCAACCGTAGGAAGACTCCGCCCGGACTCCTACGGGAGTCGGGCTCCATCACCAACTTCAACTGCTGGTAAGCTCCGTCCGGACTCCTATGGGAGCCGGACTTCGCACCTGACTTTAACTGCAGGAAGACTCCGCCCGAACTCCTACGGGAGTCGGGCTCCGTCACCAACTTAAACTGCAGAAAGACTCCGCCCGGACTCTTACGGGAGTCGGGCTCCGTCACCAACTTCAACTGTAGGAAGACTCCGCCTGGACTCCTACGGGAGCCGGGCTCCGTCACCAACTTCAACTGCAGGAAGACTCTGCCCGGACTCCTACGGGAGCCGGGCTCCGTCGCCAACTTCAACTACTGGTAAGCTCCGTCCGGACTCTTACGGGAGCCGGACTTCGCACCTGACTTTAACTGCAGGAAGACTCTGCCCGGACTCCTACGGGAGCCGTGCTCCGACACCAACTTCAACTGCAGGAAGACTCCGTCCGGACTCTTACGGGAGCCGGGCTCCGTCACCAACTTCAACTGCAGGAAGACTCCGTCCGGACTCCTACGGGAGCCGGGCTCCATCGCCAACTTCAACTGCTGGTAAGCTCCGTTCGGACTCCTACGGGAGCCGGACTTCGCACCTGACTTTAACTGCAGGAAGATTCCGTTCGGACTCCTACGGCAGTCAGGCTCTGTCACCAACTTCAACTGCAGGAAGACTCCGCCCGGACTCCTACGGGAGTCGGGCTTCGTCACCAGCTTCAACTGCTGGTAAGCTCTGTCCGGACTCCTACGGGAGCCGAACTTCGCACCTAACTTTAACTGCAGGAAGACTCCGCCCGGACTCCTATGAAAACCGAGCTCCGTCACCAACTTCGACTGCAGGAAGACTCCGCCCAGACTCCTACGGGAGCCGGGCTCCGTCACCGACTTCAACTGCAGGAAGACTCCACCCGGACTCCTACGGGAGCCGGGGTCCGTCACCAACTTCAACTACTGGTAAGCTCCGTCCGGACTCCTACGGGAACCGGACTTCGCACCCGACTTCAACTGCAGGAAGACTCTGCCCGGACTCCTACGGGAGCCGGGCTCTGTCACCAACTTTCACTGTTGGTAAGCTCCGTCCGGACTCCTACGGGAGCCAGACTTCGCACCTGACTTTAACTGCAGGAAGACTCCGCCCGGACTCCTACGGGAATCGGGCTCCGTCACCAACTTCAACTACAGGAAGACTCCGCCCGGACTCCTACGGGAGCCGGGCTCTGTCACCAACTTCAACTGCAGGAAGACTCCGTCCGGACTCCTACGAGAGCCGGGCTCCATCCTCAACTCCAACGGCTGCAGGCAGACTTCGCCCGGACTCCTGCGGGAGCCGGGCCTCGTCCTCGATTTCAACTGCCGGTGAGCTCCGCCCAGACCCCTACGGGAGCCGGACTCAACCCCCGGCTGTGACTGAAGGAAGGCTCCATCGAACTCCTGTGAAAGCTGGACTCCGAGCTCCTCTTGGACGGATGGCTAACTATCTCTCCCCGCCAGACACCCCAGCTGGACTTCAGCCGGCAGACCTTCTTCTTCGCCCCCTGGCGCGCTGCAGTAACTGCCACGATTCTGCTCCATTCCCTGCGGCAGATTCCACGCGGCTCCATCACTCCACGATCCTGCTCCACCTCCTGCAACAGATTTCGCGCGGCTCCATCACTCCTTGGCAGGCCGTAATAATGGCCACGGTCCTGCTTCACTTCTTGCGACGGATACTGCGTGATTCTTCTATCCTCTGGCAAGTCGCGACAACGGACGTCGCTCCGCTTCTCATAGCAGACTCCACGTGGCACGCCCCGGTGATAGCCACGGGTCCACCCCACTACTCTCCGAAACAAACTTTTCCTGACTATGGACGGCCCACTGCCAGACGGTTACAGGCATCACCATCAGTTTGTTGCCCCCTCCACCTATAAAAGGGGGAACCCCAGATACGTTATTCTATAAGCTCTCATTTTTACCTAGAAACTCTGCTAAAATTTTCATTCGAGCACTCCATTCTTGTTGAGGCAGAGAACTGACTTATGCGTCGGAGGGTCTTGCCGGAGCAACCCCACCTCCAGTTTAGACTTCTTTTGTAGGTCCCGACGGCGACCGCGACTCCCTCGACTCCAGCTTCTCCGATGCAAGCGGATTTTTGCACCAACAGGATTGGCGCTAGAGGAAGGGGCTGTGTCTTCACAGTATCCTTGTTCTTAAAGGAGCGCTCAACGGGATCGCCCCCGGGCATTTCTTCCAACGTCCCCTCCTCCTTTCTCCACTTGGTCCTTGCTCGATGCCTCCCCGCAAGGTGTCCATGCGACGGTCCACGGCCTCCACGGCCAGATCTCAGGCTCCGGCCTCACCTCCTGTTTCCAAACCTCCTCCTCCTCCGGCGACGGCAGTCGGTGCGGAGCAGTTTGATCTGCTAGCGTAGCAGGTCAGAGGCCTCACTGAAGCTGTGCAGGCTATGCAGCAGCAGCAGCAGTCACAGGCATCGGTGCATTTGGAAAGGGTATCGCCGGAACACCAGAATCCGACGGCGGGGCGGGCCACTTGGGCCAGCCGCCCCGTCTTTCATGGAAAAACGAACCCGAGGGTGGAGAGCCCTCAATCGGATCACGACTCCACTCCTGGAAGATCCCTGCCCCCATTCTGCCAGAGGACCCTCGAGACTCGAAGTCGAGAGGATTTCCAAGACCGGAGACTCCAAGAGATGAACCGGTGGATCGAAGAACTCCGCCATGCTCCCCCCGCTTATGGTGAGGATATTTGCACTGACCCTCTCTTTTCTCAAATGATCATGCAGGAACCGATCCCGCCAAACTTCAAGCTCCCCCAGTTCAAAAGCTACGACGGGACTTCGGACCCGATTGATCATCTGGAAGCCTTCCGGACGATGATGCTGCTTCATGGCGCTTCCGATGCCATTCTATGCCGAGCCTTCCCATCCACCTTGAAGGGAGCGGCGAGAAACTGGTACTCGGCCCTGAAGTCGGGTACCATCTTTTCCTTCGATCAGATGAGCCACCAATTCGTGGCCCATTTTGTCAGCAGCCGGCACCCCCGGAAGGGTTCAGAGTCCCTCATCAATATCAAGCAGAGGGAAGGGGAGTCCATTCGGGCCTACATCAACCGTTTCAATGTCGCGGTGTTGGAGGTCCAAAACTTGGACCAATCAGTCGCAATGGCTGCTCTGAAGGGCGGCCTTCAGAAGAATGACCTTTTGTTCTCCCTGGAGAAGAAGTACCCCAAGGATTTTACTGATTTGTTGGCTCGGGCTGAAGGGTACACTCGAGCGAAAGAAGCCTTCAAAATGAAGGATGAGGAGACCGCGAGAGAGCGGCAGGCGGGAGACTCGAGTAAGCCCGCTGTCGAAAAAAGGCCGAGAGAAGCTCGGCCGCGTTCTTGATCTCCTCCTGGGCACAAGCGTGCCCATACTCCACCCCGGGTACGCAGGCAGAGGAGTCCAAATCGCGGGGTTTGGCGGGGTTCTCCATCGGGAAAGTTTCGCAACTATGCCCCCCTCAATGCCTCGAAGACCCAGGTACCGATGGAGGTCAGGGAGCAGCTCCCTAGGCCAGAGAGGATGCGCACACACCTCGGGAAGTGCAACCCCAATAAGTTCTGTCTCTACCACCGCGACTACGGCCACGACACGGAGAAATGCATCCAGCTCCGAGATGAGATCGAGGAGCTCATCCGACGAGGTCGACTCGACAGGTTCATCCGACGCCGGCCTGAGGATAGAGAAGATCGGCCAAGGACCCTGCCGCAACCTGAACCGCCAAGGAGGGAGGAGCAGTCCGGAGATCGGCCTCCAATCGGGACCATCGACTCCATCGTCGGAGGGCCTCAAGGAGGAGCAGACCTTCCGCAACCATGGAACTCGGGAAACCTGTAAATGTATCGCTTACAATTTCGTCTTGAATCTAAATTCCTTTCAATTTGGCATGCTCCTCCCATTTGGCATGGATTTGTCACGACTGGGTATAACCCCTTCAAATAATTAAAACAAAGTTATGTTAGGAACGAGAGGAGAACCTCATCCTAACATGACTAAAATGAAAGTTCGATTATCTTGAGATCGGATGGGGGGAGAGGCCTTACAACGCCCTAATGCGCCCCCACAGCCATATCGGGAATAGGAGGAGAACCTCGTCCTGGTATGAGCAAAGTCAAAGGCCCGGTTCTTTTAGACCGGATGGGGGGAGAGGCCTTACAACGCCCTAATGTGCCCCCACAGCCATGTCAGGAATAGGAGGAGAACCTCGTCCTGATATGAGCAAAGTCAAAGGCCCGGTTCTTTTAGACCGGATGGGGGGAGAGGCCTTACAACACCCTAATGTGCCCCCACAGCCATGTTAGGAACAGGAGGAGAACCTCGTCCTGACATGAGCAAAGTCAAAGGCCCGGTTCTTTTAGACCGAATGGGGGAGAGAGGTCTTACAACGCCCTAATGTGCCCCCACAGCCGTGTCAGAAATAGGAGGAGAACCTCGTCCTGACATGAGCAAAGTCGAAGGTCCGATTCTTTTAGACTGGATGGAGGGAGAGACCCTTGCAATGGCCCTTATATGCCCCCACGGCCCCGTTGGGAACAGGAGGAGAACCTCGTCCTGACGGTGATGAAATCCGACCGCCCGACAAGATCGGATGAAGGAGAAAGACCCCTCAGCGGCACCTTCACACTCCTACGCAACCCCGCAAAAAGCGAGGGGAGGGCCCTCACTTTGAAAAGAGGAGAGAAATTGAAGAAGAAGAGCGACGAGCTACGTCGAAAACAGGTGAAGGATAAACCACACCAAAGACCTAAGGAACCTCATCCCAACAAAGACGGGAAGTTCCTACAAAACACCCCCGGCCTCTAAGGAGGCTCTCGACACAGGTCAAGAAGACAGCGACGTCTCTGAAGTAATGCGGAGTTCGGACCACCAAGCTCGAGCCTGCGGCCATGAACGATGAGAAAGGCAAACCAGTGTATCGATGACTGGGCACCTCCCAACGACGTCAACGTCGGACAAGTCGAACGATAAGAGAAGTTCGACGGACGATAATTTAATACAATATGCAGACGAAGTAACACAAAATCTTCTTTTCATTCCATTTGCGAAATATACACCACAAAGCCCAGAAGGCCAAAGGAAGAAAAGCAAAACGACAAAAGCGGGACAAAACAATAAAAAGAAAAATGTATACATGAAAAGACAGAAGGACAAAAAGAGCCCTAGGGAAGCTCTGCTCCTTCCGACCTAGAATTATCTGCTCCACCCCTCATCCAGGACTGCCTTAGATTCTCAATTTCTTCTTCTAGCTCTCTCCTTTTCAGCAGCGCATCCTGGAGCACCCGACGAAGTCGCTGGCTCTCGGTCTCCGCCTCTCGACGCCTCTTTCTCAGGACCTCAGATTCTGCCTCCACGTCCGTGACGGCCTGCTGCTCGTATGCCAGCTGGATCTTCAATTGCTGTAGCTCAGTCATCCTTTCTTCAAGGGCGGCAGAAAGCCCTTCGACGGTTCCTCTCAGGGACTGGAGTTCATTGGAATCCCGGGCAGAAGTCAGCTGAGCCCTGTTAGCCAGCTACCTCTGAAGACGGGTGACTTCGTCGGTCGCCACCCTGAGTCTCCCTTTATATTCCTCTATCTGCCTGTGCCAACCGGCCCGATGCACGTCGTAGCTCACCTCGGCGTCCTGAAGCTGCTGCTGAAGGTCGGAGACCTTCTTCGACCACTCCCATCACCGTCGGCCCGAGCCAAGAGCCGGGATGAACTTCCTCCCAGCTGGCTGATTTTCTCCATCGCAGCCGACAGTTCCACCCTGAGAGCGCTAATCTTGGCAGCTTGAGCCCAAATTCGGCCGCTGGCGCTCTTCTTGCATTCCTCAAGCTCTTTCGCGAAGTCCACCTTCCTCCGGCTATACTCCATGATCCCCTTCACATGGAGATTCCGAAAGCAGGTGGCCTCCACGGTGGCTTCAGAGTGACCCTCTCTGAATCTGCGAAGCTCGCCTTCCATCTTCTTTGACTTTTTTGTCAAGTGAAGGACTTCCTTCTTCAGCTGCTGGATCGTCGACTTCAGCAGAATCCTCAGGGGCAGGGGAAGTGCTTCAGCAGGGCACTGCCATCAGAAGGCAAAAACGTCAAGACACGCCTCATCGCAGAAAGAAAAGCAGAGAGAAGAAAGGAAGGAGGGAGAGGCCACCCACGATAAAAAATTCAACTTTATTGATTGGATGATTCTTGAAGACAAAAAGGAAAAGAAAAATTACGGTAAAATAAAAATACAAGGTCGGAGGTATCAGACCTCAGGGGCAGGAGTTGGAGAGCTTGGCGTTCCTGGAAGGGGGGCTGCGGCAGTAGTGGTAGCAGGAGAGGGACCGGCCTCATCTTCAGACTCCTCACCCAGGAAGCTGAGGTCGAGCTCCGAAAATTTCCTGGCCACCTTCTCCGGGCAGAGCTCGAACCCCTTGATGAACGCCTCCTGGCCGAATTGGACATTCAGGTCCCTCATCTCCGTGGAGGTCTTGAATTCCTCTACTGCAAGAACCCTGGCCTCTGAGACCAGGACTGAAATCTGCTCAGCCAAGTTGGTGACCTCGGCCTCCGCCTTTCTCACCGTCTCCTCTAAGGTCTGCTTCTCCTCCTCCCGGACTTGTTTCTCTCTTTTCAGGGCCTCTTGAAGGATGACTACTTCGGCTACCTTTTCTTTGAGATGAGCGACCTCGGCCCGGCAACGCTCCTCCACCTGGATGGCATCCCTCCTCGTCCGGTTCATCGCCTCGATATTGGCGAGGAGCTGGTGCCCAATTTGCAAGGGTGACAAGGGGATCAGAACAAGGGCCGAATAGCCGGTTAAATGAAGATTTGTTTACCTCGAGGAAGGATCCTAGGGAGTCTCAAACCCACTGCTCAGGATCGGCACGATCGATCCTCTCGATGACTTCGGGCAGGATGCAGCCGTCGATCAACCGCCTGATCAAGTCCCTGTCATTGAAGGGATTCTCCGGATCCTCTTCGGAACAGAGGGACTCGTCAGCGATGGCTCGATGGCTACTCACCCTGCGGGCCACCGACTTCCTTCTCTTCCCCCTCTCGACTGCGGGCGCCTCCATGGGGTGGACCCCCGAAACGGGAGCCCCAGTCGGTGGACTCCTCGAAGAAGCCTGGGGGGCCGTAGGTTCGGCGTCCGAGGGAATGTCGATCGCTGGAGCCGCCTGGGCGGGCGTGACCAAGCTCGACTCCTCTGCCCTAGCCCTCTTTGCCGATCCGGAGGCCGCGACACCCTTTCTTTTGTGGGCCTTGAGGCCCCTAGCAAGCATCCGTGCTGCTTCGGCGTCCATTCCTTAAAAAAAAAAAAAAAAAGAGAAAAAGAAAGGAGAGAGAGGTCAGAAATCAATAATGGAATGAAAAAGGAGTGGCACAAAAAAGAAAAGAGAAGAGAGAAAGAAGAAGAAAAAAAAGAGAGAAAGAAGAAGGATAGAAGAAAAGAAGAGAAAGAAAAAGATGAAGTACTCGCAGGATCCTAGGGACTCAGGCCAATGTTGAACAAAAATTGCTCCCTCAAAAGGTTGGGAAGGGAAGGAGCGGAATAGGCGAGAAGCTTTCAGGCAGCCTGGAGGTCGTCCTCCCCCAGGCTGGGGGCCCGGCGGACAGAATCCCTCAGAGAGCCCCAAGGGGGCAGGCCCAGCCACAGGGTCGGGTAGTGGACGAAGAGGTATTTCTCCTTCTAGTTATGGATTGAAGAGGGGGCACCTTTCAACAACCCCTTCTTGCCGAACTGAGGGGAGAAATACCATCAGTCCTTCGCCGAAGGATGACGCTTGAAGGTATAGAAGTGCCTAAACAGAGAGAGGGATGGTTGGACCTCGACTACGTGGCAAAGGGAGAGAAACCTTATCAAAAACCTAAAAGAATTCGGAGCAACAGAAGCCAAAGAGATGTCTAAGAAGCGGAAGAGGGCGACAACAAAGGATGAAAGTGGAAGCCGGAGTCCGGTACGGAACGCCTCCTGATACAGGCAAAATTGACCGGGTGGGGGAGTGCTAGTCCGGTCGGAGGGGCCAGGCAGCTCCAGGTCGTACTCCAGAGAAACTCCATACTGAACCCTTATCAGAAGGAGTTTATCCAGAGTCAGGGAGCATGGAATGGCGCCCGACGCAAAAATCGGGCGAAGCCCAGCCCCAGATGCGGGTTCGTCTACAGAACGAGGGACCTGGGGGGTCGAGGCAGAAGAACTCCCGAAACCGTTGGGAGCGGAAGAGCCGGAAGATATTTCGAATAACTTCGAATGAAGACTCTAAAGATCCCGAAGAAGACGGACAGGACAAAGGGTGAGAGGCCACAGGAGACTAACTCAGAGGAATACAACAGAAAAAAAAATGGTAAAGAAAAGGCCCCTAAGTGGCGGGAAGAAAGATGAAGGTTCTGGGACTAACCTAGATCGCTCTGAGGGATGCAGAGGGGCGAGGACAGGGATGACTCGAACGATGCCTATGGCCCGAGAAGATGCCAACAGAAATAGGCTCTCGAAGAAACAGGGCTCTCGAAGGAAGGGCAGGTACTGGTAGAACTCTAGAGTGAAATAGGGCCCCTAAAGGTGGAAGGGCGAATTTAAATAGACCCTGAAATCCGGTGCCATAATGATCGCGAATCCCCCCAAGCCGACCCGCGCTCAATATGTGTCCCACTCGCCACGGCAGGCGGCTAAAAGCGACTGACGGTTGGCAGGGCCATTATTGCACCGTACCTGGGCCAGTGTACCAGCGAAAATTTTGAAGGGTCCCTTCGTATCGCCCCGATTCGAAAAGACTCCAGCACGCGCACCTTTAATGCCAAAATATCTGGGGACGGTCGTGCGCAGGATTCGAGGGGACAACTTCGGCTATGCCAATCTCTCTGTACTTCATTCGAAATTCAAACTCGAAAGTAGGGGGACTGGTGTTGGGTATAAAATATCCTCAGCCGAAGTTCTCAGCGGGATTAACCCTTGCGGGCTCCGTCCCCGACTTCAACTGCAGGAAGACTCCGCCCGGACTCTTACGGGAGCCAGGCTCCATCACCAACTTCAACTGCAGGAAGACTCTGCCCGGACTCCTACGGGAGCCGGGCTCCATCACCAACTTCAGTTGCAGGAAGACTCCGCCCGGACTCCTACGGGAGCCGGGCTCCGTCACCGACTTCAACTGCAGGAAGACTCCGCCCGGACACCTACGGGAGCCGGGCTCCGTCACAAACTTCAACTGCTGGTAAGCTCCATCCGGACTCCTGCGGGAACCGGACTTCGCATCCGACTTCAACTGCAGGAAGACTCCGCCCGGACTCTTACGGGAGTCAGGCTCCGTCACCAACTTCAACTGCAGGAAGACTCCGCCCGGACTCCTACGGGAGCCGGGCTCCGTCACCAACTTCAACTACAGGAAGACTCCGCCCGGACTCCTACGGGAGCCGGGCTCCGTCACCGACTTCAACTGCAGGAAGACTCCGCCCGGACTCCTACGGGAGCCGGGCTCCGTCACCGACTTCAACTGCAGGAAGACTCCGTCCGGACTCCTACGGGAGTCGGGCTCTGTCACCAACTTCAACTGCTGGTAAGCTCCGTTCGGACTCCTACGGGAACCGGACTACGCACCCAACTTCAACTGCAGAAAGACTCCGCCCGGACTCCTACGGGAGCCAGGCTCCGTCACCAACTTCCACTACTGGTAAGCTCCGTCCGGACTCCTACGGGAGCCGGACTTCGCACCTGACTTTAACTGCAGGAAGACTCCGCCCGGACTGCTACGGGAGCCGGGCTCCGTCACCAACTTCAACTGCAGGAAGACTCCGTCCGGACTCCAACGGGAGCCGGGCTCCGTCACCAACTTCAACTGCAGGAAGACTTCGCTCGGACTCCTACGGGAGCCGGGCTCCGTCACCGACTTCAACTGCAGGAAGACTCCACCCGGACTCCTACGGGAGCCGAGCTCCGTCACTGACTTCAACTACGAGAAGACTCCGCCCGGACTCCTATGGGAGCCGGGCTCCGTCACCAACTTCCACCGCTGGTAAGCTCCGTCCAGACTTCTACGGGAGTCGGACTTCGCACCTGACTTTAACTGCAGGAAGACTCCGCCCGGACTCCTACGGGAGCCGGGCTCCGTCACCAACTTCAACTGCAGGAAGACTCCACCCAGACTCTTATGGGAGCCGGGCTCCGTCACCAACTTCAACTGCAGGAAGACTCTACCCGGACTCCTACGAGAGCCGGGCTCCGTCACCAAATTCAATTGCAGGAAGACTCTGCCCGGACTCCTACGGGAGCCGGGCTCCGTCGCCAACTTCAACTGCTGGTAAGCTCCGTCCGGACTCCTACGGGAGTCGGACTTCGCACCTGACTTTAACTGCAGGAAGACTCCGCCCGGACTCCTACGGGAGCCGGGCTCTGTCACCAACTTCAACTGCAGGAAGACTCCACCCGGACTCTTACGGGAGCCAGGCTCCGTCACCAACTTCAACTGCAGGAAGACTCCGCCCGGACTCCTACGGGAGCCGGGCTCCGTCACCAACTTCAACTGTAGGAAGACTCCGCCCGGACTCCTACGGGAGCCGGGCTCCATCACCAACTTCAACTGCTGGTAAGCTCCGTCCGGACTCCTACGGGAGCCGGACTTCGCACCTGACTTTAACTGTAGGAAGACTCCGCCCGGACTCCTACGGGAGCCGGGCTACGTCACCAACTTCAACTGCAGGAAGACTCTGCCCGGACTCTTACGGGAGTCGGACTCCGTCACCAACTTCAACTGCAGGGAGACTCCGCCCAGACTCCTACGGGAGCCGGGCTCCGTCACCAACTTCAACTGCAGGAAGACTCCGCCCGGACTCCTACGGGAGCCGGGCTCCGTCGCCAACTTCAACTGCTAGTAAGCTCCATCCGGACTCCTACGGGAGCCGGACTTCGCACCTAACTTTAGCTGCAGGAAGACTCCGCCCAGACTCCTACGGGAGTCGGGCTCCGTCACCAACTTCAACTGCAGGAAGACTCGGCCCGGACTCCTACGGGAGCCGGGCTTCGTCACCAACTTCAACTGCTGGTAAGCTCCGTCCGGACTCCTACGAAAGCCGGACTTTGCACTTGACTTTAACTGCAGGAAGACTCCGCCCGGACTCCTACGGGAGCCGGGCTCCGACACCAACTTCGACTGCAGGAAGACTCCGCCCGGACTCCTACGGGAGCCGGGCTCCGTCACCGACTTCAACTGCAGGAAGACTCCGCCCGGACTCCTACGGGAGCCAGGCTCCGTCACCAACTTCAACTGCTGGTAAGCTCTATCCGGACTCCTACGGGAACCGAACTTCGCACCCGACTTCAACTGCAGGAAGACTCCGCCCGGACTCCTACGGGAGCCGGGCTCCGTCACCAACTTCCACTGCTGGTAAGCTCCGTCCGGACTCCTACGGGAGTCGGACTTCGCACCTGACTTTAACTGCAGGAAGACTCTGCCCGGACTCCTACGGGAGCCGGGCTCCGTCACCAACTTCAACTGCAGGAAGACTCCGCCCGGACTCCTATGGGAGCCGGGCTCCATCACCAACTTCAACTGCAGGAAGACTCCGCTCGGACTCCTACGGGAGCCGGACTCTGTCCTCAACTCCAACGGCGGCAGGCAGACTTCGCCCGGACTCCTGCGGAAGCCAAGCCTCGTCCTCGATTTCAACTGCCGGTGAGCTCCGCCCAGACCCCTGCGGGAGCTGGACTCAACCCCCGGCTGTGACTGAAGGAAGGCTCCATCCGAACTCCTACGAAAGCTGGACTCCGAGCTCCTCTTGGACGGATGGCTAACTACCTCTCCCCGCCAGACACCCCAGCCGGACTTTAGCCGGCAGATCTTGGCCCCCTGGCGCGCTGCAGTAACTGCCGCGATTCTGCTCCATTCCCTGCGGCAGATTCCACGCGGCTCCATCACTCCACGACCCTGCTCCACCTCCTGCGACGGATTCCGCACGGCTCCATCACTCCTTGGTAGGCCGTAATAATGGCCACGGTCCTGCTCCACTTCCTGCGATGGATACTGCAGATTCTTCTATCCTCTGGCAAGTCGCGACAACGGACGTCACTCCGCTTCTTGTAGCAGACTCCACGTGGCACGCCCTGGTGATAGCCACGGGTCCACCCCACTACTCTCCGCAACAAACTTTTTCTGACTATGGATGGCTCACTGCCAGACGGTTACAGGCATCACCATCAGTTTGTTGCCCCCTCCGCCTATAAAAGGGGGAATCCTAGATACGTTATTCTATAAGCTCTCATTTTTACCTAGAAACTCTGCTAAAATTTTCGTTCGAGCACTCCATTCTTGTTAAGGCAGAGAAATGACTTGAGCGTCGGAGGATCTTGTCGGAGCAACCCCACCTCCGGTTTAGACTTCTTTTGCAGGTCCCGACGGCGATCGCAACTCCCTCGACTCCAGCTTCTCCGGCGCAAGCGGATTTTTGCACCAACATAAGTCATTTTAAATGATAAAACAATTAGGTAGCAATTACCTTGTATTTATTATGTAAGTCATTTTAAATGATCAGGGTTGGCATTCAGTCCGAGATTTGGATCGGGATTCAGTCTGAGATCCGGGCCACGGACGGTTCGGGATCTGATAGGGATCAGGTCTGAATAAATGCCAAGGATATTTTTTTTATTGTTAATAATTTTTTTTATTATTAGATGGATGTCAACAAAAGTTGAATGAATGCTAGGGGTATTTTTTTGCCTGAATATCGAAAAGATGTTCGAAATTTTATTGAGTTTACACGGCATAAGCCTGACAGTGCCAGTAGGATAAAATATCCATTGAAGAGATGTGTCAATATGGTATATCATCACATATCACTTGTTGAGAAGTATTTGCTACGTTATGGTATGGATAAGAAGTACACTCACTGGATATGGCATAGAGAGGGTGATCTGAATGAAGTTATGCACGATGATGATGATATTGAAGATGATAGTGATGCTCTGAATCTGTCAAACATAGTGGTATAGGTTCACTATTGGATGATTTATATCAAGATGTTCACTCAAATGTACCCATGAGTACTAATGCATCTACAGGCAGTTCTGATCGTGAGCACAATATCAATAAGGTAGAAAGGACTTCTAAACAGTTTATAAAGCTTGTAAGGGATGTACGAAGCCACTCCACCCAAATCGTGTAAAGTTCTTCAAGTTAGAGTTTTTGATCAAATTATTTCATATTAAAATCATGAACCGATGGAGTCAGAAGTCATTTGATCAAAATTTGACATTGATTAAAGTAGCTCTTCTCGATGGAGAGAGACTTTCAAAATCATATTCTAAAACAAAAATATACATACGAAAATTGAGACTTGACTATATTTCTATACATGCCTACAAAAATGACTGTATATTATTTTATAAGGAGAAGGAACAAGTAAGTGAATGTCCGAAATACGGTGAGTTTAGGTACAAAATTGATAATATGAAAGAAAAGAAGATATCTCATAAAGTTTTGAGGTATTTTTTATTGATTCCAAGACTTCAAAGATTATATATGTCCACAAAGACAGCTGAAGAAATAAGATGGCATCATGAGCAATGGGTTCTGGAGGAGAATATACTTAACCACCTGATCAGTTTTATAGTGTGGAAAGACTTCAATGCAAAGCATCCGCACTTTGCGAGTGACCCACATAATATCCGACTTGGTCTAGCAATAGATGGATTTAGTTTCTTTGACAATTTGAGTATTTCCTACAACATGTAGCCTGTGATGCTAATACCATATAATGTGTCACCTTGGAAGTGCATGAAAGAATCATTTATTTTTATGTCACTATTGATTCCACGTCCGAAAGCATTAGGTAATGAAATTGATATGTATCTACGATCTTTAATCAATGATCTGAAGGAGTTATGGAGAAATAGAGTACAGACATATGATTCTATCAGTCAAAAAAATTTTAAGTTGCATGCTTTGATTTTATGGATCATAAATAATTTTTCTATGTATAGAAACTTATCTAGGTGGAGTACCAAAGGATATCTGACATATCTAATATGCAACAAGGATACATTCTCTTTATATTTAAAGCATGAAAGAAAAATCTGCTTCATGAGTCATCGATGGTTTCTACTTGCTAATCACTCTTGGAGGATCTGTTATAACCAATACTTTGATGGTAAGTCCGACCGACGTCCGCCACCTAAGGAGCTAAGTGAAGTAAAAATTTAAGAACAATTTGAAGCCATTGAAAATATAAAATTTGAAAAAATATCGGATACTCGCAAGGGAAAGCATACTGAAGCTAAGCTGAATTGGATGAAGTGAAGCATATTTTTCAAACTACCATACTGGAAGCAGCTATTACTTCGTCATAACTTGGATATAATACACATCGAGAAGAATATTTATGATAATATCATCCGTACAGTATTAAGCATCGCAAAATAAAATAAAAGATAATTTAAAAGCTCATCTTGATTTGGAAAAAATGAGAATCTGATCGGAGTTACATTTAGTTCACCGAGGTGATAATTTTTTTATGCCACCTGCATGTTATTCACTATTTGACGAGGAGAAAAAGAGTTTCTGTAGATGGTTCAAAACTGTAAAGTTTTCTAATGCTTATGCTTCAAATGTATCATAGTGTGTTGGCAACAACGATGGCAATATCTCTGGCATGAAAAGTTATGACTCTTATGTGATGATACAGCACTTGCTTCCTATGGTCATATGTGGCTATCTGAGTGGCGATGTTCAAGCTGCATTGATTGAGTTGGAAGTATTCTTTCGAGAACTGTATTGTTAAAAATTGAAGATTAACTTACTTGAGAAGTTTGAGAAGGATATTGTGCTAATTTTTTATAAGTTAGAAAAAAAATTTTACCATCATTTTTTGATATTATGGTGTACCTGGTTGTTCATCTCTTAAAGAAAGCTCTTTGGTCGGATCAGTACATTATCGATAGATGTTTCCTATTGAAAGGTAAAGAAATCATAATCTCTTTATCATATCAGTTATAAGATATAAATATATTAATTAAATTTAAATTTATTTTTATTTATAGATTCTTGTGTATCCTAAAAAAATATGTGTACAATGAGGCACAGCTTGAAGGATCTATAGTGAAAGTATACATAACTACGGAGCATATCACGTTCTGTTCGATATATTTTGATGATATCAAAATAAGATTCAATCGTACAGATCGTAATGCAGACTGTGAATAGAGTGATGATGAACCGACACTGTCCATATTCAAACAAACGGTTCAACCTATGAGTGGCAAGAGGTATGAGTTTATGGATATGAATGAGCTATCCAAGGCATACTTCTGTATTCTAAATAATTGTAAAGAAATTAAAAATTTTATTGAGTAAGTACCATCTTAGCATACCTTTTAGTATGCTAACCAATTTTTTTATGTCGATGTAAAATTAAAAATTATGATTTATTGCAGTGAGCATAAAAGTATACTATTTAAGGAGAATAATACAGATGTTGATGATCAATAGAGAAAGAAATTTACAAAATAGTTTGGAGATCATATAAGTTCCATTAGTATTATATTATATTTTAATAATTATAAAATTAATTATTTGAACCAACAAAATTTTTTATATTATATTATAGATGAAATCTAAGCATTTCAATAAAGAAGAAGGTGTGATCGATGAGTTGTATGATTTAGCATGTGGTTCCGATCGAAGGATTAACCACTATACATCCTGTATCATTAAAGAAATGAGATTTCATATAAGAGAGCTTGAAATGTAAAGATGAATCTAGAATAATGAGATTGCTATGATAGGATATGAAGGAGAAGAGGAGATTGAATATCTTGATGTATTGATAAATATCATAGAATTGAAGTATGGATCCAATAATTCAGTATTCTTATTTTAGTGTGAATGATGGTTTATTAGCAATAAGAAGATCAGTATTCATATCGATCCACACTTTATCAGTGTCAATTTTGTACAAACATGATATCAGAATGAGCCATATATATTAGCAACTCAAGCGAAATAAGTAATATATTTGAAGGATCCGAAGTATCGAGGTGATTGGCATATCATACAAAAAATAATACTTAGAGGCATATATGACATACCAATCCGACTAGAGATAGATGAAAATTCAGATCTACATGAAAAAGAAGCCTTTCAAGAGGAAAAACAAATATTGACTAAGCTTCTTATTGATGAAGAACTTGTGACAACTTCTTTGAATAGGGCTGATCTGCCATCCAATGAAGTTAAAGTTGATTTTATATTTAATCTTGATGATTCGGAGGACGACGATTAGTTCATAAATAATGTTGAGATAGAAGACGATACATTAGTCGATTATTATGATTTAGAGGAAGACTTACAAATCGAGGAGGATATGGATATTGATGAGTAGATCTATATTCTTTGTTAAATCTTCTCTTGCAATAATGATATGCAATATAATTCTATTTATTAGCATTTATTTATTTTTCACTATTATTGTTCATTATTACATTCATTTATATATCGAGTTAGTTATATACATGGTTTAAGCATTGTAAGTATGGCACCAGGAGGGAGACGGTCACGTTCGAGTTCTCAGCCTATCCCTGAGGATGAGCCTTCTCCCATTTCCACTGCCGCACCATTGGAGCCACCAAAGAGTGCTGTAGAGGCAGATCCAAATGCTATTTTAATATTTTTTACATAATAAAATTTACTTTTAATTGTATATGTTAGGTTTATAGATAGCTATCATACTAATAATTTATTCATTATTGTTTCAGGCCATTCGATATAGATGGTGAGGCGAGGGTGAGGTCCATCGAAGAACCTCACCTTGGAGCATTAGAGACGCAAGCACAAGGGGCAGCATCTTCATATCGAGATTTCGTCCGACTTCACCACGCCCATTAGAGGATGGTGCGAGTCATGGCAAACTGAGTTGGGCATCATATATATGCCGCAGCTATGCCTCTGTGACACTTTTCGATTGTTGTCACGTTACACTGGCTCAGATAAAATAATATTTAGTAAAATATTTAATTAGTACTGTATTCTTATAATATTTGTTATTGGCAGGCTATATTTGATATTATTGATTTTAAGCATGATTACGTGCGACAAGCTATGGATGATCATCTATGCTCGTATTTCAAGGATTACCGACATCGTATTCATTGCCACTGATACACTATAGTACAGGATCAGGGGGTGGAGGCAGCACAGCAGCGGCCATATGACAGCATCAATATTGAGGACTGGACTGTCATATGCCGCAGGTATGAGGATCCGATATATCAGGTTAGGCATCCAATTTTTTTTAGAGTTAATAATTAAATCATTTATTCTTAAATTCAGTTAGTTACTTATTAATTTGACTGTTAACTATAGAGGCTTAATGTATTCGAAATATCGCGAATTGGATGATATAGACCGTCTCACACTGTGGGGGTTCGAGGTCGTTCGCTCGTCATATATAGCAGATAGTAAGTAATTTCTATTTAGCATATTTTAACTCTTTAACTATTTAAAAAAAAAAATTATTAATTGTTCTTAAATTACAGAGAGATATAGAGAGTGACGAACTTTCTGGTAGGATCGAGATCTACTAGCAGATCCATCAACGATGGTCAGGAGAGTGGACGGTGGGGAGCCAAGAGCTTTATGTAAGTTTTTTCAACTATTTTTTTTATTAATATTTTAATTTTTAGTATAAATTTAGAATAGCTATAACTTTAATTTTTGAGATTGTATAATAGAGATGAGGTTCCAGCCTACCCCCAAGGGCTCGACCGCATCCACAGATGATGAGATCTGTGATCAGGTACTGGTATGAGACCCTATTATGTTAGGGGGC
This sequence comes from Elaeis guineensis, assembly GCF_000442705.2. Taxonomy (NCBI): domain Eukaryota; kingdom Viridiplantae; phylum Streptophyta; class Magnoliopsida; order Arecales; family Arecaceae; genus Elaeis; species Elaeis guineensis. Next base: position 18,163,878 of record NC_025994.2, read on the forward strand.
TAGAGCATGGGATCAGAGCTCTCCCATCCTCACACTCGCCCAAGGCTGACATCCATATTGCCTACGATGCTCGACTGGTGGAGATACAGAAATAGACTGTTGAGGATCGACAACGAGCTGATGAGTTGACTGCATATGTCGACTTATACCAGTTGTTCCAGGCACAGATGGAGTTGATGGTAGATGGAGCAGATGATGAAGCTGATGAGGCAGCAGCAGGCCGATCCTTTGTGCTCTACCCATTCCCCTTCTCTAGATGCTAATGCTTGATGGCTAATGGCTTATCTTTGTATTTTTTATTTTTATTTTGAACCTCTTATAATTATTAAATTTTTTTATAATTATATTTTAATATAATAAAATGATCAGATTTATTTATGGATTTATTGTGTGAATTTTTTTTATTTTTATTTTATAGATTATAAATATAAAATATTAAAAATATAAATTAAAAAATATATATTTATAAATTATTTTTTAAAAAATATTATATTTTAATTGGTGATGGAATTATTTGTGATGGATAATCATCGTAAATAAATTATTTGTGACGGAAGATTTTCGTCACAAATAATTTATTTTTTTCAAAATTTAAAACTCCTTTTTAAAATTATTTGTGATCGATAATTTTTATATTTTTTGTGATTGAAATATTTATGACGTAAATTTTTCATCATAAATAAATAATTTATTTTATTTTTTAAAAAATATTAAATTTATTTATTAAATTATTTACGATGAAAATTTTTATCATAAATAAGTTTATTTATGATAAAAATATATTTTTGTCATAAAATCACCTATTTGTGCTCAAAAAATTTTCATCATAAATAATTTAAAAAATAAAAAAAAATTGATGAAAATATTTTATCATAAAAGATCTATTATTAGCGATAAAATTTTGTGTTTTATTGCAAAATATTATCTGCAATCTCATTTTTAGCAACTAATTATTAGCGATGAAATTATTTGCCACGAAAATTTATTTGTAATGCATTTTTTGTGTTATAAATATCTTTTTTTGTTGTAGTGTTTCTATAATTTGCAATACAGAAATTATGAATTATATCACGAAGAATTTCAACATTCTTGAATTCTTAACCTACACCATCTATAGAGTTCTTCTAAGCATCAGATATGTTCTTTGGACTTGGTTTATCATACCATCTATAGAGTTCTTCTAAGCATCTAATGTGTTTCTTGGACTTAGTTCATCTTCAATGATAGCTCTCATTTCTTCGACTACTCAAAATAGAATTACTCGAATTGCTAAAAGAGAAAAAATGAGATGAATTGCTCTTCTGACAAGTTTTGGAACAATATATATGTTTAGCTTTTTGAGATGGGCCGCTATCCCTGCAACATAAAAAGTTCATTTTTTGAATATACTACCTCATGTTTATTATCATATTAGACGATTCGATCTAATTAAAAAAAAAACTAAATAAACTATAAATAGATTTTATATCATCTCATGTTAATTATCATATTAGGTGATTCAATTACCGATACAGAATGACATACAACCATATCAATTATTGCAGTTTTTAACTTTAGATGTATTTCATATATATTCCTAACATCCTTATCCATCGTGAGCGTAACGAGCATTCTCGAATTATTAGGAATATAAAATTTTATATCAATTATTGTGGGAGATAAATACTTCCATCTCTCCACTCAATAAAAATATAATTGAGAGTTGTATCTTGTAAAATTAAAATGATATGGGCTTCACTACTATAAAACCACACAATCATAATAACGGGATTTTCAATATCCTTGCAATCCATAATTGAGATATTTTAAAAAAAATAAAATTCTTTTCAAGGATCATCAATAGAAGTTTATTGCATGAAGCTCATCCACAGATAAGAAAGATGTTTAGGACTTGAACAAGTCAATGAAATAGAAAGAAAGATTTTTGTTATGAAGGATAGACTTATGATGATTTTTAAAGAAATTAATCTATACCTAAATCTTAATATCACGATAATATCAACTGAATGAAATGGGATTCAGCAAAACTAAAAAGAACATCTAAATGGGATAATTTAGTATTTGAGAAGACCAACAAAAACATCTAAATAAGGCAACTTTGATAATTGTTATTTCCAATCTTAACCAATACGATTCTACGATGCAATATGATATCCAAAAAAAACTAGAGAACCACATAACAGGATATCCAAAAAATCTAAAAACCACAGAATATGGAATGTTTCCAAAAGAAGAGTCCAAGTCAAAGGGTAAGTTAGGTATTTTATTAAGTAAAATGGAGCCAAAAGAACGTTCTATTATGATAAGCTTAAAAGGACGGATCGAGAGTTAGAGCTTTAGCCAATAAAGATTCTTTGTTAGAGTGGCGTCAAAAGGAGGGTCCAAAATTAAATTCCTGTAAAATATAGAACAACATTTATCCATCCCCTTTTTATTTTAAAATTTTGGTAAAAGAAAACAATAGGGCGGCATTGTGTGGTATTCATGACAATTGTATTTTGGGCTTGACTCGAATCTTGCATTGACAAGCTTTATCAAGTCCATGGTACGTGGCTATAAGGGCTGGGTTATTCAACTTTATGCATTAATGCACATGCATCTTGACTAGATCTATTCATGGGCTGGTGGTCTGCAGCATGCTCTAGGCCCAAATATTTTGGACTGGTTTGAGCCCAAATTTTAGGCCTGATGGGCTTCATCGGTTTGAACATGGAAAATAAGCTTATTTAATAAATGAGTTAAGCTTGGGTTTAGAATTAAAGCCTAGCTCAAATCGCACCTAGCCACTTTTTTTATATTATTTTATTTATATTTGACATATTTATACATCAAATTGACAATTATTGTTGATAAACAAACTTAATGGGCTAATAGACGTGTAATAGGTTATTGGTAACTTTTTTAACATTTTAGATCCAAATTGCCCTAGCTTATTCGAAGAGATTATTTTCCTAATTTTAAGGACATGCTGTTATTTGCTATTGTATTATATATAAACACCTTTTCCAAATATCATGTAAATCTATTTTGTGATTGCTTTTGTTGGCAACTATTATAGAACTATAAACTTCAAAACTTATATTATAATGCCAAAGAACCTACTTGATTCTATCTCACACATTAATAGTTTGGCCTAGTGAACCTACAAACTTGAAGGAATTCATGGAAAGTGTTTTTTTTTTTTTTTAATGGTGAATATGAAGGCTTATTTTAGAATATTATCCAAATGAGACCATTAATTGGTTATTTTCCTTAGATATATAATATTTTAAAAAACAATGAAGATATAAATGCATTAATACATACCTACCTATCTACACACATAAATATGTGTTTATGTATTTATGTATGCACATATGTATGTATATGTGTATATATATACATTTGTGTAGTTCTAATTAATATACATGGGGTATAAAAATCTCTCTGTACACTCACTATAAAAATCTATGATTCAAGTTGCAATTGAAATTCTAAACAGGTGGATGCAATTAAGAGTTAAAAAATGCCTATGTACGTATATGTTTTAATGACTTCTTTCAAATGCCTCAAGTTATTCCTAATGTATTGTTCCTATGAAATTAAATGATATATTGATGCAACTAGATACATAGGTCAGAAATCTCAAAATTATGTAATTTTTTAGTACAGACATAATAAGTTACTAAAATTACATCCAATAATTTAGATTTTGCATTTGCATCTTAAATCATAAAATTTTGCGGTTGGTATAAAAAGAGTTTTTTACTCCCCACTTATATATATAGGGATGAACCACCCTCCTCTCGAGAAGAGGGGGAATGGATAACCTATTCAATTTAACCTCTTTAAATTTATCATGCATTTTATTATATTAACATGACAGAGGTTATCCATTTTTAAGTCCATTTGGTACATATGTTAGAGACTACTACAATATGCAATGTTTAGTTTTTACGCATTTTTTACTAATATAGATCTTGATCAATAGTAAAGATCTTCCATTTGAATATCTCATTATCTATTTTGGAATTGACAAAAATGAATATCCTCTCATCTGTATCTATATATATATATATATATATATATATATATATATAGAGAGAGAGAGAGAGAGAGAGAGAGAGAGAGAGAGAGACCTTGATGAAAATGCAATGCACCAAAACTGTAATTAATTGTCCTGCGTCGAAACAACGTATCAAGGATATGGATCACATGACTTCCCCTTTATTTTTTTTGACGAAGGACTTTAGAGAAAAGCCAAATTAGTCAACGTGCTCATGTGGAAGAAACCAGGACCCCAGAAGGCACGGGCAGCTTTTGCAAAGTCTAAGAAAAAGTCCAGCAGACGCCCCTACATTTCGGACCGGCAACAGCCCCAACAACCATATCCATCACAAACTACTCACAGCCAAATATTCAAAAAAAAGCTCTAGCAAAGAGAAGGAAGAGAAACCTCGGCCCCCCAAAAAAAAAAATTGAGACAAGGGGAGAGAGGAAGCAAGGAGAGCGGCCTCTCTTCCTCTTGCATCTATCGGTGCAACTGGAAGGAATATTCGTTGAATAAAACGTTCTCGTCATCTCCTTCCAAGCAATATTTATCATAAAATCCTTTTTGGAAACCATCTTTTCTATTTAAGCTATTCTTCTCTCTTTCATACATATCTATAGAATTCTATCTCTCGTCTCACTATTTGTTGGTATAATCAACAAGGCCTCTAGACAATATGAGGAAGCTCCGCACGAATTCATCCCCTGAATTACTTTTTTCTGCCGATGGACAACGTTCAAACGATTCTACTTCCAAAGGTAAGCAGTGATGATTTACGCCATCTCTTCTCTTTCATTCACTTTAATTCCCACTATTCAATACATAAACGTTGGTCTCATATTCGATACCAAGGAAAACGTGAAATTATTTGATTATTCTTCTAATTTCTCATTTCTCTCTCTCTCTCTCTCTCTCTCTCTTATTTCAGGTGCAAAGGCAAATGCAAAGCTGCCACTGGAATTGATCCATGATCACAGCCATGCATCTAAAGAAGACGACGTCCAGAAACCGCAACGTATTAGCACCGGGATGATGACCATCCTCGACGACATAAAATCTCGGCTCGAGAAGTCTCAATTCCCCAAAAAGAGAGAGCCCCAGCTCCGGCGGTGCAACACCGACCTCAGACGTGGCTTTCCACCCGAGGAGAGGAAGCATCGGGAGCCGATCACTGAGGAGAACTACAAGCTCCGAAGGGAGCTCAACTCCAGCATGATGGCCCGCAAGCACCTTGAAAGCATGTTCACCAGCTTAGGCAAGGAGAAGGCCATCATGGCCGCCGAGCTCGCTCGGAAGGTGCAAGAGCTCAGCGACATGGAGGAGCTCATCGTCGACCTCAAGGCACAGAATGAGACGTTAACAGAGAAAGTAAAGGCCTGTGCAGCCGAACACAAGAATAATGGCGTCGGCATCGGCGGCGACTCGTCGGGGAGCATGGCGCTGCAGGAGCGAAACAAGGTGCTCTCCGAGCAGCTTCTGAAGTCGTTCGACGGCTATCGGTCGATGAAGAGGAAACTGAAGGAAGCTCAAGAGGAGAATGCTACAATTGTGTCTAAGATGGAGATGGCGGCGTCGGAGGTGGCGGCGAGCATTGAGATGATTCATGGCTTGCATGAAAGGATCGGTAAACATGGCGAGGCGATGGCGGGGATCGACGGGGAGCTCGCAGCGGTGGAGGGGATGCTTGTTGGATTACAAGGGAAGCTAATTGTGGGAAGTCCAAAGAAGGGGGAGAGTGTGAAGCCGGTGGTTGATATGCCGGCAGAGAAGCCTTCAGGTTTAGGTGCAGAAGGTGAATAGAGAAGCTAAGAATGTAGAGAGAAGAATTTTATTCTCTTTTTTGTTTTTCTTTTTGAGCTTTTGTAAGTGTAATGGTTCCCCATTTTCTTGTTATGAAACTATATATATTTACATAAATAAAAGCACAGTGCAACCTCTCTGTCTTCCCCCCCATGTTACCCTCCTTTCTTTTCTTTGAAAAAAAAAAAATTTATATGCAATATCCCCAAAAATATGTAAATAAAATGCTATACTGACGAAATTTCCAACAACAAATAGGACGATGCTCTGCATGAAACTTTTGGAGGATCACCCGGTTCAAGGCTCCAAAATGTTGTATAAAAAAAGCCATAATAGCAATTTTCCTTTAAAGTCCTTTTGGCCGGGATATATCAAATTACAAGATAATCTAACGATTTATAAAATTATTTATCTAAAAAAATAATTTTTACTATATTTGATTGATAGAAAAATTATTCTGAAAAATGATAATGAAAAGATTACTATATTTGGGGATAATCCTATACGAGAATATGAAGAAATTTATAAATATGCTTTTCAACATAAAATAATTTTTTAATATTAAGATGGTATATTAGTATTATTATCTCTGATTAATTTTTATATAATGACTATAATCACATAGTCTTTTGCATAATACTATCTTCATCTTAATTTTTTTATAAAATTTTTTTATTAAATAAATTTGGAAAGATATCATAACAAATTCAATGATTACATATATAGTTTTATTAGAATATTTTTATCAAGTATGGATTACTATTACTCAAAAATTTATCAAATTACCAATCCTCCCATAATATTTATTTTAACTTCTCTCTTTGAAAAATAAATATGGAGTCTATCAATTTTTTTTACCATCTCTCTCTTCCATTTTTCATACCAAATCCGATATAGAATTCATTTTTTCATGCCAGATTATCTCCAACCAAACAGATCCTTAAACTAAATTCAGCAACGAGGCTGGTAAATTTAAATATCATGATGGCTGTACCGAGGGTAAATCTTTCTCTTGTTGAGGTTGGAGTGCTTAAGTAGCTGTCTTCCAGCCCTAAACTATGCAGCACCCAAACAAAGAAGATAAGCCCAAAATTTCTTCGGGGCAAAAGCAGGACCCATAGGAAAAAGTGAGAGGCATATGTAACCATGCCCAAAATATAAGAATGAGGTGCATGGAAAAAAAAAATATGGACCGTTTCAGGATTTGTGCGTGTCATCCTTGCACAGAGGAGCTCATCTTCTTTTTATCGTTAGGATCTTATGTGATGTCTCCAGAAAGGCAGCCATCTGACGTCTTCTCACTTTGAGGAAGTGAATGGGATCCAAGTGAATCTCAATACGGCCTAAAAAGTTGATTGGTAAATGAGTTGATTGGGTTTTGATTTCCATTGGGCATGGGATTGGTTTCCATGTAAAACCTGACTCTCAAAGTAAAGCCCAAGCCACCTTCTCATCTCACTCTCCACAAAATAAAACATTTGGTTCCCATATTTGAAGTACATTGAGAAATTTATGCATCTTTTAATGCGTGAAAAGATTTACATTGACGTATCCCCAAATTTTATTAATAGAAACCCTTGCTAGCTCTGAGGATACTAATGAATCATCAAATTTGATTTTCCAGGTCTACCGTTCCCCTTCCTGTTAAAAGTTGAATAAGGAAGGTTGAGTTACATAAAAAGGGAAGCATTTAAGTAGATGAAAGTATGCTATGAGATTGGAAAATACATTTGCAACATCTGATTAGGAATTCTCCTTTTAACAGCAGAAATTGTATTAAGTTTTCAAAATGTTGAACCATGTAGAGTTCTAGAGATATGGTCAGGCCCTCCGGCGAAACATATGCCATACGAGGGCTAGATAACATCACAGTCAGCTAAGTAACTCTCAAGCTTTGTAAGGATGGCAATGAATCAGATACAGATCAGAGAGACAACTAGCTATTGCACTTGCTTGAAGGTGGGACAAATTGGAATAATCGGATTAGGTGAAGTTACATTTTTTTTTTCTTTTGTGGCATACAAATTATTTTTTTTTAATTTGTTTACCTCACGAAGAAAATTTGTGACGAGTTATATATATTCGGATTAGATTCAAGACAAATTTTACCATTATCCACACCTACCTCAGATTGCAGTGATAGGGTAAAAGATGCCCTAGTAGGATCAGGTGGGAAGAGTAAGTTGCCATCCGTAAAACTTTGCCGGTAAATTTGGAGAAGCTTTGGTGCACACACCAGGTATAATTGCACCTGCGCCACTTTGACCTCCTTTCCCATTTGTTTACAATTATCTATATAAATAATTGATCTCAACTCAAAAAACAAGTAATAAGCACAAAACCAAGAATCCAGATTCCACATTTGTTCAATTACATCTAACTTATAGGCATTGCATACATATCAAACTTCCCCAACTAAAATTACAAGCAGGCTTTGTAGATTTGAAGCAACCCGTCATCTCAACCAATTGAGTGGTTGGCAATCGTAAGGCAAACTGCCTAAGCCCGGGTCTGCTTTTGGAAGTACACCTACCATTCTAGCTCAAAAGAACACCCCTTAAAAAAGTTATGAAGAAAGGTGGTCCAAGCTTGAAAAACTTTGATATAGCACGCCTGGTAGTTAGGAACTTAGGATGTAGATTTACATTTTAGAAACAAAAGCATTCAGACTGAATCTGGATTACACTGTAGGTAAATTCTTAAATAATGCATTCTAGAACTTGAGTATTTGAGGATCTGATGTCCTTTATAAATCTTAGGTAAAATTATCTCAGGAATGATGAGAAAATCCAAGTGTAGAAGGATCTACATATGCTCTTTAGCACTGAGATATGGAAGCAGTCAACCCTTGCCTGTCACAAAGAACTGGGGATGAGTAAATGGTGACATGTAGTGGTTAAGGATCTGTCTCAGCCGATGGCTCAGCAAGTGTGTCCTCTTCAAAAAGAGAAGAAAAAGTCCATACAAGAAAGATGAGGAAAGTTGGATTCTCTCTATGGTTCCACTCGAATAAAGCAATCGATGTTCGGACTAAACCAACTTAAGTGTCAGCTGAAACTGCAGATATCTGACTTTGAGCAAGTGAAGGAATCCAAGCAAATCTGCAAATGACCAAAAGAGTTGATTTGTAATGATTGAGGCTGGCTTCCATTTGGCATGAGTTTGACACAGCTTTATCTTAACCATAAACCAGGGTCCAGAATCTTAATATTGGCAAGTTGATTTCAGGTTTGCTGAAATTTCGACCATGCTTTAGCCTAAAAGCCCAGGTCACCTAGCCCATGCTCATCATACTAGTTCTTACTCTCAACAAAATAAAACCTTTCTTTGCCTTATTTGAACTGCATTGGAGAACTGATTACATCATTTAATGAATGACAAGATTTAGACAGATGTACCGCCAAATCCTATTAATAGAGACTCTGACTGCTTTTAAAAATGCTTTAATGGATCACCAAGTTTGAATTTTTAGGTCTGTTTATCGCCTTAAATTGGAACTTAAATTTGGAAGGTTGGCTTGCATAAAAAAGGAAGAATTCAAGTAGATAAAACATTCTATGAGATAAGAGAGCACATCTACAGCGTATAAACAGGTTCGTAGTTCTTTTAACAGCAGAAACTGATTCAAGCTTCCATCAACTTTTCAAGACAACGCACCATGTGAAGTTCTAAAGATATGGTCAGACCGTCATGGCAAAAGACATGCCAAGTCATGAACGAGGGCTACGTCACACCGCAAGTGCTTAATACTTGACATTCATGCAAGTCCTGTCCTTTTTTGGTTCCCTCAGAAGCTGCTTTGGTACATATACTATGTATAACAGCACCCAAGCTACTTCCCTGAACTCACAAGTTTACCCCCATCAATCTAAATGATTGGTCTCAGCTCATAAGAAAGAACTGGTAATAAGCACAAAACCATCAATTCTTGCACAACTAGGGATATAAGTGAGCTCTCTAGATTTAAAGCCACCCCACCCATCATCTCAACCAAACAGTAGAGCAAAAGCAATAAAAGCCTCTGTTTGCCTAAATTGAGTAGTTACAACTCAAAATGCAGACTGCCTAAGTATCATCTCAACCAAACAGTAGAACAAAAGCAATAAAAGCCTCTGTTTGCCTAAATTGAGTAGTTGGAACTCAAAATGCAGACTGCCTAAGTATTAAGTCCCAACGAAGAACTTGAATTCCAATGGGGTTTGGATATGGTCATGTATGCCTAACAAAGATGGACAAGACCACACCTGATAAGACCTGTCAAAAGCAGTGAGGAAGGGTGTTTCAAGCTTGCAAAACTTTGATCTAACATACTGAGTAGTTAGGGCATAGATTTACATTCGACACAGCCGTCTGGACTGAATCAGGATCAGAATGGAGGTGAATCACACCCACCCATCTGCATCCCTACACCAGACTGGCCTTGTACAACTTTAGTGGAGGATCTGATGTTCGTAAATAGTTATTTGGTGAGTCTATTCCAAGGGTGATGGAAAAATGCAACTCTAGAAGGATGTACTTTGTATGAGGCAGGGTGTAACGTGTTAAGTAAACCCAATGCATGTGCACTAAATTTGTAATGAATGTGATACTAGACCTATAAATTCCATTTTCTAACATAAAACATTTTCATCTGACAAAACAAAGTAGTTAATGAATCATATAATTATGTTCGTAGACACAAAGCACTGGTTTACCAAAATTGTAAGAATCAATATATTTCTAAATCTGTTCATGAGAAAAGATCAAGAAACTTCGATTTCTGTTTAGACAACCACAGCAGAGAAGTCTGCCCATACCTGTCATAAAGAACTGGAATGCATGATACTGACATGAAGTGACCTGTTAAGGATCTGTTTCAAAAAGGAGATTAAAAGTCCATGTAAGAAAATTGGGGAACTTCAAAGCTTGCAATAATGACCTAGGGATTATATATTGTTACAAAGAAAAATCACGGACTACAAACTACCAGCTGACCACATCTTAGAAAGGTGCTTGTGGATGATCCTTTTGATCTTCCATTTCACAAAGGTTTTGTCAGACAGCAACCCTTGACTGAATTGATTGTGGACAGCCTTACAAGGATGTCATTCCCCACCATCCCAACAACCATCTGAATCATTGGATCCTCCAACATAAGAGATGATCACACCAGTTGTTTTGAAATAATAAATAAAACTTAAATATAGAACTAATATGAAAATTTAGCTCAGTATTGGGAGACGATCACCTTAATAAGGAGTTCATGATGGAAGCTTTTAGATCCACAAGAACACACCAGTTGCCTCCTTGTTCAGAGATAGGGCAAACTGGAAATGTCCACTGTGATTTTACCTGTTCCATTTCGGGCTTAACTCCACCAGGTTTTGAAACTTTCAAAAGGAAACTTTCAAGCTGTGTTGAAATGCCCATAAAATCTAACATGATAAGGTTTTAATATATATATATTTCTATGTAAAACCACATAGATAGGTATAGACAAGCCCTATCCCCATTATCTGAAGCCACTTGTACAGAAAATGCCTTATCATTTGTTTCTATCAAAGGCCAAGTTCCACAAACAAGTACATTTAAATTTTGTAACATCCATCCAACATTGATGACGCTGCTAAGATCATTTCTTACTAATTATCATAATCTTGAAATACAGTAATAAACTGAATTAAATAAAAACTTTGGAATCAACAACAAAGAGAACCAAAATAGAAATACAAAGGCTCACTTGTTCCAATCAACAGAGTTGGTGATAAAGCAAGGAAGATGCTCATCCCACTTGCTTGACATCACAGCAATTCTTCAGGCCTTGGAGGTGAGAGGTGGCATACCTTCATGCAGTTGCATGCTCCATTTTCATTGCATGTCAATTAGTGATGCAATGCCATCAAATCATGCTGCAGCCACTCAGCAGTTTGCACAACCAGATCTCGGACATACTGGTGGAAAGTCCTCTCCAGGTAATGGCATGGGCCTGTTAAAAGTATCAGGTAAGCCAGGGCTTCTTCACCATTGAAGCAAAAGCAAAAACAGCTCTAGCAATCTTCAAATGATGCTATTAGAATTCCTAAAGGAGTATTTATGAGAACTGTTTGTTGGTAGTTGGTCTAGTGGAGGTGCTAGAGACAATTTGCAGTGGCGCATGTGCATACTTATAGGCATATGAAGCTATTCTTGGATTCTTGTGGGCTAGAAAATTTCTGCTTTGCCCTCTTAGCTGTGAATGACAAGTGGCTACAGAAAAGGAAGTGATGATATTAGTTATTTTCACCACACCATGCATAGGAAAGGAAGTGCATCCCTTCTAAAAATGATAGGCAATGGTTTATCTTAATTATACCAGAGGATTGATATGCAAAATGTATGCTGACATTTGTTAGGCTAATCCTTTTTCCTGATAAGAGATCCTTGATGGAGGTCTTGATCTCTATAAAACAAAAAGCAGTAGACAACCGACGTTAATCTTACAGTCCGCGAATTGTTCTTCTTCAGGACAGTGAATATCATAACATTTAAATATCCAATATATCATGTTTCTTGATGAAATTATATCCCTGAAATTAAATGGAGAATTCTATTTTTTAATCATAGTTTTCACACGGGCACCCCTTGAGACCTGAGATTAACATTACACCTCACAATCCAACTAAGTGAACTCTTTATCTTTCATTTTAACTGAAAACCAAATATTTGGCGCTAAATATGAAAATCAAATACAAATCATTTAAAAGTAGGGGCAAATGTTCACTATAATTCTATAGTCTACATGACAATTTGCATACTAGAAAACATAAACACAGATGTTTCATTGTTTCCTCTTCATATAGAATTTTTGTTCCTTGGCGACTCTGGTGCCAAACTTGCTATGAGATCTGAGGTTGAATAGGAAAGTCTTAAATTTATTAGGATGATGTTTTATAGTACTGTAGTGTCTACCTTATTGAACTATAGGGATACTAGATTATATTTTTTTCATATTAATTATTAATGAATCTTTTCTTACAGATACTACACTCCCTTCTCTTTTTGATTTTCCTCTTCTTCTTTTCCTCCTCTTTCGAGCTACCAGCCAAGGCAATGGCCAGCACCAACTAGCTGTAAAACCATCTCCTCTTTTCTCTTCATTTACAAGCAAGCTTAAAATCATTCTACTATTTCTGATTCTCTGCAGAGTTCTGTATTGAGACATTGCATCGGGAAAAAAGAAAGAGTCATGTGTTAGAACACTTTCCTCTATATTCACATAGTTCACATTCTCACCTTCTCTTAAACTTGAGAATGTCCCAGCTGCATGATCCTCAAATTGATTTTTTGCCTAAATTAGCATAACGTATCGTATCTGAACCAATCAAGTAGCCCAGAAAGCAAACACTCATTCGTCTGAACTCCCTTCTTTTATAATTTTCATTGCTGCAATCACATGTATTGCATAACTTGTTGTCTAGGTTCTCGGATCGCATCTATTTTCTCCATAATTTATCTTATAACTTCCTATCTTTAACTTTTTTGTTTCCATTTTATTGTTTGAGCCTCTTTGCTATCAGATTTTTATTCACTTGGCCCTCAAAATGTTAAATGATTATATCCTGAACTCATAATCAACAAGCCATGATATTCTTGCCATTGACTAGCTTACTAGCCTCCTCTTATCGACCAATATTTGAAGCCACATGTAATTCAGCCCAAGCTTCTCACTATACATCCAATTAGATACAAGGACTGATTTCAATTTTCATCATTAATTCACTGCATCACTCCAATAACAACGCATAGTTCATAGCACTATTCATCCTGAAGAAAGGAAAACCATTCCTGTTGCAAGCATTTAGACAGGTGTGACAGCCGAAAACCCTCATTGGTAGTGAATTGTTTTGAATGTTAAGCAACATGGATTTTTGAAAGTATAAGAGATTCACATTGTGGGCTTTTAATAGGGCTGAAAACAGATCGAATACGGATTGGATATCAGTAATATTCATATCCATGTCATTTTCTAATTCACAAATACGGATGCAGAAATTGATATCAATAAGATGCCAAAATTCATATCTATATTTGTTTTATACAGCTAAAATACAATTTGGATTTTGAAAGTATGGATATAAATATGGATATAAGTTAGTTGAACTTTATAACCACCAAATCAAAGATATCACTGAATGGAATGAAAATTTAGTCAATAACATCACTTATTTCCCTTAAAAGTTCTTGAATGCTATATAAGTTTACAAAGGATTACAAACAGAACTAGATATTTGGATATGGATCAAACACTTTATCCATAGCTGTATCCCTTTTTCTTTAATGGAATCAGATGTTCAAATTTGTACCCATATCTGGACAGATTCCAATATAGAAATGGATCTGCACAGTTATTATCCAGATCACTTTCGCCCAAGAAGTTCTACATACCCATTTTAAGAATCTAAGTAGTTATCAGGCATCTTCTAAGTAAATGGTGATGGCAAATTCGCCAATAACAGATAAAATGATGGCTACAAGTGCTGCCTATTGACACATTCAAGCCAATGCTTGATGCGTTAAAATGGAATAATATAGTCCTATAACATTTTAATCATTCATTTGTAGCTCGGCTATTCAGATTATGGAACTGGATAGTAGATAAAAGTTGATGTTTAAGTCCCAAGGATGATAAGTCAAGTTGTTGCACTAAGCTGAAGATTAGGAATTAGATCATTTGCCTCCATGCTTTGCTTCCAAGAAAATTTAAGACAAGCTAGATCTTAGGTAGGATTCACCATCTGACAAGCTGGAAAAGCCTTTAGGCTCAGCCACGAGGCTTACACACAGAACAATATTGTAAATTATAGCAGCTTCATTGTACGGTTAGGATTATTTCGCAAAAATCCCTTTGCCTGTAACATGTTTTCAGAGTAAAAGAAAAGGCAGACAACACGTCCAACTGCAAAGAAATTGTACCTATTTAGGACAGGAATCTAGCTATTGTAAATGCACAATAGATGATGAAATGTTCTCTGTCTAGTGGAAGACTATGGCTACTTTAACTAGCACCAGATTTTCAAACATTATCAAGATGGGATGGTACCACATACACTGTACTGGTCCGATGGAAATCCAAAACCTTTAGCACCCTTGGGGCGCTGAAACTGGTTGGACCGGTATGCACTAACTGTATCAGTCTGTACTGATCCATATAAGTCAGTATTGATCGTATCATACCGACCAAACTGCTTGGTATCAGTTGCCTTTTATTCTTTTTGTTTCTAATTCTCTTAGTGTAGGTACCTAAAGACCGTACTAGTATTGTACCATTTTGATGGAAAAGTGGTACAGGATTGGATACTGGTATTTGAAACCTTGACCAGTGCAATCTAAAAATACAACAGTGGATTCCAATTTAAAGAAATATCAATCAATCTATGCACAAACATTTTAATTAACTCAGATAAATGATTTACCAATCACTCAACCAAAAGTTGCTAATCTATGACTCCTTAATGTTGCTCCTAGATTGATTTTGATGATTACAAAACAATTTGAAGGGATACAAATATTTTTTATTTTGAAAAAGTCCTTATGCTCTACAGGGGCAAAATCGTAATTTCATCAAAACTCTGATTTGATAGTATCATCTTGTAGAACAAATGATTTGTAATCTATTGGTGAAGATTTCATTATTTTTGGACTTATATTTTTGAAGTTATGAAGGTTTGAAGTGCATGAGTCGACTCATGAGTCAACTCATGGCACAATGAGCTGATTGGCACGCTAAAATCCTGTTGGCACGCGACCTTTTTTGGCTTGGCACGGCTTGTGAGTCGACTCATGAGTCGACCCACAAGGCATGAGTCGACTCATGAGTCGACCTCTGTTAGTGTGGGCCAAAATTTCCAGAAACTTGATTTTCTGGATGTTGCATCAGAGATCGACTCATGAGTCGACCCCTGAAGCATGAGTCGACTCATGAGTCGACCCCTGCGACAGGATTTGCCTGTAACGGCTAGTTTTTGGCCAGATTTAGCTGCTTTTAATGCTCACCTTTTGTGCTCTAACGGCTCTTTTTCTGGCTAGTTTGTTTTCCTTTGTTTCTTAAGGCTATAAAAGGTTTCAAAAGGTGGAAAACAAGTAGAAGAGACATCCAAATATTCAAGAGGCATTCAAGAGATTCGAAAAGAGAAAAGAAAGAGCATTCAAGAGGGCATTCAAGTGCATTCAAGAGAGGGTTTCTCAAGCCAACTTCTCAACCTCATTCAAGAGCTCATTTAAAGCCTTCAAGAAGTCTTCAATCAAAGCTCACCAACTCCTCAAGCATTTATTCCTTTTCTCATCCATTTTGAGGAAATCAAAGAAGGGCTTCTTCTTTTGAGTAAAGCGTATTTATTGTTATACTCGCTCATTTAAGGAGCTATTCTTGTACTTATTTGTGCTCTAAACTGATTTTATCTTGTGAGTAATTGTTTTGTTTTGGAGGGTTTCCAAAACAAGGGAAGGTTGATCCGAACCTGAAATCGGAATGTATTGGGTCGGCTTGTACCCGGAAAACAAGTGGACTAGCTTGGGATAGCTAGTGTCGGAGGTTCCGACGTTTGTATTCGGGTTGAATACAAAGTATAGTGGATTGGAATTCTCAAGTAGGAGCTTGGGGAGTGGATGTAGGTGCAAGGTTGGCACCGAACCACTATAAATCCTTGTGTTTGTGGCATGCTTTATTGTTTCTCTTTAATTCTCCATTATATCCTCGCATTCTTGCTTTAAGCAATTAATCTCAAACTAAAGTCTCTCTCCTCATTCATCAAGCTTTTGATATATATTTTTCATAAGTAATTAGTTAAGCCTAAATTCTTTAAAACCCAATTCACCCCCCCTCTTGGGTTGCATAGCTGGGCAACAAGTGGTATCAGAGCCCGGTGCTCTAGCCCTTCTTTGATCTAACAATCAAAGAGCCAAAGATCTATGGCAACCCACGTCGGCACTTCTCTAGCCGAGGGGCAATCCACCAACCGACCTCCACTTTTCAATGGGTCTAATTACACCTATTGGAAAGCTCGGATGAAGATATTCATACAAGCACTAGACTATGATATGTGGAGTATCATAGTGAACGGTCCTCACACACCCACCAAGATTATAGATGGTGAGGAGTCAACCAAACCCGAAAGAGAATGGGATGAGGTTGATAAGAAATTGGCACAATTAAATGCTAAAGCTATGAATGTTCTCTATTGTGCATTTGATGCAAATGAATTTAATCGCATTTCTACCTGTGCATCTGCTAAAGAAATATGGGATAGGTTAGAAGTAACCCATGAGGGAACAAATCAAGTAAAAGAGTCTAAAATAAACATGCTTGTACATAAATATGAGTTATTTAAAATGGAGCATGATGAGTCCATAACTGCTATGTTTACTCGTTTTACTGATATAATTAATGGTTTGAAGAGTCTTGGCAAATCTTATACTAACAGTGAGCTTGTAAGAAAGATTCTCAGGTCATTGCCAAGAACTTGGGAAGCCAAGGTGACTGCCATCCAAGAAGCAAAGGACTTGAACACTCTACCTCTAGAAGAGCTTCTTGGATCCTTGATGACTCATGAGCTTAGCATGAAGCAACATCAAGAGGATGAAGTCAAAAAGAAAAGAACCATTGCCCTCAAATCCACAGCTTCTCCTGATGAAGAAACTGACGACACAGAAGATGAAGAACAGGATGAAGAGATGGCACTCATCACCCGGAGATTCAAGAAGTTTCTAAGAAAAAGGAAACAGGGGATGAGAAAGAGACCTTTCACAAAAGGGGAACAAAGCCAAGAGAAAGAGAAAGATCAACCCCTTATATGCTATGAGTGCAAAAAGCCGGGGCATTTCAAATCCGAATGTCCACAACTGAAGAAAGATCCCAAAAAGTTTAAGAAGAAGGCAATGATGGCCACATGGAGTGCGAGCGATGACTCAAGCTCCGATGAGGAGACTTCAACAGAACAAGCCAACCTGTGCCTTATGGCACATGAAAATGAGGTAATTTCTGAAATCCCTAGTGAATTCACTTTTGAAGAATTGCATGAAGCCTTCAATGATTTAATTGATGAATTGAAGAAACTAGGAATGAAAAACAAAGAACTGAAATTGAAAAATCAATCCTTAGTAAAACAAGCTGAAAACCTTTCAATTGAAAAATCCACTTTGCTTCAAGAGAACCAAAGCCTAAAGAATGATATTAACAAGCTGAAACCTATAGTAGATAAGTTCACCTTAAGTTCAAACAAACTAAATATGATTCTTGAAAATCAAAAGGCCGTATATGATAAGGCTGGACTTGGTTATAACCCCTTAAAGAAACAAAAATTTCTGAAAAATATTTATGTAAACTATTCAAGTAACAAGTCTACCAATATTACTTGTTTTAAATGTGGTAGAATAGGACATAAATCTTACACTTGTGCAAACACAACTATAAAGAAAATATGGGTTCCAAAAGGAACCATTTTGACTAACCAAAAAGGACCCAAGAAAGCTTGGGTACCTAAAACAAAAACTTGACATTTGTTTGCAGGTGTGTCTAGTATCCCATGGAGAAAACAGGAAATGGTATCTGGACAGTGGATGCTCGAGACACATGACTGGTGATGAATCACAATTCATCACGCTTGATGCTAAGGATGGAGGGATGGTCACCTTTGGAGATAATGGCAAAGGAAAGATCATCGGGATAGGTAACATTGGTATCACTCCCTCCAAATATATTGAAAATGTTTTGTTAGTTAAAGGTTTAAAGCATAACTTACTTAGCATTAGTCAATTTTGTGATAAAGGGTATAAAGTTGTTTTTGAATCATCTGTTTGTATTGTGACTAGTCCTATTAATGATGGCATCAAATTTATAGGTCATAGACATGGCAATGTTTATATGGTAGATCTAAATGATTTAGCCAAATTAGACATGCAATGCCTAGTATCCTTAAATGCTAAAATTAATGAGACTAGTTGGCTTTGGCATCGTAGACTTGCTCACATTAGCATGCATTCTCTTTCAAAATTAATTAAGAAAGAATTAGTTCATGGCTTGCCTAAACTGAATTTTGAAAAAGATAGAATTTGTGATGCATGTCAACTAGGTAAGCAAACTAGAGTTTCATTTAAATCCAAAAATATTGTTTCAACTTCTAGACCTTTAGAGCTTTTGCATATGGACTTATTTGGACCAACTAGAACCACTAGTCTAGGAGGAAAACGATATGGTTTTGTAATTATAGATGATTACTCTCGTTTTACTTGGGTTTTCTTTTTGGCACACAAAGATGAAACATTTCATATTTTCACTAAATTTCATCGAAAAGTCACTAATGAAAAAGGATTTTCAATTCAAAATATTAGAAGTGATCATGGAACTGAATTTGAAAATCAAGACTTTGAAAAATTTTGTGATGAAAATGGAATTGGCCATAACTTCTCTGCTCCTAGAACACCCCAACAAAATGGGGTAGTTGAAAGGAAAAACAGAACCTTAGAAGAAATGGCCCGTACCATGCTTTGTGAAAGCAACCTTCCAAGATATTTTTGGGCGGAAGCTATTAACACAGCATGTTACATTCTAAATCATGCTTTGATTAGACAATTTTTTAAGAAAACCCCCTATGAACTTTGGAAAGGAAGAAAACCAAATATTGCATATTTTCATGTTTTTGGTTGCCGATGTTTTGTATTAAATAATGGTAAGGAAAGACTTGATAAATTTGATGCAAAATCAGATGAAGCAATCTTTCTGGGTTACTCCTTCACTAGTAAAGCTTTTAGAGTTTTTAATAAAAGAACCCTAATAGTTGAGGAGTCCATTCATGTTGTCTTTGATGAATCTAACGATCTTCCTTCGAGGAAGAATGAGGGTGTTGATGATGCAGATCCATTAATAGAAGGTATGAAGGAGATCACTCTGAAAGATTCAGCTACTCCAGAGGACAAGGGACAAGAAGACAAACAAGATGAGAGAGGTGAAGAAATTCAAGAACAACCTCAAGGTACAGATGACCTACCCAAGGAATGGAGGTATGTTCACAACCACCCTAAGGAGTTAATTATTGGTGATCCTATGCATGGGGTAAAAACTCGCTCTTCACTAAGAGAAGTGTTTAATCATTGTGCTTTTGTATCTCATCTTGAACCAAAAACCATTGAAGAAGCTGAAAAAGATCATAATTGGATTAATGCAATGCAAGAGGAACTTAATCAATTTGAAAGAAATAATGTTTGGACTTTGGTTTCAAGACCTAAAAACTGTTCAATAATTGGCACAAAATGGGTCTTTAGAAACAAATTAGATGAGCATGGTAATGTAATTAGAAATAAAGCAAGATTGGTTGCTAAAGGATATAATCAAGAAGAAGGAATTGATTTTGATGAAACCTTTGCACCTGTTGCTAGATTAGAAGCTATTAGACTTCTACTTGCATATGCTTGCTTTATGAAATTCAAATTATTTCAAATGGATGTTAAAAGTGCATTTTTAAATGGATTTATTGCTGAAGAAGTTTATGTAGAACAACCTCCTGGATTTGAAAATCATGCTTTTCCTAATCATGTTTTTAAATTAAATAAAGCTTTATATGGATTAAAACAAGCACCTAGAGCATGGTATGATAGACTAAGCAAATTTTTACTAAATAATAGTTTTTCAAGAGGTAATGTAGATACAACCCTCTTTATCAAAAGAGATCAAAATGATATGTTAGTTATACAAATTTATGTTGATGACATTATTTTTGGGTCTACTAATGAATCTCTTTGTCAAGACTTTGCTAAGCTTATGCAGGGAGAGTTCGAGATGAGCATGATGGGAGAACTCACCTTCTTCCTCGGACTCCAAATCAAACAATCAAAAGAGGGAATCTCCATCGCCCAAAGCAAGTACACCAAGGAACTACTCAAAAGATTTGGAATGGAGAACTCCAAACCCATTGGCACACCAATGAGTCCCTCATGTAAGCTTGACAAGGATGATGAAGGTAAATGTGTAGACTTAAAATACTATAGAGGCATGATTGGATCATTATTGTATCTAACTGCAAGTAGGCCTGATATCATGTTTAGTGTTTGTTTATGTGCTAGATATCAATCTAATCCTAAAGAATCTCATTTGAATGCTGTTAAAAAAATCCTTAGATACTTAAATGGTACTCAAACTTTAGGGTTATGGTACTCTAAGGACTCACAAATTGATCTATTAGGATATTCTGATGCTGACTTTGCTGGATGTAAATTAGATAGAAAAAGCACAAGTGGAACTTGTCAATTTCTTGGAGTTAACCTAATCTCATGGTTTAGCAAGAAACAAAATTCGGTAGCACTGTCTACGGCTGAGGCCGAATACATTGCAGCCGGAAGTTGTTGTGCTCAAATCTTGTGGATTAAGCAACAACTCGAAGACTTTGGAATTAAACTTAATGAAACACCAATAAGATGTGACAACACAAGTGCCATAAATCTATCTAAAAATTCTATTCAACACTAAAGATCCAAACATA
This sequence comes from Elaeis guineensis, assembly GCF_000442705.2. Classification (NCBI taxonomy): domain Eukaryota; kingdom Viridiplantae; phylum Streptophyta; class Magnoliopsida; order Arecales; family Arecaceae; genus Elaeis; species Elaeis guineensis. Next base: position 18,185,196 of record NC_025994.2, read on the forward strand.
TTGAAATAAGACATCACTTCATAAGAGAACATGTTCAAAACAAAAATATAATTCTTGAATATGTTTGCACCGAAAATCAATTAGCTGATATCTTTACAAAGGCCCTTAGTGAGGATAGATTCTGTGAAATTAGGAGAAATCTAGGAATTCTTGATCCATTTGCCTGAATTAATTTTTCAATTTCCAATGATTTATTGTCAAAATTTCTTAGAGCTTAATTTCCAACACCTTTCTTGGTCCCAAAAGCTTAAGTTTTTCATTCTAAAAACTTATCTTAGAGCTAAACTCCTCCCCAAATTTCAAATTTTTCTGGAATTTATCCACATTTTTTCTGATTTTCTGAACTTCATGAGTCGACCCCCATGAGTCGACTCAATGGCAAACTTGTAAATCCCACCAACTTCCAAACGGGCTTAAGGTTTTTATATAAGGATTGCTGTTCGTGAGCCGACCCACACGGTCGTCTTCTTCCTTCCAAAACCCATCCTCCCCACTTCCATTAGCTCCCATTCCAAGACTCAAGCTTGTGGAACTTCTCCCGCCTTCTCTCCACTGCAAATCGCCTCTTGGGGAAAGGTCTTTTTGTGACTTCTTCCCTTGTTCATCACGGTTGGAGCGTGCCCTAGCACTCCACCGTCCCTCTCAAATCCACCCGTTTTCTCCACCATAATTCCATTTCACTCTCTTGTGATCCTTCCTCCACTCTTTCACTTGCTCCTCAAGTCTCCTCGCCTGCTATTGAAGAGATTATGGCTCCAAAGATGAAGCTTCCCCAAAGGAGAAAGTCTGTCCGAGAACTTGAAGAAAATGTCAGAAAGAAAAGGCAAGCAGCACAGTCCTCCACTGCTCCCACTCCAACGTCAGTTCAAGGTCCTTCACATTCCTCTCAAAGCCCCAGTAAGAACCCTCTTTCAGATAGAAAGGTAGAAACCGGGAAAAGCATAGACTTCCGGTTCTTTAAAAATGAGGGATTTTCTTTTGCAACCAAGATCAAAAATCAAGGATGGAGTTTTTACTGTACCCTTAAAGAAGTCACATATGTTGACCTAGTTAGGGAGTTTTATCAGAATCTAATTTATGGAAATGGGTCAGTAACTTCAACTGTAAAAGGGATTGATATTTGTCTGAATCCTGTTATCTTGGGGGAGATTTTACATTTGCCTAGTGAAGGTTATGCATATATGGAACTCCCTGTGAAAGAAGGTGTTAGTGTTATTCTTGGGGGTGCCTACCAAGGGAATCTGAATAAACTGGAAGCAAAGATATTACCTATAGAGATGAGAATTTTACATCAAATGGTCACCAAACTCTTCTTCCCTAGGAGTGGTAGGCACGATCTACTGTCTGGCAGGGATATATGTATTATGTTTCACATTATCACACAGACCCCCCTAAACCTCCCGGCACTTATGATTGAGGCCATGAGAGAAACTCTGAACAGATCTAAGGCACATTTGCCTTTTGGTATGGCCCTGACTAGAGTATTTAGGAGGTTTGGTGTTAGCTGTGAGGGGGAGACTCCTACCAAGCTATCTCATGTTGACACTTTCAACCTACACACCTTGCACCGAATGGGTTTCACAAAGACTGGTGGTGGTTGGATCAGGGGAGCTGAGGAGAGAGCTGAGGAGAGAGCAGAGGAGAGAGCTGAGGAGACAGCTGGAGACAGAACTGAAGTCAGAGCTGAAGAAGAAGAAGGTCCATCATCTCCTATTCATGACTTCAGGGCAGCTTCACCAGATATACAGTTCTTTCCGGATCCAGAGGCTGGCCCTTCGGAGTTTACCAGGATGCCCACACCAGTGCATCAGCCAGAGAGCAGAGCACCTCCGTCAGAGTTCACACTGTCTGATGATCAGATTGAGCGGATTTCACAGCGTGTGGCTTCATTATTGTCTAGTCAGTGGAGCAGTACTACATTTGCACCAGGGGTTACTTCTTCTGATCAGACTTTGACTCCCCACATCTCCACAGTGTATCAGATGATGACAGATCAGTCCATCCGGATTCAGCAGCTTGAGGACTCTATTTTGAGATTGACTGGCAGAGTCCTTGACTTGCAGGGGCAAGTCTTTGACTTGGCCCATCCTCAGCCACTGGAGTCTTCAATTGAGGTCACTGATCTCACTGCAGAGGCTGGCAGACTTAGAGGAGCTCTTGAGGGCGGTTATGAGTTACTAAGGAAGGAGATCAGAGGATCGAGTGACTATGCGACTACCCAGTTCACTGCTCTTCTTCAGGCTGTTTCCAGGGCACTGACTGTACTTGATTCCATCAGACTTACCCTTTCTGTTCAGTCCCTAGCTTCTCAGCGTTCTCAGCCACCCAGTTCCTCCCGCTCGCCTGCTCGTACCAGTACTTCCACTCGTGCCAGAGGCAGACGGGGTAGAGGACGCACTTCTGATTCAGATCCATCTGCTCCTTATCACATTTCTGATGATTCCGATCATTGACTTATCTTGATCATTTCTAGATCCTAGGTGTTAGTGTTTTGTCCTTTCTAGGATCTGTATTTTGGGGCCATGTATTGACATGTGCTAGTTGGCTTTGTATGTTATGATCTATGTACTGAAACAATTATGGTTTTATGATATCATCTTTTTTTTTTTCCTTTGTAATGATGTTTATCATACTTTGGTTATATATTTCTCCTTTGTGGAATATTGTCTTCTCTTTGTGGTATTATCATCTTATGATTGCTGTTAATAGTTGCTACATTAAGGGGGAGTAAACTCTACAGAAGAAGAAATTAAAGAATGCTTCACAAAAAGGAGGAGTTAACCTTGTATGATGATGTCAAAAAGGGGGAGAAATTAAACAAAAACAAATCCATCAAAAGCAAAAACTACAAATTATGATTATGAGAAATTAATAAATTGAAAATTTTAAGTACAAATGCCAAGTATACTGCAAATAAGTACCTTTTAAAATTACTTATACTCTGATTTGCTGTAAACATTTGGATATGCTCTGATAGGCTCCAACCTACTCTGATATATTGAATACATTGCTCTGATACATTGAAAAACTGTTTTTACTACTCTGATACATTGCTAAATTTTTCTCTGATACATTGTAAAATTGTCTTCCCTACACTGATACATTGCAAGATTTTCATTTCTCTTGCTCTGATACATCTTAAACTTAAATGCTCTAATACTCTTTCCAAATCAACTATTCAATATGCTTTGGCACACATGACTAGTTTTGAGAATTGAGAAAATTTTTCAAAATACAGTTTGCTCTGATAATAAAATCAAATTTTCTGCTCTAACACCAAAACAATTATCCAATGAGCATATCTTCCAATCTTTAAGCAAATGGACAAACTATTTATGCATATAACCATTTGTATCACATGCCAAAAGAATCATACTCTTTTCAAGCATATGCACCTAAAATGCAATCTTTTGAAATTCATGATTCATATAAATGCTTTTGTTCAAATGTTTTGCCATCATCAAAAAGGGGGAGATTGTTGCTCCTAGATTGATTTTGATGATTACAAAACAGTTTGAAGGGATACAAATATTTTTTATTTTGAAAAAGTCCTTATGCTCTACAGGGGCAAAATCGTAATTTCATCAAAACTCTGATTTGATAGTATCATCTTGTAGAACAAATGATTTGTAATCTATTGGTGAAGATTTTATTATTTTTGGACTTATATTTTTGAAGTTATGAAGGTTTGAAGTGCATGAGTCGACTCATGAGTCAACTCATGGCACAATGAGCTGATTGGCACGCTAAAATCCTGTTGGCACGCGACCTTTTTTGGCTTGGCACGGCTTGTGAGTCGACTCATGAGTCGACCCACAAGGCATGAGTCAACTCATGAGTCGACCTCTGTTAGTGTGGGCCAAAATTTCCAGAAACTTGATTTTCTGGATGTTGCATCAGAGGTCGACTCATGAGTCGACCCTGAAGCATGAGTCGACTCATGAGTCGACCCCTGCGACAGGATTTGCCTGTAACGGCTAGTTTTTGGCCAGATTTAGCTGCTTTTAATGCTCACCTTTTGTGCTCTAACGGCTCTTTTTCTGGCTAGTTTGTTTTCCTTTGTTTCTTAAGGCTATAAAAGGTTTCAAAAGGTGGAAAACAAGTAGAAGAGACATCCAAATATTCAAGAGGCATTCAAGAGATTCGAAAAGAGAAAAGAAAGAGCATTCAAGAGGGCATTCAAGTGCATTCAAGAGAGGGTTTCTCAAGCCAACTTCTCAACCTCATTCAAGAGCTCATTTAAAGCCTTCAAGAAGTCTTCAATCAAAGCTCACCAACTCCTCAAGCATTTATTCCTTTTCTCATCCATTTTGAGGAAATCAAAGAAGGGCTTCTTCTTTTGAGTAAAGCGTATTTATTGTTATACTAGCTCATTTAAGGAGCTATTCTTGTACTTATTTGTGCTCTAAACTGATTTTATCTTGTGAGTAATTGTTTTGTTTTGGAGGGTTTCCAAAACAAGGGAAGGTTGATCCGAACCTGAAATCGGAGTATATTGGGTCGGCTTGTACCCGGGAAACAAGTGGACTAGCTTGGGATAGCTAGTGTCGGAGGTTCCGACGTTTGTATTCGGGTTGAATACAAAGTATAGTGGATTGGAATTCTCAAGTAGGAGCTTGGGGAGTGGATGTAGGTGCAAGGTTGGCACCGAACCACTATAAATCCTTGTATTTGTGGCATGCTTTATTGTTTCTCTTTAATTCTCCATTATATCCTTGCATTCTTGCTTTAAGCAATTAATCTCAAACTAAAGTCTCTCTCCTCATTCATCAAGCTTTTGATATATATTTTTCATAAGTAATTAGTTAAGCCTAAATTCTTTAAAACCCAATTCACCCCCCCTCTTGGGTTGCATAGCTGGGCAACACTTAATGTTTTAAAATGTGGTGCAAACTACTGCATATGCATAAGCAGTCCTTCGATGCACCACATTGCCCATATGTAGTAATATGTCCAGTCATATTAGATATAAACCAAAAAGGCAATCAATTTAGCATTTCACAACCACATATCAACCTGCTTAGAATCACATGGCTGCATATGGGAGCCCAACTATCATTTTGGAGCTACATACATAGCCCACTGTTATCTGGGTCCATGTAGGTGAAGCGAGTTCAAGCTGACAGTTAGGTTTAAGATGGGCTTCAAGTGAGCCTGATACGACTATTAATAGTGCTACAATGTTGATTACACTATAATTATTGCTATTGGGGATCAGATACTAAGTAATAAGCACTGATTGTTAGTAGTTGTTGTTGTTGTTATCATCTATCCATTAAAAAAAAAAAAAAAAAAAGCTAACACTATTGTTTTTGTTGAAAGTAATTGGCTGCCTTGATTCAGCTATCAGACCAAGGGGCTTTATATAATAAGCACACAAAAGACAACTTCCTAAGTTACCCTTGTTACAATACTAGCACAAAGCAACTAATCAAGGGTAAGATAGGTAAAATAAAGCAACATAAAATAACTAAAATAACTAAGTCTCAACATTCCCCCTCAAGCTGAAGTATATAGTTGCAGACCCAGCTTGAAGCAACAACTCAGAAAGGATTGTTTGGATAGTGCCTTAGTGAATATATCTGCAGTTTGATCAGCTGAGTGAACAAATGGTGTAGTCACCAGCTTCTTGAGGACAACATCACGAACAAAATAGCAGTCCACTTTGACATGTTTAGTCCGTTCATGAAAAACTAGGTTTATAGCAATGTAGATGGCTGATTGATTGTCACAGAACATTTCCATAGGTGTAGGATGAGAGAAACCAAGTTCCAGCACGAGATTTTTTTAACCACGAGTTCTCCAACTGTATAAGCCATAGCACAATATTCAGCTTCTAAGTTGGAACAAGCAACACTATTTTGCCTTTTGCTTTTCCAAGTAACTAGATTGCCACCTAAGAAAGTGCAATAACCTATAGTAGAACGTCTATCTTCACACAAGCCAGCCCAATTGGCATCAGTAAAGGTAATGAGCTGATAATGACCACTCTTTTTATAAACCCTTTTCCAAGGTAGCTTTTCAGATATCTTAACACCTGATATGCAGCTTCCCAATGACAAACTCTAGGTGTATCCATAAACTGGCTCAGGACACTAACAATGAATGAGATATCAGGCCGAGTCACAGTAAGATAGATCAACTTGCCAATCAGCCGTCTGTAGGGTGTACAATCTCCAAACAAGTCATCCTCTTCAGTTGTTAGCTCAAGACTAGAGTCCATTGGAGTTTCAGCAAGTTTGGAATCAAGTATACCAGTCTCTTATAATAAATCAAGGGAATACTTGCATTGAGATAGATTTAGTTTGTTCTTAATGTAGAGAACTTCAATACCAAGAAAGTAGTGCAGTGATCCAAGATTTTTTATTTGAAATGCATATTTAAGCCACTATTTAGTCTGAATAATCATCTGCAAGTTGTTCTCTGTCACAATAATATCATCAACATAAGCCACAAGTATAACCACACTATTATCCTAACGACATACAAATACAGAATGATCAGAATAGCACCAGATAAAATCATATTGACCAAGCCCTACTGAATTTATCAAACCAGGCCCTTGGTGATTGTTTAAGACCATAGATAGCTCGTTGCAGTCTACAAACTTTCCTGTCCTCCCCTTGAACCACATAACATGGAAGTTGGTCCATATACACTTCTTATTCCAGTTCACCGTAGAGAATTGCATTTTTAACATCTAGTTGATGAAGGGGCCAATTTAGATTTATAGCAAGAGAGAGAATTACATTCATAGAGTTCAACTGAGCCACAGGTGAGAAGGTTTTAAAGTAATCCATCCGATATGTCTGTGTGAACCCTTTGGCTATGAATTTTTTTTAAATATTATTTATTATTTATTTCCAAACATACCCCCACCGCCAACTTATTTTTCAATTTATCGTTTTGCAGTGCCACATGTGAAATCGTGGATTGAACCTATGATTTCACAGCCAACTCAATTTGATGATGTGGCATAGTGAAGTCATGGCTTCAAGCCACGATTTCAAGAAATCGTGACATAAAGCCACGATTTCAAGAAATCATAATATGAGGCCTTTAGACCATGATTTTATCACTGTTTCCATTTTTTTGGGTACTGAAGGCATGCACTGGTGGTTTGGGGGCAGAAAAATTTTTTTTTCTCCTCCGTACTGAGGGCGTGCACAGGTGGGATGGGCAATTTTGTGTTAGGGAGGGTGGTGTTGTATAAAAATAAAAAAATATATTAAATAAAATAAAAATAAAAAAATAAAAAAATAAATACAAAAATGGATGGTGTGTTAAATAAAAAAAGTAAAAAAAGATGTGTGCTGGTGTGTTAAATAAAATTTTAACAAAAATAATAAATAAAAAAATTTCTAGTAGGCAAAGGCTACCAATGCCGTCGACTGTCAGACCAGGATGCTCTGCATGCCCAAGACTCTTCGAAGCTTCGATGGATCTCGCAAAGGATCGGAGCAGAGATCAAGCAGGGTCGGCGGCTGTCCGATAATATAGATCTCGTGGAATAGCCATTCTTGCTCAGGTGGTCGAACGGGAGTCGAAGTCTGCAGGACTACCGAAGGGGCTGCACAATGCTACCTGATCTGCATGGTCTCGGTGGCCAGATTGCATCGCCACATGCTCGCCACATCATCAAGGAGTTGCCATGTCATCGAGTGGACAAAACTGACACCATTTTTTATTTTAACAGCACCACAGACCTTTTTTTCAATTTTTAACATATTCTTTTTATTTTTGTTAAGATTTTATTTAACACACTAGCACACACCCTTTTTTTGCTTTTTTTACTTAACACACCACCCATTTTTGTTTTTATTTTTATTTTTTATTCTTTTTATTTTTTATTTTTATTTTTTATTTTATTTTATTTAACATATTTTATTTAATATATTTAACACCCCCCCAACAGCACCCATGCACGAAGGAAAAATAATTTCTCCCCCCACCCATGATTTCCTCTAATACGACACTATCCCACCCCACCCCCAACACCCCATCCCACCCGCACATTGAGGAGAGAAAAAAAAGATTTCTCCCCCTACCCCCGATTTCCCTCCCCCTCCTGTGCACGCCCTCAGTACCTAAAAAAACAAAAAAAAAACAGAAACAGTGATAAAATTGCGATCTGAAGCCATGATTTCTTGAAATCGTGGCCTTAGATCATGATTTTTTAAAATCATGGCCTCAGATCATGATTTTTTAAAAATATGATTTGAAGCCACGATTTTACTATGCCACATTATCAAGTTGAGTCGGCTATGAAATCGTGAGTTGAACCCACAATTTCACATGTGGCACCACAAAATGGTAGATTGAAAAATAAGTTGTTGATGGGGATATTTTTGAAAATAAATAATAAAAAAATAGTATTTTAAAAAAAATCTTTGGCTATAAGTCTTGTCTTGAGTCTCTCAACTGATCCATCAGGTAGATATTGGACTGTATACATCTAGCGATATTTTATGATTTTCTTTTTTAGAGATAAAGTAACAAGGGTCCAAGTATTTTTGGACAGCAAAGTCTTCATCTCATCGTCCATTACGGCCTTCCACCTTGGTACAGCAATAGCCTCTGCAAAGATCTTGGATACAAAAATAGAGGATAATTTTTGTTGATCCTTAGCTACTCACTGTAATCTAACAAAACCTTCATTCATAGACGGAATAGAAGATTCGACCAAGATCTAATCTCCGATATAATGTAATTCAGGATTCAGTCCATGCAAGAAAACAGATACACAGTTTAGATCGCTATTGTTTTAACTCTTCCAAGTTGCTGGTCAAAGGTTGATAAAGATTTAATTCATCAATAATACTTTTGACACTACTGAAATAATCAGTTAAGGGTCTATCTCCCTGCAAGTTGCTGAATATCTTTTTATATAGATCAAAAACTTTGCTTTGATTCTTTTCCTGAGTAAAAGTTATTTTCAGATCTTGCCACAAGGACTTAGCAATGTCATGGAATATAAAAGAGGCAGCAATATTCTATTCTATGCTATTCCAAAGCCAAATAATTATTTGATCGTTCTCTTCCTCCATTTTTTTCAGGTTGGATAAGTAATGTCCGGAGGATCATCAGAGATATGGTCGAGTCTATCTTTAGCACTCAAAAATTTCTCCATGACCTGAGACTATAGTAAAAAATTGGACATCCCAGCAAGCTTAATAGCTGTAATCTGAGATATCTCATGCTGTTGGATAGACGACTGAATGATAGGCGAACTAGTTTTGTCGTCGGCCATGGTACTCACAACATAGATTAATAAACCAACAGCAAATACACCAGAAGTCAAAGAGGTCCACTTGGGGTCAGAAAAACGGCTGTGGAATCAGGAAAATGAGAAAAAGAAAATATGTGAAGAGACAAGATCTGAACAGACGAGCAGCAACTTGACACCATAACTTGAGATGCTTGATCAAAAGCAAGTGAGTAGAAAGTTGTTGATTAAAGAAGTCATTTTTTCTAGGAAAAAAGGCTCGACATATAGGGTTTGTGATGCTGGTTTGATAAAGACAGCAGCAAGAAAGATGGAAGAACTCTACCTCCAAATTAGAACAACTTGTGTGCTTGAAGAGGACAGCAACAAAAAGACAGGAGAGAAAAAAAATAGGTGTAGCAACAGGGGATTGATCTCTTGTTCTCGTTCTCCTATTTAGATGGCAGCAGTAATGACAATAGCGGTGGCAGCAGTAGAGACAGCAATAGCGCCAACTGCAGTAGGTAGCAGTGGCAGCAATAGGAAGCAATAGCAGTAGTTAGCAAGAGGAGGAGAAGTTAGGGTTTGGAAGAAAGGGAGAGAAGAGAGGCAGTGGCAACTAGGCTAGGGGGAGAGAGAGAGGTATCAAGGGTTTGGCAAACCCACTCTGATACCATTTGAAAGTAATTGACCGTCTTGATTCAGCTATCAGACAAAGGGGCTTTATATAATAAGCACATAAAAGACAACTTCCTAAGTTACCCTTGTTATAATACTAGTACAAAGCAACTAATCAAGGATAAGATAGATAAAGTAAATAAAGCAACATAAAATAACGAAGTCTCAACAGCGTTTATTGTGCTTAACATATCATGTTTATTTTTGCATAGCTAAAAAGTGGTAACAACATGTGCACTGCATATGTGGCAGATGTATTGCATATGCACTGTGGTCCCTTCACCATCCACATACTATAGCTGCTCTTAAGAAACTAGAATTTTCCTCTAGAGCTACATTTGGTACTTCCTTTTCTCTAAGTTCAAGACAATTTGACATGCAAGTTAGAAATAAACATGGAAAATAGTAAAATATAGCTTGTGCATAGGATTGTATTCAAGCCAAGCCAAACTGAGTCAAATAACTAGAGGCTCGAGCTTAACTTGATGAAAAAAAGACAATACTCAAGATCAACTCGACTCGACTCAAATATCAACCAAGTCATACTCGAGCTCGAGTTCGAGCTCAAATTCGAACTATTGCCTACTCATGATATATATATATATATATATATATATATATATATATATATATATATATATATATATATATATATATATATATATTATAAATAAAAATAATATTATTAAAAATACATATAAACTCGGATAGGCTCACGATCCTTCAAGCCAAGTATCTTGCTATTTGAGCTCAATCAAAAAACTACTCGAGCTCCATAGCAGCCAAGATGACTCAAGCGTGGATCTGATTCGAGCTCGAGCAGCTCACAAGTAGCTCGACTCGTTTGCACCCTACTTGTGCATGCACCTTATGCACTAAGATATATTGAACTATGCTTATGGCTTCTAAATCGGCCTTCAATGATTAACGACTGCAAGGCCAATCGAGGTAGGTGGTAGCAAGTTAAGCCTCTTACTAGTTGTGAGCTAAAAGGGAAAAGTTCTTATTATATCAACCTCACAATGCATAGACCAAAGGACCTCTTGAGATGCACATATATTTTAAGTCCTTGCATCATCACACTTTGCAAAGAACTAGCAATGGATACACACGGAATAGCCTCATCATGTCTACAATTTGTGGAGGTGGTAACAAAAATAAGATGAGTGCAGGGTTAAATGGTAAATTAGAAAGATGTAGCGACAAATTGGAGGGTGATAAATCCACAAACACTAGAACAGACATTGAATCCCAAAAATTGATCACCAAAAGCTATTGAATTCTTCTCGATTAACAAACATGTTCATTCATAGAAATGGAATACTATGAAATCATTATTGTCCGATTTCCTAGATCTGCTAATGGAAAGAAGAGGTCACCAATGAAGACACTTCCAACAAACAGGGTGTGAACTTCTAACAAGGAGATATGCTGCCGGAGTATTGCATAATAAGATTGAAGAGTTTATTTCATGAAAGAAAGACAATATTGGTTGCATAAATCAACTTGTTGCATAATACATTCACATCAGATGAGAGAAACCAGTACATCAATAGGAAGATGCTTAGCAAAAGATAGAAATGCATACAAAAGAAGATGCTAGGGAGTTGGATGAGTGATACATAAAAGGAAATGAAGAACTACGAGACTGAAACATGCTTAACATTTCGTCTAAAATATTTTGCTTTGGCCAAAATGATTAAGATGGGAAAAAACAAATTGTAGGGAAATCACATATGACTATGCAAGTATTGAAACATGTTTCATCGAGAATTGAAATACTAAATTTGACTGTTTCGGCTGGAAATAGTGAAAAGAGACTCGCATGAGAGTTCTATTTAGTCATTTAAACACAATGAAGTCCAATTAGTTTTAATTAGTACTTTCTTCACAAGAAAGCAGGAGAATTTCAAGAAATTTCATGACAATTATTTTAGCAAAGTTAAACAACTTTGTAAACTTTGTTCCAGACAAAAAGTCATAACTTTGTTGCTGTCATATCTAATGGATTTGTGACAGGGGCCTGCTCTTGGAGCCACTGCTAGTGACCTAGATTTTGTCATTAGCATTTATTTTCTTGGTGGCACTTGGCAACAATGATAATTGAACAGGACAACAAGATAATGCATGATCACAATATGACATTTTTTTCTTTTCATGACCTATTTAGATATATGCTTTATTTACCTGTTTGAGGTTTTCAAAAAGAATAACTTTTATTTGAATAAATACATAAAAGGGAGGTTATAAGGAACATGAGTAAATCTGCAAAGTTGGCATGAACTTTCAACAAGGAATAAATATTATAGATAATCAGCTTTCATCAAATTTTTATGTATTGTTAAGTCTATTACTAAAATGCATGAATATAAAGTGACAGGATGCAATTTTCACTGGAACAAATGGAAGAAGAATTAACAAAAAGTAATGATCTAAAATGGATTAAATAAAGCTTTCTGTTTGTAATTATGGTTAAGCTATCAGGAGGAGATATTAGAATGCAAAGAGTTTGAAGGCCAAATATTATAGAAGCAAAATGAAAACATGGTCAAAGCAGAGAGAAATATAATATAACAAATCCTGCTTTTATTAAATTATTCACTTTTCCGGCCTTCAATGCTTCCACTTGTGCCAGAAAACTCGACAAACTTTGAGAAAATATTTGCTTCATTCGGCTAACCATAGAGGCACCTCTGCATAAAATGAGTAAAGAAGAGTTCAAAAATTAATCCCATCCAAACAGGGCTAGAATTTGGTTAGGTGTGAGGGGCAAAACTTATATCTACTATTTTCTAAAGAATGTAGGCACATGAAATTGCAATTTAAGTTGAAACTATTCATAAGACTAACATGACATGATGTTGATAAATTAGGTTGTGAGCATTTCAATGAAAGAGACATGTCATACCAGAGTCACTAGCTTGATCACTATTTTCACAAAACTTCCACTACGTAAAGATAACATTCCAGAATGGAGCTTAACATTGATGTCTAAGACAACAATCACCAATAATATAGTTGGGATTTGGATCATAATTTAAAACTAAGTAAAACATATATTAACACTGCTCATGAATAATATGTAATATAATCAAAATAAGACAAGCAAGCAGTGCATCCTTTAGAAATGTAGTGCTCTTTGCCTCCAATACATGGCTTAATGTTGGAGTCTCTTGCTGCATTAAGTCACTTCTATAGTTTATCGAAATTTATTACTAATAGAATAAGCTTTTGCAATCTAAATTTAATTAAAGTCTAAGAATGGTACTAATTGCTATTTATTCAGTATCCACTGAAAATACTTGTTGTGGAATATTTGATTTAATCATGAAAGCAACATTAATGGATCCAGATGCACATGGACTATGATCCAGTTTTTAATTAAAAAATGATCCGGGTGAAAGACAGTTATCTTATATGAACTCATGAGCACAAGCAGCAAATCTCAAATGGGCATTGATTAGGCAAGAGCTTTAGGGAGGAATGAGAAGGTCAAGAATAATGGTACAATACAAACTACAATGCTGGCAGGGAAGCAAGATAAGGAGGCACTTTGGATTTTAGAAAAGTGACTAGTTAAGGAGATGTATCTTTTAAATTATAGAAGTTCCTTCTATTTGGATGGATATTTATTCATAGAAAATGGTAAACACCAATCATTTTAATTTGCAACATAAGAGAAGTCCAAGGAACTTGATTGTTTGTTAAGGGACAGATATATAAATATTTTAAGAAAAAGCCATCTATAAAGTTTTTCTTAAGGAAAAGAGAAGGCCAGATATAGAAAGTTGGCACTAAAAATGGACTGGAAAGGGAGGAGTGGGAGGGAGCAGGGGCTGAGAACAGCAGGCTTTGTTGGGGGAGGGGGGCATTGGGGACCATGGCCCCCACCACCCCCTAGATCCGGCCCTGCATCTAAAGCAGATTAGATTTGTCACTAGGCTATTGCTAATAATCATCATATCAAAACATGGAATATCAACCATCCAGAACTTGAAGCTGCATGTATCATACATAAAAAAACACCTATCTCAATGATGCACAAACATCACATTCTTTTAGTCAATTGAGTGAAAATGGCAGAACCAGGTCCAAAGAAATCTCAATGGAAGCCTTTAGTAGAACCAGACTAGAGTGAAGCCTTTATAAATATCAGAAATCAGCTTTACAATGAAGACGCTACTAAGAACAAAAGGCCAATATCAGAAAAGCAGCTTGGGATGAACTGAAAGGGATGAAATATTACTATCTGCACAGGATTACCAATTTCAGGAAAAGAAACAATGGAATTGATTGTGTGACAGAGTCCACATTGAATTTGATGAGAAATTTAATTAAAACATGAACTGCATTAAGATTATTTTTTTTTCTTGAAGTAATTTTGAGCTTCTCAAGCAACACAATGGTTGCAACATATCACTCAATTGAACTGATAATTGTTGTAGTCTTAAATGTTATTCTGCATCATATCTGATCATAATGTCAATCAAATTTACACATTACAATTACACATGACTTTGCAACTACAATATCACCAATCTCATTTCCATATGACTAAATGACTGAACAGTTATAGTGTCAACGTACATAAAGAAAATGTAGCCTGTTGGGTATGACTAGGGATGATATGGGCCTTGGCCAGACAGGCCCTGTCTGTTAACCTAACTTTGACCTAGCTCAAGGCCTTCATGCCCAAGCCAGGCCTTGAACCCTAGTCCTAAAATGAATGTAGGCTAGGTCTCAACAAACATTGGCCAACCTAGGCTTAGTCTATAGCACGATTTAATTAGCCTAGCCAATACCAAATCCCATTTTAAATAACAGTGGAGAATCTATACCATCCATAGAATGCTGTACTTAGCCAAACCGTCTAGTACACTCCGTATTCTACCATACCGGTCTCGTACTAGTACAGTGTCATACTGATACTTGGTATGCCATCTCGTACCATACCAAACCGCATACCGACACTGTAATAAGATGATATCAATATGGGATCTAATATTGAGACCGCAAATCTTGATATCATCCATTCAATATGGATGGCTAGGATTTGATATTATATGATTTAACTCTAACCGAAAAGCCCTCATCCTTTTTTCTGATTCCGTTCCCCTTAATTCCCTCCTCTCCACAACTTGCCAATGTTGCAAATAGCATATCATGGGGAACCTCTCCCCTTCCTCACATATCCCTTCACCATTGGTCCATGCATCCACCACCAGCTCGACACCTTGCAAGTGGCCCATCACTTACATTGTCTTTGCTCCTTAATCCATTGCCCCAACCACTTCCACAATCTCTACCAATGTTCTGTCGTCTTGTGATTCTCCTTCCCTTGTCTCACCTATCCCAGTCACGGCTAGTTCATTGTCAATCTATGAATCATCAACTCTCCCTAAAACCTGTTCACAACAAACTCTTATACCATCGAATGTCCCTTACCATTGGCTACTTGCACAGGATCACCTCTTATCCAAGTATGATAGATCTGGCTAGGGAGATGACAAATTTAAGATCGCATATAAGAGAGGCTTGGTGCACTGTCGCTTTCTAAGTTTCACCAACCAAACATTAGAACACTTACTTCCCACCCAACTGAGTTCAGGTTGAGACCAAGCCTAATCATTTTAGACATGGCCTAGGTCAAACTTTAATCATTAACTCACATACATGTATGGATGGGGCCGAGCTTGCTTGCAAGCTTGCCTCAAGCTTGGAGTGGCCTAGACAAGGCCTGCAACAATAGCAACCCCATCTACAGTTGAGGCTATGGCATGTGCATCATTCAGGTCATCAGTAGCTTTATATGATCTTGGTGCAAACATTTATACTATCCACTGTTCACATCAGATATTACAGATTTCAAGACATCTAGTCTGACGGAGAATCTCATATTACTTTTGAGATTCACTAAAATTTTCCAGGATTAATATGGGATTTTAAATGAACCATATGAAAAAAAAATATTTTTCATGCTTTACTTCATGGGTCAGCCGATGATAAAAATCTCTTTCTATACCAGCAAGATTAAGTTTGACAAACAATTTCTTGTATGCATGTCAGGCATATGGGAATCTAGGATTTTGACTTGAGAATTAAATAATGATTCAGGCAAAAAATATTTCGTCAATGCAGCAAAAAAAATTATAACATATGATATCATAATATCTAATTGTCATATTTATTATCCACATACTTATTTCTTTTTAGGTCCCATCACTGATCATCAGCCCTTTTTGCAAGAGAAATGATCATCAGCAGCCCTTTTTGCAAGAGAAATGATCATTGTTATAGCCAATTCTTTAAAATGAAACCTTCCCACTTAATTTTAAACCATAGTCGACCCAACTTTGGTGAAATGATATTGGATGAAGATGATAATGATGATGATATCTATGGGAGTTGGCAAAAGTAATACATGTTTGAGAGTTAAGACTATATAAATGGATTAATGATTATGTTTATACACCAATAAGGAAGAGTTTGATATAAACCAAGTTTCATCAACCTTTTCTTTGTTACCCACAATTGCTTAGAACATAAAAGGTATTTCCATTGACTAGGAGCACAAAATGACAAAGGAAGTCATCTCACCAGGGCAATTCAAGATAAACAACATATACATCAAAGAACATGTTTGATGAAAGCTTTGCAAGAGCACCATGTGTTGGACATAGGGTACATTGCATGCATTTGGTGGCACAGCTCGCCAGCTGATTATTGTAAAGTTTGTTTGATCTAGTAAGTAGTAGCATGTCACATAGTTTTTTTCCTTCATGTTGGCTTAATCTTAATATGGTATCAAAGCTAACATAGATCTGAACCATGATGCTCTTGTTTGTGATCCAATCCAGGGCACTTGTGATGCGGAACAACCCTAAAGAAGAGAGAAAAAAAAAAACAATCCTAATGATCAAGCTCCCTTCTGTTCATCAACAACAAATCACGTCCGGCCAAGGGCATCATTATTTCCAGGACAGACAGTATAGTTGCCTATACTCTGCTCAGGAGGCGTGATTGATTGATACGAGACCAAAGCGAGATCAATCTAAATGATGCAGATGAATGCCATTCTAGAGATCAGTAAATAACTAGCAAAAAAAAAGTCCATAAACAGATAGCAGAAATTAAATATGCTCACGAGTAAATGCAAAAAAAAGAAATATGAATAGAATGAGAGATAGTAAACATTAAATCCGTGAGAAAAATCCGAGAAGATGATAAGAATCCAGATCGTGGTAGTTAAGAAATTACCCTGATTATGGCTCTTAATCTTTTAACTAAACAGATTCGTCGATAAAGAACTAGGTCTTTACCAACGTCGGATCGAATAAAAAAAATAATAAAAATAAAAATCAAAGATCAACTAAGAAGAAACGAAGGTCCTCGACAGTATATGATCTGTAGAATAAGAGATCACTCTTTCTCTCAGCACGATAGATAGAAATTTTGGAGGAGACAGATCTTCTCTTGGTGGGATAGGCTTGCGTGAGTAGATGGTGGAGTCGAGTCAGGATCGTAGGAACACTGAATCTTAAGTAAATGAAGGTTAAAGGGACAGGATAGAAAGTGGGCCTCACATCCTCCCCTTGTGGGACGATTTTGGGTCTCACACCCTCTCTCTCTCGGAGAGATTGACACAAATATTTGTGGAGTTTGTAAAATCATTCATTGCCCTCTTCATGAAAGATACAAAGATTTATATAGGACTCTAGGGGTCTTATTTCTGTAGGAATCTCTTATCTTTTACAAGAAAGAAATTAGCCCTCCACAAAAAAATAAAGCATTATGTCTGATTTTCAAATAAAATAATCTACCATGGGAAAGAAATCAGTCTTCAACAAAATAAGTAGCCAAGAACTCTTAAAAAATCGTAGGAAAGAAATGAAACTCCATGTGGACGCTTGATACTTGGCATAACTTGGCATGAGAATCCTTGGGCACGGCACACGCTGGCATGCATATTTCTTCCCTGGGCATGTGGAGAGTGGTGGCTCCAAAAGTGACGTGGACAAACCCAACTATGGCCCTATGGACCCAAAACTAAATGCATTAAAAACTTATTGACTGAAAATAAAAAACTGAAGTAGAATCAATCTAATGGGACTTCTTCGATCCAAATTGAATCTAAATCATGTCGCCGACTTCTGATGGCTCTGGTGTCCGCACCAACTTGTAGTGTGCCAATTCGATCACAAGGATGTTTGCCTTTTGTTTCCCTTGCTTTCCCAATCTAAGTCTGCATTACATAAGACTAGATATCCTCACGCAGAACCAAGATGTGAATGTACTTCACTTAATATTAGACCCATTACCTCTGTTGCCGCGCTAACTCCAATACAGTGTTGTTTTGTTCCGAATGCATACATACTACACTGCCTGCCAAGTGTTCAATTATTTGCCCAGTTGAGCCCTTAGTTTGACCATCACCAGTATCCATACACATGCTAGAATAAGTTTGCACAACAAGTGACGGTGGTCAGCCTCATAGACAAGCAGTAGTCCTCGAGTCTAGTTAGTTGTAGGTACCTCCTACCACAATCCAAATAAGTCCTTCTAGAAGGTTGGCACCAAATATATTTCACAGGAAGCAAGCAGGTAGCACAGTAGCTGTAGCCTCCATGTTTGAGAAATGCTTGGATAAGTTTTTGTCTTAGAGCTGTTGCATTTCATAGCCTTCTGCAAGGTCCTATAAACTATCAACCAAACATGCAGCAATTGCCTATAAATTTCCATGAACAAATATCTTACAGCCAGGAATCTTGTAGCCAGCCATCCTCCGCTCGGCACTGCAACCAGCAAACACAACAACTCACAGCCAACCAAGGCAAAAGTCAGCTACCAAAAGGATTGCTGGTTATGATCATAACAGCATCTGGCATCCATCCAGTACTCGAATTCTCAAACTTCTCAGGCACAACATATGTTCAGTGCTTGTCTCTATTTCGCGAAAAGCAATCTCACATGCTACACAACAATAATCATCTCACAGCTAAGCCAAACTTTGCGCAATCTTAGTCTATCATCCAGTGCTTAAATCTTCTCGAGTTGCAAGCACTGAGTCACATACCAAACCCTCATCAAACAAGCATTCACCTTGTGATTTTTGATCCTTAGACCAACATAAATGTATAGTCTATATCTTCAACTCCTTTAGGCACTTATTCCAACTCACTCACATGCCCCTTAAAAAGTCATAGCTTCTCTTAACCCCACTATCATTGTAAATATAAACATCTATTCAGCTTTGGTAGCTCTGGAGGCATATAAACAGGATCAAATCTTGTCCTGCAAATGGTTAAGATCCCAAGCTTCTACTTGCTTCGTCTGTACCTGATCATGTTATATAGCTGCCATTTCTCAAGCAGTCACACTTACCATAATATTTTAGATCCTACATCATATATAAGGATAGAACATCACAACCATGAGTTCGTGGGATGATTTTTGTGATTGACATGAAACAAAAACTCAAGTTCTTGTGGGTTCCATTTTTTAGGAGTTCTTTACCGTATGTTCCATTTGTTAGGAGCTTTTTATCGCTTGTCAGCAGCATCACTTCATATTAGAGCTCCATAACTATATGCAGGAACTCAGGCATCAACTTCACTTTTGATAGCAAAATTAATGCTCCAGTTGCTTAGAACAATCCAAAGCAAAGAGAAAGCTCTTAATCAGCAGTTTTTTCTTCAGATCTTCATATCTCTTCAACCTACATTCAAAACCATTTGTTGCCAACCGCTATATGATACTCCACTTCCTACTCTTGTTGTCACTTTGACTTGATGGCTGAGGAGAGACACACCTGTACATCCTATGGTCTTAGTCTAGGGAGCCTACATCTATTTTTGCAGCATATAGAACTCAGCATACTAGCATTAATGCCCATCCTCCTCCCTCTTAATGCCGTGAGGAGGAAGTTCTGCTATTATAATCGAAGCACCAGACATACTGTCAAGGAGTACAACACTAGACCACCATTTCCCCAATAAACTACGGCTGCTATTGCCACAAAGCCAACTACTGCTACTTGATTCTTCTTCTAATGCTAGTTGTGGCGCTACCTTGATCCAGTTTATATTTTCTTCGAAGTTTATTGATCAACCTTCCCAGAAAATTTATCAACAACACCACAACACCAGTACTAGCTCTTCATCCATGGTCATGCCTCTTCAACTCTATTCGTGCTCCACGAGTACAACTTCGTATCTTGAATTTTTTTTTCTTTTCCCATTACATGTGATCCTGCATGCTTCTCTTCTTGTCCATGCTCACCTCCTTGTGTGCAGCCTCATATCATTACAGCTGATGGCATGCTTTTACAAACATCTCAGTAGGGTTGATCTTAAAGTCACTCATTTTAATGTTCCTTCTATCTTGTTTTGGCTATTGCCATAATGGAGTATGTTTGATGGACCACTTGGATACACCTAATTCTCCAATGCTTAGATTTTATAAGAGTTGCTTCCTCCAATTCTAAGATGTATCATCATCGTCTTGGTCATCTTTGCCATTCTTGTCTTGCTATTTTAGTTGATATTGGTGTATTAGACTGTCTTTTCTAATTTACATATGTCATCCTTTAAACGTTGTATTCTTGATAAGCATATGAAATTTCTCTTCCCCTCTGATAATTCTATGATCTTTTTCACCCTTGGACTTAGTTCATCCAACTATGTGGCATCATGCTCCTTTTGTACCTATAGATGGAAATAGGTATTATATCATTTATTTTGATGATTATTCTCACCTAACATAGGTTTAATTTGTGAACTATTGCACTTCGTTGCATACAATATATAAAAATTTTTGCTATGTTTCACACACAATTTTCCAAACGCATTAAGACTTTTCTTGACTTGAGTGGTGAATACATGTCTCATGACTTTCTTGCCTCATAAAAGACATTCCCGTCTCTCTTCTCCTAGCTTCGCTGGGTGAATGGTGTTATTGGTCAAAAGTTATGGAGCAATTCAATCATTGTTCTTTCCATTGGTTTCACTCAACCATTTGCATACATCATATTTTCAAGCAACATCTTCGTTGTTCTCCATGAATAATCTTGTTCCACTTCAGTATTTTTTTGAGGATTGAGATTGCCTACAGCCCTAAAGGTTATATCAGCAAAATTACATTTTTGACTTGCTTTCTAAAGTTAGCTTGATTAATTATTTTGGATTCTCCATTAGAGTTTCATCATAAGTTACAACACGGGGTGACATACCTCTCATTGATCCTACTTGCCAAACACCTAGTAGTAGTCTTGTCTATTTCACTATTTTCAAATAGGATATTCCTTATGCTGCAAATGCTTCGCCACTTTTCTTAGCATTGATATTAGTTCATTATGCTAATCTAACTGGTTAATTATTTCCAATGTACTACTTTATAAGCATTGCTTTTCTTCAACTCCTGATCCAAAAGATTCACCGGACTTGATGTGAACCACTTCGGCCACTATGAATAGGGCTAGATGGTCCAAGAGCGAGATCCACTATATCGGAAAACCAAATCATGAGCCAAACTTCCAAAGACCATAACCTAATCATATGTCACCCAAGTGAGATATTTTTTTAAAAAAAATCAGTAACTTTTCACACTCTATGATGTAACACCACCTCTAAAGGAGGACCGCAACCCTAGCGATCAGACCTAAATTCCGTAATTTGGATCCTAAAGTTGACCAGTCCAGCAAAAAATTCCCTTTAAAAGAAACACTTTGACCAGATTATCCCCTAATCTGAGAAGAATTTCGCAGAATATCGGAAGGCAAAGTTAATGTAGAAATTAAGGTCTGCCTCTTGTAAAATTTTAGCTTTTTAAATTTATTTCTATAGTCATGTCTATTTTAAGAAAGTGAGTCCTATTAGAACTAAAGAGAAATCTAATCTGAATTATGTAAAGATGGATTCCGCCATTATAAATAGAAGCTATGTACCTCAGTTTTAATATCATGAATGAAAGAAAAGCGAATGTAAACCCTACTTTCATAATTTTTTAATCTTTTTTCTTAATTTCTTTTAATAGATTTGAGTTAAGCAGATTGAGAGAATTTTTCCTTCTCTCTAATTGGATCATCTCCCATCTTCGTCTCCATGCCTTCTCCATGCTACATACGCAAATGATTCAATTCATCATCATTCCATCATTGGTTAGTCTATATTTCTTGGGCCTTTATCATAAATACAAGAACCAAGATACTATCGCC
This sequence comes from Elaeis guineensis, assembly GCF_000442705.2. Taxonomy (NCBI): domain Eukaryota; kingdom Viridiplantae; phylum Streptophyta; class Magnoliopsida; order Arecales; family Arecaceae; genus Elaeis; species Elaeis guineensis. Next base: position 18,207,290 of record NC_025994.2, read on the forward strand.
CACTCATCTAGTGAAACTGAGCTACAAGCTATGGCTATGGCTGCTAACATTGTTAAGATTATTTGGCTTCATTATCTTCTTGATTATGTGGGTGCCATCATTTCTAGGACACCTCCACTTCATTGTAATAATACTAATACCATTCAAATTGCCACAACCCCAATAACCATGAGCTCACCAAGCATATTGATGTTGATGCTTTTCTTTACTCGTCATCATCATCATTATCATCTTATCACAATACTTTCTCTTCACTATTTTCCTACAAAGATTTAGCCACTTGATTTACTTACAAAGCCTTGGACGAGAGGTCAACACTCTCATCTTATTTACAAAGTCTCGATCCATGACCCATCAAGATGTTAGAGTACTAAGTGTTGTGCATATTGCATATTGAATGCGTTAGGTATTAAGTTGCCCCTTTGTTATTATAATCACCATGTATATATGAACCTTGCCAAGACAATAACATACACAAAAGAGTTTCTCTACAATGCACTTCTCCAGGATTAACTTTAACAATTCAATACACTCCCTGTTTATGGACTATTTGATGGTTCTTTAACATCATAGAAGAGGTACATAGTAAAATTACAAAAAGATAATGAATGAAAGAAAGAGACCTCATGTTTCCTAGCTTCCTTGTTTCATGTCAATTCTTGCAGCAAAGAACACAAGTTTGCTAGCGATCCTATTTCAATCAAGGTGTAACATGGTACTATTGGGTGGATAGCAACAAGCATACCAACTTGAGGCCAAATATTCTGAAGTGGAGACCGTCAACCTTCTCAGACTAGGAGAAAATTGAACCCTACTTTAAATAAGGTGTGCTTCCTCAAGAGATTATATAGCTGTTCCTACCTTTTATTCAAAGGTGAATTTTAAAATCAGAAAACAGGATGACTGTCACTCTTGGGACTTATTTAATCCAATCCTTATATAGTGGTAAATATAAATCAAGAGACAATACCTCTACCACACTTTGGAAATATTTAATCCAATCCTTACATACCGATGTATGCATAGCATATTGAGATTCCCGTTTAAGGCTAAGTAGGGCCACTTCCATTCAAACAAGGGTTCCAGCTCCAAAGTATCAGGGATCTTTCATCTCTATTCTACCACATCCAACCAAAATTTACCACTGTTCAGCTGCCCCAAATTGTGTAAATGGTTCTACCCAAGCCAAGAAAAAAAAAAAACAAAATAATCATACTTCAGATAATTACATCAATATTAATATAAAAAATGGAGCTATATCCTATCGAGATTCCTGAACCTACTAATTTTAGCGTAGGGGCCATATCTTTCATGCTAAAGAAGGATTCCCCTTCCTTTACATGAATCCACCGTTAGATCGTGCAATGGTCGCTTCAAGATCCATGCAGGCAGATGAATGAAGGGGGTTTGGAGTACTTTGAGATCTGTCAATAGTGCAATCTAATGGTTGACACCACAAAAGAAGATCAGTCATTCCTTCCCGTGAAAGATACAACTCGAACCTGTAATTTTACAGCTAAACATGGCCAATCTCATGAGACAATAGCTTAATCCACACCCCAAAAGGGATCTTCCATCTGAGTTCCACTACAACGTACCAAAATCTATACAATACATTAAAAGGGAAGCCAGTGCTTTCCCAGTGCGACAAGTGTCATGCATTCAGCATTCCACGTGTTGTCCTACCTGTCTGCCATGTGTCAACCATCTAATGGTTCTTTTGTTTTATGTTTAAAATGACAGATGCCATTGCTTGGGGATAATATTTAAAATGTCAAACAATAAATGATTCCAAAACAGGGAATGAGGATAATATTAATAAAAAAATCAATCATATTCACATGATGGTGGTAGAGGCAAATTGCCGGTTCTGTCTGCCGTCGGATGATAATATTTAAAATGTGAAACAATAAATGAGCCTAAAACAGAGAATGAGGATAATATTTAAAATGTCACACAATGAAAATAAAATGATAAAAAAAAACAGTCAAATTCGCATGCTGGTGGCAGAGGCAACTTGTTGATCCTGTCTGCCGTCTGATTCCAATAAATTCATATTAATAACGTTGGCCGTCGGGGCGAGGGGGTATGCCATCGGATCCAATTAAGGACTGATATATTAAAAGAAAAAAAATTACACCAGAATCACATGCTTGAAATCTACTTACACGATAGCAGAACCCATTTGCTGGGCCACAGAGAGCAGTTTAAGAGGGAGATGGGATCTTCTGGTGATTCCACCTGAATCGTAGATCCAAACTGCTGGATAATAGATGGTTGAAAAGAACAATAGATCGATTTAGCAGGCTGATGGTGATTTTGATGGGGAGTTACAGAGAGTCACGGAGAGATGATGAAAGGGATGGGTCAGTAGAGGAAGACAGAGAGGATCTATATATATTTTCTCCTCCAGATGACAGGAGGCAACCGTGCGTGGAAGAAGATTTTCAGTGGTGAGTTTTTTTTTTAAACGTACAATAGATCTATATCCTCACATTCTACAATCTCATCAGACTAATTGGGATGGTTGTTATAGGTGTGCTACAGCCATCCGAACCCCTTACTGCATCATCTGAGGAAGAAGAGAGGATTCGATAAATTTGTTTTCTTTCTAAATAGCATCAGAGCAATGGGGGGTTGCTGTGGCAGCCTTCCTCTTCCAGAGCAAGGGGTGCCTCATTTCCTTTTCAATATCAGAGCAACGGGGGGTTGCTGCATCATTTGGCAGCCTTCCTGTTCCCCTGCCACATCATTTGGGTAAAGGATTATCATGATCAACGTGGTTGTAAAAACCACTGTTGATCTCAAGTTGGAAAGGTTACTGCCTGCGGCAGCCTCCAATTTTCAGAAATCACCATGGATGGTGCTTTACTAGGCATCCATGGTGACACTAAGGAAAGGATGGCAAGGGTCGGGACGATTGCTGGACTTCAACCCCCCAGTCCCTTTTTTCTCCAGATCGGATCATGGGTTCGGGCAAACCGGCTGAATGGGTCCGGGCAGATAGGGTGAATTTGGAAAATGGGTGTGGTTCGAAGAATCCGGTTTTTCCCATGGGTTTGGGCTATTGGATCATGATTTACTGGGTTATTGGGCTATTGGGCTATCAGATGATGGTTTATTAGTTATTGGATTGATTGGATTGCGGTTAAAATATTTAGGGTCAGGGTTAGGATCTTGATCAGGGTCAGGAGCAGGTGGCTTGGGATTAGATTGGTAGTTGGATCAGCCTGCATTTTTCGATAGGATCTGATCTGGGCTCAGGGTCGGGTTTGTTCCTGCTCATAGTCGGCATTAGATAGGTTGATTTGGGATGATGGTTGGGTTGAGCCAGATTTTTTTGGATAGGATTCACTATGGGCTGAGAGTTGGAGTTTAGGGTTTGGTCCGGGCTTACGATTAGGGTTGGGTCTCGATAGGCATCAGCATCAGGGTGCTTGAGTTAGGATTTGGGTTAGGATCTCATCGGTGGACAGGAAACACCGAAGGATGTTGAGGGCGACGTGCGGCGAGGGTCCAGGATAGTAGAATCGGGGTGGCAATCGGTGAATTGACAGGCGGTGTGGGGAAGGATTAGGGTTTGGTCGAAGAGGGTTGAGATGGTGATGGGTTGGGGTTTAGGTTGCAGGTGGTGTTAGGGTTTTGGAGGGAGGCATCGGGACGTCTGAGGCTTAGGGTTGGGATGAGTAGGACCCAAATTAGGGTTAGGGTTCAGATGAGGATAGCGATTGGGAGGGATGGGGTCGGCATCGAGCTTTGGGTTAGTGCTAAGATTTGGGGTTTTGTAGATGGGAATGGTGAGGGGGATGCGTAGGATCCAAATTAGGGTTAGGGTTTAGAGGGGGATGTGGTTTTGTAAGGATTAGGGTTAGCATTGGGGCTTCGGCTAGGGTTATGGTTGGGGTTTTGGAGATAGGAGTGGCGACGGAGGAGCCTGACAGAGAATAGAGATAGGGATAGTAAAAATAAAAAAAAAGAGAGGAAGAAGCGAGGGATCGGCGAGGTGAGGGTTGGGAGAGGAAGAAGTGAGGGAAAAGGAAAGAAGAAAACAAAAAGGGTTTTGGGGGACAGATCGGGTTGGGGTTGCGGGTGTGGGGAAGATGAGGTGAGGGCTGGGAGAGGAAGAAGGGAGGGAAAAGGAAAGAAGGAAAAAAAAAGGATTTGGGGGATGGATCGACGAATGAGGAAAAGGAATAGGAAAAAAGATAGCACCGGTGACGACAAGTTAGCACCGACGCAACTTGCGGATAGCGGCCTTCCTCAACGGCATAGTGAGAGATGGATCCACGGTCGTGGACTTTAGCGCCTTCGATGCGAGTCCTCGATCGTTGAAATCGGCACATAGTGGGGGCGAGCCGATAGCGGTGGTGGAAAGGAGCACCGGAGGTGAGAGCGGGAGGAGAAGCTGCGTATAAGGGATGAATGGCGGAGGGCGAGGGATCGGGATGCGAATGGCTGCGGGGGGGTTGGGGAGTGAGAGTTGGGGTTTAGATCGATGGAAGCTTCTGGAGAGAGAGAGAGGGAGGGTGAGGTGGGGAGGACAGGAGCAGCGGAGGTGAGCGATGGAGAGGGGACAAACGGAGGCAGGTGAGAGATTGGGATGTGAGTGGCCGTCAGGGAGGGGGGGTTGGGAGGGAGGGTAGGGTTTGGAGCGGTGGAAGCTTCTGGAGAGGGAGAGGGGGTGGGGTCGGGAGAAGCGTCGAGGGTGAGGGTAGGAGGAGAAGCGGCAGAGAGGGGACAAATGGCGGTGGATGAGAGATCGGGAGGTGAGCGACCACTGGGGTTGGGTGGGAGGGGGAGGGATAGGGGGTGGTGAAGCGACGGAAGGTTTTGGAGAGAGAGAGAAAGGGTGGTTGGGTATTTAAATTGATAGGCGCATAGAACATCTATGCGGTCATTGTGCATAGATGTTCTATGCGCCCCTTTATTATACAAAGGCTCCTATAGAAATATTACGCAGAAACTGATTTCATTTCAATTTATTTTTAAAATTTAAATATTTATAATAAATAAATAATGAATAAATATAATAATATTAAATAATATAATTTTTTAGATAATATTTTATATAATAAATATTTTATTGGATAATATGTTATATAATAAATTTTTTAGATAATATATTATAACAGTCAGTTCTTTTTCTTCTTTTTTTTTTATGTTTCACTTGGTTTTGTATTAAGCATTTGGATATGCATTCATACATACATATACACACATGCATACATATAGGATTTGATTGAATTTAATAATGTATGCTTTTTTATTATTATTCATAATTTATTTAATTTTATTTTGATAAAATTAGGTATAATATATTATTCTGATACTAATTTCATATTTATTGTAATTGCATAAATAAACTTAATTTAAATTTCTTCAAAGATCATATTGTAAGAAATCATGGCAAAATTAGAGCTTATGTCACCGCAATATGGTTTCAAATTGCAGTATTCTGATTTTCTCAAAGCTTATGTTCAGATTGCTCTTGAACCAGATGAGGAATATGAGGATGATCCATTTGAGCATACGATGATATGGGGACGGATAGGGAGGGTGCGGATTAAATCCGAAGAAAATACGACGGAAAAAGCGATAAAATTTTTAGATGTTTTTGGATTTGAAGTCGATGATCATAATTACGAAGACAAAGAATACTATAAATATTAGTATCGAAGAATCAATGCAGCTTATGATGATCTCGTTTCCAGACATAGAACCTTGAAACAAACTTATGATTTGACCATCAATAAATATAGATATTTGAAAAAATGATTACGATGCATTGCAAGAGGAGGTTAATAGATATAAGAAACTGCTTTGTATGGATGCCGAATCATCAGTGGGAGAAAATTCAGCATAGAATCTATCTTTTTCCTTGCCTTTTAAATGCAGATATTGTGGAGAATATATTAAATCTTTTTTGTGATGTAGAAATTATTGAACATATTCGGACTTTCTCTTAAATAGCTATATAATATTTTTTCTGCTAAATGATAAAATTTTAACTTGGATTTATTCCCTCTTTTGGACTGTTCATATGTATTTAACAGATATTTCCACACTGCTTTGATATCTCCAAGAAATAACCAATAGATTATTTTATTGACTAATTTTATTAAAATGTATTGTATAATTTTGTATTAGATAACAATATATTTTGAGAAATAAGAAATAGAACCGTAATAAATTTTTGGATAAAAAAATATATACTTTAAATCAAAATTTATTAATTACTTTACATTATCATTATGTTCTTTTTTTTTTATTGAGCTTTTTTGGCCCACTGTATAGCGTGGGTTACTTGCTAGTTTTACATTATACAGCTACCCTGAATGGCCTAAATCAACCCATACACAGCATGATCATGCCGCATCTGACATCATAGAATTAAATTGGTACTAATATAATAAGAAATGGAGGCCTACAACTGCGCCAACGCTACAGTAATCAATCAAATGAGACTCAATTTGCTGGAGTATTCCCTTAAACCCTAGTAAATACTAAACTTCCGATAAAAACGTCTCCTTTTGAAAACAAAACAAACTTTAGAGACTCCTCAGCCATCATAAATGAAAAATGATAACCAGAAGGCTCAAAAAAATGCAATTAAAAAAAAAAAAACACGCACCTAGCGGATCGGACCTTCGGAAAACCTGGCGTCAGAGGGTGCCACAGAGGAGGAGGAAGGAGTAGCGGCGGCGGGAGCCGGGGTAGCAGCGGAGGGGGTAGCGGACCCGGCACCGCGCTGGAGCTCGAGGACAAGCCAGCGGACGGCCTTGCTCGTCTGCTCGAGGCGGGAGGCGTTGATCGGGGGTACCCCGCTGGCGGGCGCCGGGGAGGCGGCGCCGGTGGCCTCGTCGACCAGCAACTCCGACCCGATGCGGTGGCGCGCCCGCTCCACCATATCCTCCGCGCGGTCGCAAACCGCCTGGAAGGTCTCCCACCGCTCCCTGAAGGCCACCAGGGCGGCGTCGATCTCCGCCGTCTTCTGCCCCCCGGACGCGGCCCTCGCCTCCAGGACGCCCGCCGTCGCCGCGATGAGCTCATCGTAGGCACTGGTTAGCTCGTCGACGGTGCCGTCCATCGCCGCTGCAGTTCGATCGCCGGCAAGGGTGTGGAGGAAAATGTTTTTTTTTTAAAAAAACAAAATTCGTTTTTGAGCCCGAAAGCCGCTGGATACGGGTGATGGTTCCAGTTACTGTTCGGTTTAAATTTTGTAACGCCAACGGACCCTGGCTTGAGACACGTGGGGGAGAACTGGATGGATAAGATTGAAAGCTTTTCTAAAGAAAATAATATTTTATGGGTATAATATGTCGGCAGGACAGTTTTATTTGCTTATTTTTTATTCAACTTTCGGTTCGTCATGGTGAGAAAGAAAATGGGAATGCGCAGTGCTTTTTTAAAAAATAACGGATGTGCAAATATAAAATTTTAATTTTTAATATTTTATATATTATGAATGATATTATATCCAAGGTTCGGTCCACTCGCCTCCGAAGTAAGATTGATGAGCTAGTCTCTGGTTATAAAATGGATTCCTTTAAAGATCCATTGATCTTTAGAAGTTTCATAGCAACCTATACTATTTCTTATTGCAAGCGCACCAACTTCTCAAAATCCTTTGTAAAATCGATTTTAAAAAGACTTTGAACCGTGTTTCTTGAGATTTTCTACTAGAACGAACTTTTAAGTGATTTTGATAAAAGATGAATCGACCAGATGAGCTCCCCTTGCATCACTCGGTTCTTAGAAAAGGAGACTGGCCATTTCTTACCGAAAAAGTTTCAAAAATGAGTGGCTGGAAATGAAAGTCTCTAACATTGGCTGGCCCGCTTGTTCTAAGAAACTCAGTTCCTCTAGCAAGTGCAATCTATTGGATATCAATACTGTAGTTCCCTTAAGCTATTATTCAAAAAATCGACCAAATATGTCGTGACTTCATTTGAGATTATCAGCAATCAAGTAGCAAAGTGAAATACTTAATCAGTTAATCAAGTTTGTAGGCCTTGTAGTTTGGGAGGCTTGGGGATAGTGGATCTTACCACCCCCTGTTGCGGCCAATCGCCTCGTCGTCCGATCGTCGGAGAACGTGCACCTGCAAAAAAGGGAAGTCCACACTGACCGGAGGCGGCTCCGGCAGGGACCCTCCGACGGTCAAGTCAGAGAGGTGACTGGGCAACAGTGAAATGAAGACAGAGAGCTCGATCGAGCGAAAAAGGGAGAGGGAGGAGCAAGCCTGTGGTTTCGAAGGCGAGAATGGAGATCTCTTGCACTGTTGCCTTCTCCGATTTATATAGTGGAGCACGGTATGGCACCGTCATTAATGGCGCAGACAAGTGAGGAATTGTCAACTCACTGTAGATTGTCAGAGTCACCGTGAAAGTGTCATGTCGCCGTGGGGCTGTCAAATCATCAAGGTTGACAATGTCCTCGACGGGACAATGCCCCTAGATGGCCGTGCCGCATGTTGCTGTCAGAACTGACAAGATCTGGCGGCTGTACGGCGATCAGAGGAGTCGACCGACCCTAGGTCGGTGGCCAGCTGAGTGGCGTCGGGCTCCTCCGTTGGTCGGTGAGTTTTGCGTGAGTCGGCCATCAGACCTTCGGGTTCAGTCGGTCGGGAAAGGTGCGTCCGACATATCCTCAGTCGGTCGTAAGCCGATGATGGGCCGGTGATGGCGTCAGTCGGTCGGTCCGATTGTCAATCGGTCGGTCGGTCCCTCCGACCGTAAGTCGGTCGGTCGGTCCGACCGTCAATCGGTCGGTCGGTCCCTCCGACCATCGGTCGGTCGGTCCCTCCGGCCATCGGTCGGTCGGTCGGTGGGTATTTCCCAACAGTTGCCCCCCTCCACTCCTGAGTCGGACGGTGAGCTGGCCGATGCTTTTATTTGGGCAGCAACCCTGGGCGAACAGGAGTGGATTCGTCGTATGCCAGATTCCGACCGTACCGCGGGTTGATCCGATGTCAGGTGTTTCATAAATGCCAAGCGATTTGGATGTCTAGTCGGTGTCAGATGTCACGTCGGCGTCAGGTGTCAGACGTCGCGTCTTGTCGTCGTCAGACGTTACGTCGGTGTCAGGAGATCGGGCGTCGGACGATACGGTGTCAGACGACCGGATATCCGGCGTCGATCGTGGGAGCGCGGGGCGCTGTACGTCGAGGACCTTCGCGTGGGTCTTCGGCTCCCGATTCTGGAATTCGTCCAGAATCTTCTGAACTATTACAGACTCTATCCGGCGCAACTAGCGCCGAACTCCGTCCGTCTCATAATCAGTTTTGCGTTGTTGTGTCAGCTCTTGCCGACCAACCCTCGCATTTCTCTCTTCCGGGCCTTCTTTGTGCTCCGACCCCACCCTAAAGCCCGAGGGTGGTGGCTCTTCAACCCCCGGAAGGGCCTTTCCTTCATCACCGATCTTCCATCGTCCATCCATGGGTGGAAGAACCAGTTTTTCTTTGTTTCTTCTCCATCTTCTTGGGGCTTTCCTTCTCACTGGGGCGTGCCCCGAACTGAAGCCAATGACAACAGCCGGGTGGAAGCGGACGACCGGGAGGACTTCCACCGACTGAAAGATATGTCGGTCCCGAAGCAAAGGGAGCTTGTTACCGAACAAGCTCTCTATGATGCCGGCTTAAGCTTGGTCCCCCGACTAGGTATCGTCTGATCTCCCGGTCTCCTTTTCATCCGGCCCTTAGTCCGGTTCTTTAATTAACACCTTTGTCGGTATCGCAGGGACACCTCCAAGAATACGGCCGACAGATGCTGAGATTCAGCAATTCGCGACAAGGAAGAGGCCAGCATCGGGGGCCGGACCTTCGCGCCCTCTGAAGAGGCCTGCTCCAGCGGCGCCGATCGTCGAAGCGTCGGTGATCGATCAGTCAGAGCCCGTCATCGCGCTCGCGGCTCCAGCGGCGCGTACAGAGGAGAGGCCGATGGAAGAAGCGGCCGAAGGAACGTCGGCGGCATCACCGGAGGTGGCAGAGCCGGATGTCGTTCGGGAAACCGAACATCATCCGGCGGCGTCCGTGGCCGCAGCGGGGGGTGCTGGTTCTACTTCGAGCATCCCCTCATTGCCGGCTCCGTCGGTCGGGGCGGCCGATCGAGAGAAAGCCCCGATGGACCCCGGGGACGAGACAAGGTCGGGGAGCCGCTTTGTGCCGTCCAGCGCACAGTTCCCCGAAGGTGCGTCGGCATTGGCCGACCATAACCTGGCGAGAAGGTTGTGCCAGGGGATCCTACTCCCGGCCGACGTGGAGTCGCTGAGGTCTCGGCAAGTGATCGAGATGCTGTCCAGGTTCTACCCGACCATGGTCGAGGTAAGTTTTGTATCACTTTCTTTTTCCTTAGAAACTTTTCTCATTATGTGATCCTGACGAAGTATTTGCAACGGCAGCTGATCTACACAATGTCGGAGCTCGAGGTCGGGTACCGGAGGTTCGGTAACGTTCGGGCCGCTTATAAGGAGAGGTCGGCGGCGGCCGAAGCCGAGAAGGCAATGTTGGTCGACCATCTTCAGCAGTCGGCCGATCGGGAGGCCAAGTTAGTGGACGAGGTCTCCCGGCTTGGGTCCGAGCTAAGGTCGGCCAAGAAGGAGGCCAGACACAAGGGCCGGGCCGTGCGTCGTCTTCGGCACGAACGGGACGGCGTTGCCGTCGAACTCCAAGGCGAGCGCGAGCAGCTCCGGGTGAGCCTGGAGAAGCTCGCCAAGGCTGAGGAGGAGCTTTCGATCGCCCAGGCCGACGCCGACATAGCAAAGGCGAAGGCAGAGTCAGCGAAGGAGTCGCTCGGTCGGGCGGAAGAGGAGGCAAGGTCGGCGAAGGAGTCGGCCGACCGGGCGGTTGAAGACTTCCGGGCCTCCAACCAGTATCGGGAGGAGATGCTCGAGTCGGGTTTCGCCTCGTACCGGGTGGGGTACGAGGATGGCCGGGATGCGGTCCGGGCCTCTTACCCGGAGCTGGACCTCAGCAGCATCGTCCCACTGGGGGCCGAGGAGGAAGCCACTGAGGAGATGGCCGACCAGCCATCGGGAGGCGTCGTCGTTGCGAAGGAAGCCATCCCGCAGGAAGCGGCGCCGACTGCCAGTCCCCCGCCGACCGAAGGACCAGCTTCAGCCGTCGACCCAGCTCCGATCGTGGCCGACACACCAATCATCCCCGATCTCCCAGCGGTCGAGGAGATCGACTCAGATGGGTGATCGGGCCTTACCGACTTTCTTTTGCTTTTTCTATTTTTTGAGATACTTGTAATCGGGCTTCGACCCAACTTTGTACACTTTCTTTGAATGAAAACTTTGAATGAAAACTTCTTCCGCTTTCCCTTTGTCTTCTTCTTCCAAATGCATAGTTGATTGCCTTAGTGAGTCACTAACTTATGTAAGTCGGTAAGACGTTCGGCAACTCGTGCCGCTCTGAAGGAGGGTAAGTCCCGACTTTGGATCGGCTTCTGATAGTCAAGGTCGTCAGTCGGGCGCGTCTGTTGAGTCGGGAGCCGACCGAACCTGGCAAAGGTTCGGTAGTCGGGCTTCCACTGACGCGTTCAGTCGAATGTCGTCCGGCGCAGTGTCGGGGGAATGACAATAAGTCGGATCCCGATGCTCTCGCATCGGGTATTCATTCTGTGTCTTTCGATATACGGCGGTAAGCCGAATATCATCCGGCCGGCCGTGGCTCGATCGGCAAGTCGTGGATGCGACTAAGGTCGCGTTGTGCGATAGACGGTGGTAAGCCGAATATCCTTCGACCGGCCGTAGCCTGGTCGGGAGTCGCGACGTCAGTCGCATAGGCTTTTCGCCTCTCTTTGGTCGGGGCCCGATCGGCTTGTTAGCCGACGGTTTGGCCCGAAAGTTCGACCGTAGAAGGAGTGTCAACTCCCATCAATGTAGACGCGTCGGTCCTCTTAAGAGTCCGATGTGTCGTCGAAGGTCGAAGGAGTGTAACTCCCATCCATATGGGTGCATCAGTCCTTGTAAGGGTCCGATGTATTATCGATCGTCGAAGGAGTGTCAACTCCCATCAATAAGGGTGCATCGGTCCTTGTAAGGGTCCGACGTATCGTCGATCGTCGAAGGAGTGTCAACTCCCGTCCATATAGATGAGTCGGTCCTCGCAAGAGTCCGATGGGTCACCGACGATAAGGCCGTTGGTTCCAGATGGACACTAAGTCCACGTTGGCATGTCGGGGCTTGACCTTGATGAGCACCGATCATCAGTCGAAGAGTTAAAACTCCGAGATTCCAAACCGAATTTGTATTCTGGCTATCGAATTACAAAGTTCATGGATAGTACAACTTTAAGTTGTCGGCATTCCAAGTTCGGGGAATGGGTTTCCCCTCAAGGGTCTCCAGTCGGTAGGCTCTCGGACCATAAGTATCTGCTACTTTGTAGGGTCCTTCCCAGTTTGGAGCCAACTTCCCTTGGTCCAGGAGCTTCGAGACTTCCGCCTTCCTTAAGACCAAGTCGCCAGGCCTGAAGAGCTTCGGTCTGACCTTGGCGTTGTAATACCGAGCGACCTTCTGTCGGTACGAAGCCATACGAATTTGAGCCTCGTCTCGTAGTTCGGGGAGGAGGTCTAGGTCGGCCCTCCGACACTCGGAGTTACCCGGCTCTTGATACTGCTTGACCCTTGAAGATGGCAGTCCAATCTCGAGCGGGATCATCGCCTCCATCCCGTAGGCCAGGCTGAAAGGCGACTCTTCGGTCGGAACGCGGGATGTCGTTCGGTAAGCCCACAGAACGGAGCCTAGCTCGTCGACCCAGAGGCCTTTGGCTTCGTTTAGTCGGGTCTTGAGTCCGTGGAGCAAGGTTCGGTTGGTCACCTCGACCTCGCCATTGGACTGTGGGTGCCCGACTGAAGTCAGTCGGTGCTTGATGTGGAACCTGGCGCATAAGTCTCTGAAGTCCTGGTTGTCGAATTGCCGTCCGTTGTCGGTGATGATGGTGTGCGGCAACCCGAACCTGAAGATGATGGACTTCTGGATAAAGTCCTCCATCTTCCGCTCGGTGATCTGCGCCAATGGTTCGGCCTCCACCCACTTGGTGAAGTAGTCGATGGCGACGACTATGAACTTCCTCTGACCCGACGCTGGTGGAAAAGGATCGAGAATGTCGACCCCCCACTGGGCGAAGGGCCATGGAGCGACAATAGGAGCAATTTGGCTGGCCGGTTGGTGTTGAATGTTGGCATACTTTTGACATGGTTCGCATCTCCGGACCAACTCGGCCGCGTCCTTCTTCATGGAAGGTCAGTAATAATCTTGTCGCAGGACTTTGTAGGCCAGGGACTTGCCCCCCAAGTGATTCCCGCAAATTCCTTCGTGAACCTCTCGGAGAGCGTAGTCGGCGTCGTTCGGTCCCAAGCACCTAAGCAGGGGAAGGGAGAACGACCTCTTGTAGAGTCGGCCATCCATGATTACATATTGAGAGGCCGACCATCGGAGTCGCTTGGCCTCCGCGGGATCTTCGGGGCTGATCCCGTCGGTCAGATACTGAACGATCGGGTCCATCCAACTTGGTTCGGATGTTAGCTACAGTACTTCGTCGACCCGATCGATGCTCGGCTGCTCGAGGTTCTCCACGAACGTCCGACCCAAAGAGTCGAAGGCCGAAGTTGCCAGTCTGGAAAGTGCGTCGGCACGGGCGTTCTCTGACCTAGGAATGTAGAAAATTTCAAAATACCTGAGGCGTGCCACGAGGTCCTTCACTTTCTGAAGGTATTTGACCATGGTCGGATCTCGCACCTCGAATTCGCCCTTGATCTGTCCCACGATCAGCTGAGAGTCGGAGAATGCCCGGAGGCTGTCGACGCCCAGTTCTCTCACCATCCTCAAGCCAGCGAGGAGTGCCTCGTATTCGGCTTGGTTGTTGGAGGCCTTGAAGTCGAACCGGAGGGCATACTCGGTGACCACCCCGTCCGAATTCGTGAGCAGGAGCCCGGCCCCGCTTTCCTGAGCGTTTGAGGCTCCGTCGATATGGAGTACCCAGGTGGAGATCGGGTCTGGCTCAGAGACCGCATCTCGTCCCGGGTCTTCAGCTCCCGACCCTTGGTCGGTTGTCGGGCATTCGGCGATGAAGTCGGCCAAGACCTGAGCTTTCAGGGCAGGCCTTGGTCGGTACTGAATGTCGAACTCGCTGAGCTTCATCGCCCACTTCGTGAGTCGTCCAGTTGTGTCGGGTCGTTGCAATATTGCCCTCAGGGGCTGGTTGGTGAGCACCACTATGGCGTGAGCCTGGAAGTATGGACGGAGTCATTGTGCGGAGACGGTCAGGACGAAAATCATCTTTTCCGTCTCCGAGTACCTTGCTTCGGCGCCGTGGAGCACCTTGCTGGTGTAGTAGATAGGCTGATGGGTTCGGCACTCATTTTCTCGGACGAGCACCGAACTGATTGCCTCAGAAGATGTGGCCAAGTAGAGATACAAGGTTTTCCCGACCTACGGCTTTACGAGCAGCGGCGGGGAAGCCAAGTACTTTTTCAGGTCTTCGAAGGCCTGTTGGCACTCATCCGACCAAGAAAAACCGTTTGCGCGGCGCAGAGTTTTGAAAAACGGGAGGCACCTTTCAGCTGATTGAGAAATGAATCGGCTAAGAGCGATGATTTTTTCGTTCAGCTGTTGGACCTCCTTCTTGGTGTTCGGATGACGCATGTCGAGGATCGCCATTATTTTCTCAGGGTTGGCCTCAATCCCTCTCTGAGAAACGAGGAATCCGAGGAACTTCCCTGGGGTCACCCCAAAAGCGTACTTGGTCGGGTTGAGCTTCATTCGGTGTCGTCGAAGGGTGCGGAAGGTCTCCTCGAGATCCTGAACATGGTCCGGGATCCGCGCACTCTTCACCAGCATGTCGTCCACGTACACCTCCATGTTGTGCCCGATCTGATCTTTGAAGACCTTATTGACAAGTCGCTGGTAGGTGGCGCCGGCGTTCTTCAGTCCGAAGGGCATCACCCGATAACAGTAGAGGCCCTTGGGAGTCACGAACGCGGTGTGCTCCTCGTCTTCAGATGCCATCCAGATCTGGTTGTATCCGACGAAGGCGTCCATGAAGCTGAGCAGTCGAAATCCGAACGTCGCGTCCACCAGCTGGTCGATCTTGGGGAGTGGGAAGCTATCTTTTGGGCAGGCTCGGTTGAGGTCGGTGTAGTCGATGCAGATCCTCCACTTCCCATTGGCTTTTTTGACCATGACAACATTGGCGAGCCAATCGGGATATGTGGATTCTCGAATGAAGTCTGCTTCAAGTAGCTTGTCCACTTCTTTGTCGATGGCCTTCTGCCTCTCTGGAGCGAAGGACCTTTTCTTCTGCCTCACCGGCCTCATCGTTGGGTCGATGTTGAGTCGGTGGGTTATTGTTTCTGGAGGGATGCTCGACATATCTACTGCCGACCAAGCAAATATGTCGGCATTGGCCGTCAGCAGCTCCGTGAGTCGGCGTCGTTCGGTGTCGGGCAATTGGGACCCGATCCAAATCTTCCGATCCAGATTTTCTCCTATCGAGATCGCCTCGAGCTGCTTGGCCGGCGAACCCCGTTCTTCCTCCTCCCGTTGGTCCAGCTTGTCGATTGTCAGGAAACCCCTCGACTCATCGCTTTGAGCGAAGATCTGGAAGCACCATCGGGCGAGCTGTTGATCTCCGCGCATCTCTCCGATTCCGTTTTTGATCGGGAACTGAACAAGGAGATGGTACGTCGAGACGATCGCCTTGAGGGCGTTCAGTCCGGGTCGTCCAAGGATGGCGTTGTAGGCCGAAGGAACTTGGACGACCGCGAAAGTTAGGTGGACCGTGCTTTACCGTGGTTCGGTGCCGACCATCACGGGCAGGGTGATTTCTCCCTCTGTCGTGATGGCATCTCCGGCAAAGCCGATCAAGGGCATGGAGACCCTCTTAAGTCGGTCAGTTGACAGTTGCATCCGAGAGAAGGTCGAGTAAAATAAAATATTTGTCGAACTTTCATTATCAACAAAAATTTATTTTACATCATAATTTGCTATTGTCGCCGACACAACAACAGCATCGTCGTGGGGAGTCTGGATGCCCCGAACGTCGTCCTCCGTAAAGATGATCACGTCGTCTGGGCGCGGCCTTTTCGTCGGCTCCCCTCCCGCAGACGTCCCCGGGCCCAGCCGCTTGGAGATCATGTTGATGACTCTGGCCGTCGGCTGATTGTTCGCCGCTTCTTCAGTCGGCTGGGGTCGTCGATCGGCAACTGGTTGGGTCGGCGGACCCTTCCGAAATTTGCCGAGATACCCCCGGCGGATGAGAGCTTCGATCTCATCCTTCAGCTGGATGCACTGCTCGGTGTTGTGGCCGTGGCCTCGGTGAAATCGGTAGTACTTCCGACGGTTGAGGCCTTTTGCCTTCAAAGGCGGAGGCCGTCGCAGGTATTCTTCCCCCTCGATCTCCATCAGAATCTGTGCACGAGGAGCAGAGAGAGGAGTGTAGGAGTCATACCTGGGGCGTGCCGGCCTCGGAGTTTGTTGCCGGGGCGATTTTTGGGTTCGTCGGGGCGGTGAGACCCGAATATCGGTTGGTGGCCTGTTGGGTTCGGCGGGCTCCCGACCTTTCCTCCACTTCTCTTTCGGGCCTCTGGGCTCGGCCAAGCGTCGGTCGGACGCTCCTTCGTCCGCGCGCATATACTTGTATGCACGCTCCAGTAGCTCGGCGTATGTCCGGGGGAGGGTCTTGTCCAGAGAGTAGGTGAATCGGGACACCCTCAGGCCCCGCTTCATGGCTGAGATTGCCATGTCTTCATTGAGGTCCCGGACCTCAAGCGTGGCCGTGTTGAATCGCACCACGAAGTGCCGGAGCGTCTCATTTTCTCCCTATTTGAGAGAGAAAAGGCTGTCCGACGTTCGCGGCGGCTTTCGGTTGGTGCTGAAGTGGACCACGAACGAGTGCTCGAGCTGTCCGAAGGAGTGGATACTTCTCGATCGAAGATCGGAGTACCAGGCCCTGGCAGCCTTGCGGAGCGTAGCGGGGAAGCCGATGCAAAAAAGAGCGTCGGTTGCCCCTTGAATCGTCATGAGAGCTTTATAGCTCTCGAGGTGGTCGACTGGGTCGGTGGAGCCGTCATATGGCTCCACGTGCGGCATCTTGAACCGACTGGGAATCGGTTCGTCGAGGACTAGTCGGGAGAGAGGTTGGGCGGTCTGGAAGTCGACATCATTCGAAGACTTCTGGCCGTCCATCTGCAATTGGGCGAGTCGGCGGTCGATTTCCTCAAACCGGCGCTCGTAGTCGTCTGCTCGTCGATGCTGGGAGACCCCGGGAGTGGAGTCTCCGGAAGATTCCGAAAGGGAGGCCGACGGCGTGCGCGGTCGTTTCTCCTTCCTTGCCCGTTCCAGCGGAGAAAGAGAGGGTTGCTGGGACCGCCGGTCATCACGCCAGGGCCGCTCCTCCTCTCCTCCGTGGGAGCGTTGTTGAGGGCGCTCGCGCGGAGGCGACAGGGATCGGCGCGGTCGTCGGCGGCTGCTCCTGGAGGGCATCGGACGGGCCGCCGGTTGTTGCTGGAGGCTCTTGACTGCGTCCGTCAGTACGGTCATCTGCCGTACGATGGCCGCGATCTGCGCCTCCGTGGTCACCGCGGGGCGTGGAGAGCTGGGCTCCGCCGCCGGCGGTGGCGGGGAGGCCTCTTCCCGACGGGAAGAGTGCCTTGCCGATCCGGTGATCCTCGATCGTTGAGCTTTTGTCTTTGTCATTCTGGCCCCTACCTGGCGCGTCAATCTGTTACGGCCAATCACCTCGTCGTCCGATCGCCGGGGAACGTGCACCTGCAAAAAAGAAAAGTCCACACTGATCGGAGGCGGCTCCGGCGGGGACCCTCCGACGGTCAAGTCAGAGAGGTGACTGGGCAACAGTGAAATGAAGACAGAGAGCTCGATCGAGCGAGAAAGGGAGAGGGAGGAGCAAGCCTGTGGTTTCGAAGGCGAGAATGGAGATCCCTTGCACTGTTGCCTTCCCCGATTTATATAGTGGAGCACGGTATGGCACCGTCATTAATGGCGCAGACAAGTGAGGAATTGTCAACTCACTGTAGATTGTCAGAGTCACCGTGAAAGTGTCATGTCGTCGTGGGGCTGTCAAATCATCAGGGTTGACAATGCCCTCGGTGGGACAATGCCCCTAGATGGCCGTACCGCATGTTGCTGTCAGAACTGACAAGATCTGGCGACTGTACGGCGATCAGAGGAGTCGACCGACCCTAGGTCGGTGGCCAGCTGAGTGGCATCGGGCTCCTCCGTTGGTCGGCGAGTTTTGCGTGAGTCAGCCATCAGATCTCCGGGTTCAGTCGGTCGGGAAAGGTGCGCCCGACATATCCTCAGTCGGTCGTAAGCCGATGATGGGCCGGTGATGGCGTCAGTCGGTCGGTCCGATTGTCAATCGGTCGGTCGGTCCCTCCGACCGTAAGTCGGTCGGTCGGTCCGACTGTCAATCGATCGGTCGGTCCCTCCGGCCATCGGTCGGTCGGTCCCTCCGGCCATCGATCGGTCGGTCGGTGGGTATTCTCCAACACCCCCAATCATTGATCTTCTCTTGAAATGATGTTGAAAATATTATAAGGATCAATAGAAGATATGGTACACATTGAGAAAATTAAAGCCATCTACTAGTCCAAAAAGCTACCCTAAGAGCCCACTCAATATACGAAAAGCATTGCATCCTCATTTTGGAAAGACATGCTCAATCTATATGGTCTCTCAAACAAATCTTTTATCTTAGTCTGAGAAGTGGGGTTCATATTTTCTTCTAGCATGATATATGTTGTTATGGGAAGATGGCACCTTTAATACCATTCAGTTGTAAGTCAAGAGAGACTCTGGTTTATATGGAATCGGAGCTTTCTCTCTCCCATGAGGCACCTTTTGTATAGGATAAAATCATATAGCACCTAACACAGGCCAAAGTAAACAATATCTCTTAAACGCAGGTGCAGAGACCGACCCAACTGAGCCATCCAACCTCTTGACTGCAACATTAACACCAGAGAAAGGATCTGCCTCCTGTCCATGAACAAAGTCCTCCCTGACTGAGGGGGCTACTATTGTGAGAGGACCATATCTTTAATCCCACATCGGTGGTGAGTCAAAGAGGACTCTGGCTTATATGGGATCAAGATTTTTTCTCCTCTATGAGGTGCCTTTTATATCAAATAAAATTGTGCGGTACTTGATACGGGCCAAAGCAGACAAAACCTCACGAGCTAGATGCAGAGACCGATCTATCCGATCTATCCAAGCTATCCAATCTCTTGACTGCAATATATGTCTTGGTGAATCACTAGTATGTAACACTTTTCCTCATCTTTATCTCTCATCGAAGAATCATTCAATTTCTGTAGCTGACTTTAGGCTACATGAAACAAGTCTATGGAACTTCAGATTTTCACTATGTTCATCTATTTCTAGGGGGTATCCCATGCTTTCATTGGCCTTACAATCCCATAACCTCTCCACTAATCCAGGCAGATGGTTATGGAAGCGGAATTCATCTGGGCTCTTCTCTATCAACCATTGTTACAACTTCCTTAAGCATGTTGGAGTGATTTCATTCTTTGGAAAAATTCATTTGGAAGCTTCTCTTCCAAAGAAAGTTAAGCTTTTCTCTTGGTTGTGTTATTACGATAGAATCCAAACAACCAATAATCTCTTAAAGAAGAGCTTGTCTCTATCTAACAGATGAGCCTTCTATGGAGAAAGTGGTGAAACAACTTGTCATCTATTCTATTGCAATATAAGTATTCCAAGGAATTCTAGCAAACAATCCTTAAAAACTATAGGATCCTTCAGTAATTCCTAGATACTTAATTATAAGAATGTTTGGGACCTTTGGAAGGAGCAGAATTTCATTCTACAACCATCCCCTGCCATGGAATGTCTTTTTGCTTCTGCCTGTTGGTGTTTTATGGTTCAAACATGTTGGAGGGAATCCAAAAGGGAAAACTCAAAAAATTTCCTAAAATTTTCCTTCAAGTATTTTAACCCAACCTTTTAATTTTACCATTTAAATATTTTAATCTCTTCATCACCATGATTTTAATTTCTAACTATTGGGCTCCTAATTACATAACTTAATAGGTCAGTAAAAGCCTAAAAAGTCATGTGTAGTTAATCTCATTTTTATTTTCTGACCGTTAGGCTATTTAATAAAGATTGTGACCGTTAGGTTTCTTATTAAAAATTTTAATAGGTCAATAAAGTTCCAACGATCATAAACGATCATATTGGATGACTATAAAAGGATCATCTTGAGATCTGATTTGAGATATTCCATCTAATCCTCTCCTTTCTTTCTTCTAGCTTTTTCTCTTCAAATCTTTTTTTTTGTAATTATTTTTTTGGATACTGAAAGAATCTCCATCAATCTCCTCCGCAGTCATGCTGACATGTGGAGAATTTCAATCGTACCTTGGGGTAGTTTTCTTGGATTTTTTTATACGAGAGATGGAAATACATTTTAGGACAATCTCCAACATACTTTTGAATTTTATCATTTTTATTTCTTCTTATTCTGTAAGTCTTTTATAATTTTTTTTATAATAAAGTTTTATTAGTTTTATTTAATTTTTTAAATCACATTAGGAATTCTCAAAGTTCTGTTCCAACAATCTAAGACATATAATTGTTGGAGACTAATAGAAGGCATATTTCTAAGATATAAAGATAATGAGTTTCTTATACTATTTTGTATGTATTCATCATAAATTTTATATTCACATTGTAGTCCTTACATATTGCTTTAGTAGTGATTAATCATTTACTTGTATGAAACTGTATGCAGCTATATGGTGACCCATATTCTTTAGAAGATGTTTTGTTTTACTTCACTATTGCATGTCATCCTGTACTGTTGAACTTGTATGAATTAGGCCTTCAAATTACTACTTGTTTTTTAAGCATATTAAGATATCTTCTTTTAGAAAGCTTCTTTGAATTACTAGATTGATTGCTGATCCTTTTGATGTTAGCTTTGTATTTGCTTATTGTAACTGAATTTTAAATAGTAAATAATGCTAATCCACTATATAGGTTGTATCTACTATTTGTTGTTGAAACTGTGTTCACTATTTTTTTGAGAATTTTTATCAAATTCTATTTTTCTTTTTTTTTTAGCCTTTAAATCTATTAGGATGTGTATTCTTTTAATTTGCACAAAGATTTCATCAAATGTTTGTAAATATTTGCTGAAGTCAAATAGGTTTCAACTTTCAACCAAATCCTAGAAATCTTATAGAATAAATAAGTGCCACATCTATGTCATACATAAGGTGATAGAGAGATACTTCTGGAGTCCACTACATACTTTCTTGTAACTATCATGACATATTTTAATTAAAACTGAGGAAAAAACCATCAAGCAAAATCATGATTTTGGTTGCCCCTGATTTAAATCCAAACTCAAGTAGAAATTGAAAAGAATTTACCTATCTATTGCTATCAAAATTCGTCTTGGGTTGGCTTGGCTGGAGCTGGGTGGTGATTGTAGATCGGTGGTGATAAGATCTACAAGATAAGTCTTCGATCAGAGTTGGCTTCGATAGAGACCTTTCGATACTCGAGTCAAAATTCTGAAACAGATAGGAAGGAGTGAGTATTTTGAAAAAGAAATGATTTCATATTTTGGGGGTCTCTTATAGGCCTTTATTTATAGATCGAGGCTGAAAGCCATGAGAAGGAAGAAAAATCAGACAGTTTGCCCTAATTTATGAAGCAAAATATGCCCATTTTCTTTTACTTTATCTAAAGAGATATATATTTATTACCTCCTATCTTTTCAGGAATGTCTACTTGGAAAGGATAGTTGATGGTTAGTCTTGCTTTGTTGAACAAAATATGCTTATTATCTTCTTTTTTATCTGGTGAGATATGTTTGTTATTTTTTTTCTTATCTGCTTGTCATCAGTTATTCTTGGTGGTCACGAGATTTGAAGATCTGCATGAGAGCTAAAGGTCAATCTTTCTCATTATACTACATAAGGTCAGCTCAAGTGCCTTAGGTCGGCTAGCATCAAGGTTGGATCAGGCTCAACTTTTCTATGCATCGATTTTATCTAATGAAAGAATTTTCTACACATAACATATGCCCCCTACTCTCAAATATGAACTAAAAAATTATATCGGACAAAGGGAGTACATTAGCTTTTAATAGTCGACGCTAATCCTTTTGGTGGTTTCTTGAAGATAGCATATCCTTTGACTCGTCTTTGGGGTAGCTCTATGTAATCATTCCTTTGGTGATCTCGACTCAGATCGGTATTGCTGATATTTTGAGCCTCCGAAGATTCTTTTCACCACTATAGCTCGGCTCATCTTAAAGACGAGGGGCTTCTTCGCTCATGATCATCCAAGGTCTTTGAGGGTTTTTTAGATTTAGCTCTTACTTTTTGATCGTCGAGATCTTCTTCATTAACTATTCTCATTCACCTTTGAGGATCCCATGACTATTCTTGTTTGATCGAAAATGAGATGCCTTTCTTGTAACTATATTCATATAGGAATGAAGCACCTTCGAGGAACTCGTCATGGCTATAATCATAGAGGCGCCCTTCTCGTGGCTATATTCATCTGGAGATGAAGCATCTTTGAAAAAATCATTGTGGCATATTCGTTTTAGTGATGTGGCACCCTTCTCATGACTATATTCATTTTGGTTTGATCTTCATCTTGGTTCGGTCTTAATCTTTGCTTGGCTTGATCTTGATCATTGTCTCGGCTCAGCCTTGATCTTTATCTCGGTTCGATCTTGATCTTCACCTCGGTTCGACCTTGATCTTTATTTTGATTCGATCTTGATCTTTGCTTGGCTTTATCTTATTTATTTGCCTCAGCTCAATCTTGGCCTTTGCCTTAGCCTGGGTGCTCAAAGACTTATGGTTCTGCAAGAAGAAAAAAAACAGGATAATGGATGAGGACTTGAGAGCCTCTTATCATATATGTTTTGTGGGAGTTTTTTTCTTTTAGAGCTTGTTCTCTTAGAATATCTTTAATTCTGTTCCAATAGATGAGGAACTATGGATCCATCATGATTTAGGAGATAAAATTCAAGGGATTATCTGTTGCGATCTTCTTTCCTGTTTGGATTTTAATCTATTGCGATCTTCTTTTTTATTTGGATTCTATCAAGAATTCAAATTTTAAAATAAGAAAGGTAGATTAGTCATGATTCAGAAATCAGGAGATTTTCGTAACCTCCTTTATCTTGATATTACGATTCCCTTTCTCCTTTAGATCCTGTCTAGAATTCAAATTTTAAAATGAAGAAGCATAGATGATTTGGAAATCAAAGGATTCCTGTAATCTCCTTCTTTATCTTAGATGCTGCGATCTTTCTCATTTAGATTCATATCATATACCTCCCAGTTTTGAGCTTAACTAAGATAGCTAGGAGGATGTTAGCCGATCTAAAAATGGTCAGCTTGGATTTGGTTGGTATTTAATCGATCTGAAGATGGTCGGCCTAGACTTGGTTGATGTCTAATCGATCTGAAGGTGGTTGGGTCAGCTTGGACTTGGTTGACATTTAGCCAATCTAAAGGTGGTTGGACTAGACTTGGTTGACGTCCAACCGATCTGATCTTTAGAAACTCGATGGCGTTGGAATGACATGACGAAGTTTCTTTGATAAAATGCTCACTTCTTCTTATAAACAGATCTAGGTCTTTCTTCTAGCACCAATCTGTTATTGTAGAAATCTATCTGCTTGATTGGAGTTGAGTGACGATTATAGGTCGGTGATAGCAAGACGGCAGTAGCAAGACCTACAAGATAAGTCTCCAACTGGAGTTGGCTCCGATGGGGATCCTCCAATGCTCAAGTCTGAATTTTATAATAGATAGAAAGAAGTGAGCGCTTTGAGAGAGAAGTGATTTTATACCTTGAGGATTTTTTCTGGATCTTTATTTATAGACAGAGGCTGAAGAGCCATGAAAAGGAAAGAGAATCAAGCATTTAATCTTGATTTATCGGATGACATATGCCTGTTGTCTTCTGCTTTATTTGAAGAGATATATTTATTACCTCTTGTCTTATTGGGAATGCCGACTCCGAAAGAAAAATTGATGGTTAGCCCTACTTTATTGGACGAGATATACTAGTTATTTTCTTCCTTATTTGATAAGATACGTTTGTTATTTTTTTCTTTATCTGCTCGTCATCAGTTGTTCCTGGTGGTCATGAGATTTGAAGATCTACATGGGGGCTAAAGATTAATCTTTCTTATTATGTCGGATAAGGTCGTCTCAAGTGCCTTGGGTTGGCTAACATCAAGGTCGGATCGGGCCCAGCTTTTCTGTACATCGGTTTTATCTGAGAAAAAAATTTTCTACTCAGTGCACTACTAAAAATAAATTCTACACGGACACTATGTGTGCTTTTTTCTCATTTGGTCATGTGTTTAATTGCTAAAAGATTCCTTAATAAGTCAATTCTATATTTGTTGAATTGTAGTGCTTTGACTCCTTAACTTGAGCAGGCAAAGCCCTCGCCGATGGCTATGTGGATTAAAGAATGATTTGCAAACATTCTAGAACTTACAACTGGCTATCAAATGCATTATGTGATATTTCCATGAGATATGAAAAATAGTCTGATGTAATTAGCCCATACAAGGATATGGTTTGCTTTACTAGTTTGATTTTGTTAAAGTAAGCTAAAGATTACGGCCATCTGAGTCAAATATGCCCGTAACCTGTCACTTTTCCCCTTTATATCAAAACAAAATTGAGAATCTAATAAGAGTGTCTTCAAAATCTGGAGAAATGAATGGTAAAAACAAAACAAAGAATCTAATGAAAATATTTGCCTAGTATAAAAGTCGGTTCATTGTGATATTCAATTGTATATACAATTACGAGTAGATTATTTTTACGAAATAATATTGTTGCTATATCTGCATATCCTTAATCTTTGGCAGAGAGATCTGTATATTCGTGTAGTTGACTAAGCTTTCAGTATTAAAATTTTCTTTGTTCAATTTGCTGTTAGTAGTTGCAGTGCATGAAGTTCTATGTTTTTTGAGAATACCAAAAAGTTCTATGTATATATCATTTCATGCAACCTAATTTATTTGTTTTCATATTAAACTTTAAAGGTGACTTATAATTCCTTGTCCTGCTCTCCATATAGTGTTTGACTTAGATTATTTTATTTACATGGGTCTAATATCTTAACATGACTCTTCAATTTGATGTGCAATTTGAACCTTACCTCGTACGATGACATGTCAACTTTGATAGTTACCTTTATGACAATATAAATCAAATTTTACATGTTTAGATATGTGGACACCCATGTATCATGAAAGTATGTGCATTCTTGACGTTACAGTTATAGATAGCTAGCTATTGCTTGCTCACTTAAGGTTAATTATAAACAATGCAAATGCTCATCAGTCTGTCTTACAAAAAAAATTTAAATAAGACTACGATCTTATTTATCGAGGGAGATGAGGCTTAGCATATAAAGGACCTTCCAATAGTACGAACCTAACCTTTGTAATAGAATATCTCTTGAAGAAGGTTCAATGTGGTAATAATAAGCTGATTAGTTGGTCAAAGAGCATATATGATTTATTTAATATAGGAGTCATAGACTCCATCCCATCTCAATGGTGATTAGTGCTCCTATATAGTAGTTAAGAAGAGTTTACCTCTAAATGAGATCTGAGAGGTATTCCTCGAGATGTAACACTATACACATCTCTGAAGGGGCTCATATATATGAGAGTATTTGTACATGACCGCAGATATAAGATATAGCCATTTTTAGTAACTCTTATCAAAAATCAAGATACATGTGTAGGGCTACTAATGCAAGAATCGTAATAGAGAATTCTGTACTATGTATGTAGTAGTTGAAGTTTGGATTAAAGAAATATAGTTCAAGACCCGCTTCATTCCGATGCCTTTAGATGAAAATTATTCATACTAAGTGAGGTTAAGTTTTGTAAAGATACCTTACCCATTATATAGTATAAGCACTATGAAATTTATATTTTTTATTTATAATTTTTAAAAAAATTTGAGTTTTGTGGGGATTGTTGGAGGGAATCTAAAAAGGAAAACTCAAAAAATTTTCTAAAGTTTCTCTTCTAGCATTTTAACCCAACCTTTTAATTTTATCATTTAAATATTTTAATCTTTTTATTATCATGATTATAATTTTTAACCTTTGGACTCCTAATTACAGATCTGAATGGGCCGGTAAAAACCTAAACGGTCATGTGCATTTAATCTCTTTTTTATTTTCTGATTGTTGGACTTCTTATTAAATATCTTAAAGGGTCAATAAAGTTCCAACGGTCATATTAGATGGCTATAAAAGGACTATTTGAAATATCTCATCCAATCCTCTCCCTCTCTTCCTTCTATCTTTTTCTCTTCAAGTCTTCTTCTTTGTAATTATTTTTTTTGGTGTTGAATGGATCTTCATAAACCTCCTCCATGGTCGTATGTGTTCGTAGACGGAGGATCTTGATCATATTTTAGGATGATTTTTTTGAAATTTTTTATTTGAAGGATGAAAATAAGCCTTAGAACAATGTCCAATACATTTTTGAGTTTAATCATTTTTATTTCTCCTTATTCTACAAGTCTTTTATAGTTTTTCTATAATAAAATCT
This sequence comes from Elaeis guineensis, assembly GCF_000442705.2. Classification (NCBI taxonomy): domain Eukaryota; kingdom Viridiplantae; phylum Streptophyta; class Magnoliopsida; order Arecales; family Arecaceae; genus Elaeis; species Elaeis guineensis. The sequence continues at coordinate 18,233,904 of NC_025994.2, forward strand.
TATTAGTTTTATTTAATCTTTTAAATCACGTCAGGAATTCTCAAAATCCTTTTCCAACATAACGTAACCTCGGGAGTTGTGAAAGAGATGGCCAAGCATGCTGAAGTCATCTTGCGAAGTTGGCTTAACCCAAGTGATGACAACAAATTGAGCAGACTTCTGGGTTGGCTTGACCATTTCTGGTTCCAAGCAGGTTGTCAGGATGTCTGGAGCGATATGCTCCAGGTTCATGAGTTTGGAGGAATTAATGATACTTCGATCGGATGCCTCCCTTCGTGATATCAATCCCCCATATTCACATGGACTTCAACAGCCAACGGACATATTGGATTCGATTGGCTAGAAAAAGGACCTCTTAATCTTACTACCTTTTCCTTATTTGTCTTATATGAGTCTTTTATCGTGCTAATATAATTTAAATTTTTTTTTATCAATTTAACACTGATATCAACTTATTTATCGAAATAATATAAAATCTATAAAATATCATTTCAAATAATATTTTTTTGAGAAAACATCATTTGAAATGATATTTTTTCGATCCCACTTAGCATCCACCTAGATCCTGCCACTAAAAAAAATAAAAAATATCATTGAAAATGACATTTCTAAAAACATCATTTTGAATAGTATTTTTAAAAATACTATTCAAAATGATATTTTTAAAAACATCTTTCAAAATGGTATTTCTAAGAAAAATACTATTTTGAATGGTATTTTTATAAAATGCCATTCAACAAGGTATTTTTTTTCATGTGATATATTTTATTTATATTTTTTAAATCAATTTTTTTGAATGCGATATAATTTTTTATTATTATTTACATTTTTTTGTACATGATATTATGTTTTAAACTAATTTAAATAGTTCTTTTAACATGATATTTTCTTTTCCAACTTTTTTTTGGGACACATTTGAAGATCATGACAAACCATATAGCATCCTAACACTTGAAATTAAACAAGTAAAATATCTAAAACTCTGATAGAAATAATAATTGATAATATAAAATACAACAAAGATATATAGTTTATAAAAAAATCTCACAGCACTATAAATAAAAAAAAGATTAAGTCCCACAAGGACGTCGTAGTGCCTGTGGCCATTGAGAAGGTCCTCAACGGTCGCTCTTACTCCTGTGTCACTTGTGATGGCCTCTCTCCTATGTCAGTAGACGTCTCTTGAGCATGCATATCAGGAATAATAGGTCCTGTTGGAGCATCTACAAGCTGAGTGACCCCCTCAACCTCCTCATCTGGATTTAATGATGGATCTGTAATAAAAAGATCAGACCACTCAGATGAAGACTCATGATGCCAACTCGGATCCGGTGCTGTCATCTAAAGCATGTAGGAAGATGAAGTCCTTGGCATCTGTGGATAAAAAAGCGACGACATATGTCCAAATAATATTTCTAAGATAATTTTTTTCCTCACCTTAACCTTCGATCCATGATTATTTTATTTGTATTTTTTAAACCAATTTTTTTGGATGCATGATATATTTTTTCATCATTATTTGTACTTTTTTGGTGCATGATATTATTTTTTAAACTAATTTAGATAGCTATTTTAACGTGATATTTTCTTCCTCAACTCTTTTTTGAGATACATATGAAAATCATGACCAAGCATATAGTATCCTAACACTTGAATTAAACAAGCAAAATATCTAAAATTCTGATAGAAACAATAATGAATAATATAAGATAGAACAAAAGTATACAGTTTACAAAAAAATCCCACAATACTACAAATCCAAAGAATACTAAGTCCCACAAGGGCGTCGTGGTGCCCGTGGTTGCTTGGACCTTCTCATGAAGGTCCTCAATGGTCATTCCTGCTCTTGTGTCACCTATGATGGCCCCTCTCCTATAACAGTGGACGTCTCCTGAACATGCTATCAGGAATAACAGGTGCTGCTGGAGCATCTATGATCTGAGTGACTCCCTTAACCCCCTCACATGGATCCAATGATGGGCCTGTAACAAAAAAATCATATCACTTAGATGAAGAATCCTGATGCCAACTCAGACCCGATGCTGTCATCTGGGGCATGTAGGAAGATGAAGGCCCTAGCATCTGTGGATCAAAAAATGGTGGCATATATGCAGCATGTGGTAATGATATCTGCAGAATACATGGTGCTGGCATATTTGAAGCATGTGGTGAAGGTATATATCTCATATCTGGCGTACAGGATGCTTCAATCATCGTCAATATCCCTAAACATGCTCTCTCCATCTCCCGCAGTATCTGGATCCACTCATCCTCATCAATCATAGATAAAGTATGATGAGTGTCCAACATAAGATCCAATAAACGATCAGTCTACATAACAAAAAAAAATCAGCAATACATTATAGATCATAAAATAAAGATATAATGTAGCTATATAAAATATTTTGTATTAACGATAAGAAGTAAAATGAAGACTTAACGAATTAAAATTAAATATAAGATTGATATAAGACATAATTTTCGAGGTCTTACCAATATGCGCATAGTATAACTCTCATCCTCGTATCTTGAAATTGCATACCGAGGCTGTCCAATGATCGATAATGTAATACTAAAAAATCAAATCATGTAGTCCTCGATATATGGATGACCTCCTAATGTATGATCACCATGAACTATATAATCTCGTCGTATATTTTAAATGGTAATATACTATGCATGTCTGATATGCCAATCAATATGAGCTCTCCCTCATCGATCAATACGATGAAATCGCTGGCTAGTATCAAATTACTCTGGAATGTCCTAAATCTGGCCAAACTATCATAGCATACGATCTAAAAGGTGCCACTCCACCATATCAAAATAAATAAGCGTTACCCTAGTAGTCCATATATCATGTCCATTCATGCAACTTTATGGTAATATAGATAATATCTGATCTGTGTATGGCTCTTACAAAAATTGATAGAGTTAAAAATAAAGTCGGATTAGTAAGTTTATTTTTCAATAGAATATGAATACTATAAAATTATATTTGTACACAAATTAAAATTATCCATCTATGTGTATCAGTTAATATATTCAGCTGATCTCTACAAACTTGTGCCACCTTTGTCGACACATGGTGAATGTCGAATGCAACGTTCCATCTACTCGACAATATGTTCACATTAATTAAATTTCATCGATAATTAAATTTTGTAAGTAATGAAATTAATATTTGTATACCTGTATCCCCAAGGTGTATCTAATCTGAATAGAATATCGAGATCGTGCTGCTCTGGTGGCATCTCAAGCAACTATTTTCACAATGGATTGATAGTCGGCATCCTCTTCCATACCTAAATCTGTCAATTCAAAAAAAAATCATATATGATATATCCAATCAAAGCTATAATACAATGTAGAAAATTAAAATTTATATATCTCATACCTGCAATAATATAAGATAACCTTCGATCTTTGACTGGTCTACCGCAGAACCCTGACACATAGCCCTATACAGGTAAGCTAGTACTGTACTATCCCAACTAATCCTACGAGTGAAATCTAAATCCTCTAATAATTGTAAAAACATCAACTTCATCTTGTTTAATGAAGTATCGACAAAAAGGCATCCTCTAGTAATCGCAGTATGTAGCCCCTGACATTCTGTCGCACCATCTCCTCTGGTGCATTATCTTCAATGTGAAAATATCGATAATAATCATCCAAACACTCTATCCTCAATCATGAATGATCAAAAAATTATGCATCAGGCTGAAATCCTAATAATCGATAGCACATATCCTGCTACTCTGGAATGCTAAGAGTGGGATCAGCTCCTGTAACTGCCTCACCATCAACTGAGAGTCCGATGAGGACACTAATATCTTGTAACGTGATGGTCATCTCATCAAATAGAAAATGAAATGTGTGTGTCTCTGGGCACCATCTCTCAAGTAAGGCAGTGATAAGATCAACATCCATCTGTATCCGCCTAATCCGATAGACTCCATAAAATCTCAGATATCATAAATAATCTATAACTCTATCTGTGATATCCTTCGTCCTCCATATGTCAGCATTGGCTCATCATAATCGAAGGTGTTTGGGCTCCTGCAATAAGATAGAATAATTAGATAACGTGTATCTCTCAAACAAGATTTTTTTTATAAAAATATAAATAATAAGAATATAATACTTACATTGCCATCTATGATGGCTTGTGAGCAATGGATCTCCTGCAATATAAGAATACTGCAGTTTTGAGGGTCCGGATGCCATCCTTCGTAAGCCATAACACACTAATAACTTTAAAACAATAACATACATCCCAAATGTATTAGAGCATGAGAAATATGATACTAATTCATTTTATGATAAATATAATTCTGTAATCATACATAGAACAATGGAGAGACTAATACACAATTTTGAACATAGATTATAACAGTTCAACTATCAAAAATATATAAAATAATATATAATTATAAAAATACATAAAATAATACATAACTCTTCAATGTCTTTCACTATTTGAAGTTAATATGTGTGGAAGTAACCTAGGACAGCGATGACGATTATGATCCTGTTTCCTACAAATGTCACAATGATTCTTGCTTCTTATTTGTCTATCATCCATCTCATTTCGTAGTCTTGTTGACTTTGGCCTGCCTTTCTACTTAGGTCTCAAACGATGATGATCAGGAATACATGTATACAAGTGTATGGACATCCAATAGTCTTCATGTGATAATGGATAAAATTTGCCACTTCAAGCATTCATGTATGCCGCAATTGTGTATGCATCATTTATGAATCCACTAAAATGTATAGTAATTTTTTGGCACATAGCTAAAACATACGAACAAAGATATTATAGATGCTCCACTTTTCACAAGAATATTTTTTATCACTTAAAATCACAGTTTGAAAATTTTCTCTACCTCTTAACTCTGCACTTGCTCTCTTCGTAAGCACTTCATATGTGTCTTGTTGGATATTGAATACTATTACAGTATACTGGTTAGTTTTAATTTGATCTTCTATAATCTTAATCGCAACATGAAGAGTCAAAAAATTACTTGGATTCTCCTGCACATATCTTGAAGCTTGAGCATGTCTCACATTAAAATATTTCACAAGATAGTAAAATATCATTTAAACATAAACTGTAATTGGTACATTTCTAGCTCCTCATAAGACACTGTTAAAAATCTCCAATAAATTTGTAGTTAAAACACCATAGCGCATGTCGGCATCATGTGCCAATATCCACTTCTTTGGTTCCAACTCAAACAGTCAATTTCAAGCCTCTACATTCACTGTCTTGATTCTACCCATGATAAAGTCGAGCTTGCGAACTTGATGAGTGCTCTCTGTTTGGCATACTGCTCTTTCGAGCTGTGTATTTTTAAAATGAGTATTGAAACTATTGCAGATATGTCTTAAGCAGTATCAGTGATAGGCACGTGGTAGACTCCATCCAATAGACTCATCTGTAATGGCATTCAATATACCTGGATGTCTGTCAAAAATTAGATATATTCCATTTCTATCTTATGCGACATGTGTTCTGAGCCGTAAAAAAAACCAACTCAACTAGCAGTCTTCTCCTCATCCACAATTACATATGCTAAGGGATAAATCTCATTCTCTGCATCAACTCTTGTTGCAATTAGCGTCTTGCCTTTAAACTTTTCATACAAGTGCGTGCCATCAATGCTGATCATAGGACGACAGTGCCTTCAATCCTGGATGGATAGTTGAAAAGCTCAGAAAACATAATTTAAAACTCACACATCGAAATTTTCAATTAGAAAAAAATCCCATGAAACAACAGTGCCAGAGTTTGTATTTTGAAGTGCAGCCATATAATAGGATAATTTTGCATAAGACGACTCTCATTCTTCATAAATATCAATCAATATTTTTTGTTTTTCATACCATGCTTTCCTATATGATACTGTATATTGAAATTGCTCATTAACGACTGCCACAATAGCTTAAACTTTAACACCTGGATCTTTCTCAACCAAATGTCGGACTAGTATGCCAATCATCCTTCCACTGATATATTTGTGGTCTCGACTCAATTCTGTAAATAAACAAATGTGATAATCCTCATATCTTGTGATCTAAAAATATCCATATTTTTTCAAAATTACAGCACGAAGCCTCTATTTACATTCTTGTTCAGTATGTGATGATGCACATCGTATGGACCATAATTTTAAATGTGACTGAACTACATTGTATATTCGATGCTTCCAAATATGATAAAGATCAACAGCTTTCTTTAGCTCATCTTTACTCTGAAACATCAGACCTATAAAAAATTCAATCATCAAAGAGTTTCAAAATTGAGAATCAGAGTTCAATCTTCGATTAGCACTAACACCATCATCTTGATCTAAATTTAAGTTGCTAAAAAATTATGAGGGTTCATGCAAATGAGGATCAGATTCTCATATATTATCATCTTCATATAAATGAGGTTCAAATTCTCCTACAATATCGGGCTGATTATCTTTATCACCATCTTCATCTTCATCATTGTTACTATCCTCGTCAAGCTATTCTTCATCAGCCTCATTCTCATCTGATTCAAAATCTCGATTATTAGAATTTATTCTAGTACTGATCCAATCATCATCCCCTATTTGAGTGTCGTATCCCACACTTACTATTACTTTAAGTATAGAAGAAGTCACCATAGATGAAATCACCATAGGAGAAGTCAGTATAGGACTTTGAATAATTGGACAACTAAGACCAATAGTATTAGAATGCTATCTGTAAATATGGTCTCAACATTAATAGTTCACACCATTGGACTTACGAAAGGTGAAGAAGGTTCAGGGGTGTTATTCTCTTGGGTTAAAAGCCTACTAAAGTACCCAAACCTTGGTACCATCATTTGAGTAGTATTTTCAATAGAGGATATATCTTTCTTTTCAATATATAATTCAATATATCGGTATTCTGAAAATTTCAAGGGGAATGTCAGTATTTTTTAGACATCTTCATCATCATCAATTGGAACTAAGATATACTTGCTCTATATTAATTATCCCGATAAATTAAAAGATCTTCATCTTAATTTGATTTCATATTTTTCTCTATCTATAGGAATACCACTGTATAGATTGTCTAATAATTTTTGACGTGATAATGATGAAGATAGTCTAACCATCCGACTTGCAGGCTGACTGTACTACACGCCATCTTCGTCATTTTTTATTGTGCCATCATAATACAATAGTAGACGAATCCGAGCATTAACCATTTTCTCAAAAAAATTTGATAATATTAAAATTAAAATATTTAATATTAATAAATATTTTAATAAAATGACTTACATAATAAATGCATCCTATCATCAACTAAAAGATAAAGATAGGTCTTATCCCATTCAAAAATTATATTAATTTTATAGATAATTACAGTAATCAAACGATACGTAATAGGATTCGAGAGAAATTTTGGCAGTATTTCGCTTTAGTTCTCCCTACACGACTGGAGATATATGAGGAGAACTAAAAAAAATACTGTCCAAAATTTTTTTTGAATCCTCTGCATGTTGTTTGGTTACTGTAATTACCTATAGAATTAATTACAATTTTTAAACTGTCCAAACTGGATAGTCAATTGACCTATGTACATAATTCTTCCACCCATATAAAAATATATAAATATACAGATGCTATAGAATATATACATTAATCAAGAGACGGGTCTATGGTTCTATACAATATAATATATTTAAATTTTTTTATCAAATTTTAAAAAAATTAGATTTTGATTGATTTTTAATAATATAATAAATAACATTAATACATTCACAGATACATTAAATTAACAAATACATTAGCAAAAAAAAAAAGACTGAAAACGTCTGGAAGGAGAGAAAGAAGGAAGAGAAAAGGAGGGTGTGGTGTGGGTGGGAGAGAGGGCGTCAGACAGGCAGAGGGAGAGAGAAGAGAGGGCTAGCGGGGGTGGGGGGAGGGGGCAGGTAGCCACCACGAGGGGTGGGGGGAGAAACCGCCGCCAGGGGGCGGGCAGCCACCGCAGGGAAGGTCACGTCGGATGGGTGGCCGATCAGTAGAGGGCCAGCGGAGGGGGGCCCGGCAGCCACCATGGGGGGTGGGGGGCAGCTACCGTCGAGGGGGTGGGCAGTCATCGTGGGGGGGGTTCGCATCGGAAGGTGGCCGACCAGCAAAGGGCCAGTGGGGGGGACCAGTAGAGGACCAACGGAGGGTGGGGGGGCAGCTACCATGGCGGGGTGGGGGGAGGTGGTAGAAGCCGTTGGGGGGGGGGGGAGAAGGGGGTGTCAACCGACGGGGGGGAGGGAGGGGGCCGCCGGTGGGAGGCGGGGGGGGCACCGGGGGGCATCCGGCAGGGGAAGGCACAACAGGGGGCTGTCAGATGGGGGGAGGAGGCGGCTGGGGGAGGAAGAGGGGAAGAGGGAGAGAGAAGGAAGAGGGGCGGGGGGGAAGAAGAGGGGGCGGGGGAAGAAGAGGCGGCGACTTACCAGTAAGGGGAGATTGATCGTCGGAGAAGAAGGATCGAGGGTCGTCGGAGAAGAAGCTCATTGGAGAAGAATGAACCAGATTTTTTTCTTTTTTTTTTAATATATAAAAATAAAAAATATCAATTTGAATGACGTTTTTAGAAACATCATTTTCAATGACATTTATTTTTGGTGGCAGGATCCAGGTGGATACTGAGTGGGATTGAAAAAATACCATTTCAAATGATATTTTCTCAAAAAAAAATATCATTTAAAATGACGTTTTATAGATTTTGTATCATTTTGGTAAATAAATTGATATCTGTATTAAATTGATAAAAAAAATTTTAAATCGTATTAGTATGATAAAAGACTCTGTCTTATATCCTATTTGTCGTTAGGGCACCTCAACAAGACATGGATGTCCATGCACTGCTATTTTGCCTACGGTGGGAGAATGTGGGGACACTAACGTTCCTCCGTATATTCGCTTAGCCCTCCTATGTAACTTCTCAATATCAATATAATATACTATTTCTTAGGGGAAGTATCCTACTTTCCCCCTTGTCACCTCCAAAAAAAAAGAAAAAAAAGAAAAAAAAAGAGAGTTTGTGCACAAAAGTTATTGATTTCAAAATAATGATATTATTTTTTAATAATAAATTATGAAATTCAAAATTTAAGACTTTTTAGATGGTATTTGTTGTAAAAATGGGAATATTAAAAAGAATAAAATAAGTATGTCTGATATCTTATGAGATATACATGGATGATTTTGGATAACTTGTAATTTTTTCAGTTTTTAATGTTAAGATGCTAGGTTACAAGAGATCCTTTATCAACCTAATTAAAGGATTATGTAGGTATTTACACTACATCCAAACTAGTTATGATTAAAAAGGCCAATTTATCATACAGACCAAAATACCAAGAGTGCAAGTTGAGTGAATATGATGTACACCTGTGGGAGCAAGAATTCTCAATCTAAGATGAACCCTTAGTGGAATGGAGTCCAAAAATGATGGTTGGTCAACAATTCCAGCTACCCATGCATGAAAAGAGTGATCAAACTACTTACTATACATGAGAAAAGTAGTCCATATGGTATACAATAGCAAGGACAACAATCCAAAGTATATAATGGTGCCCAACTTTCTACCACCCATAAAATGAAAGGTAGAGTAATACTACCTATCAAGTATAGCAATGGTGAGCCATGTGGCACATAACAGTAAGGATAAGTGTCCAAGATGAGTAGTAGTAGCACTTATCTTACTATTTTAGAGGAGTCACTTATAAATATCAAATTATAATATGAAGAAAAAAGGATCCTTCAAAATATGAATCATCAATGTATTTTATCTTATCTCATCTTGTCAGTAGCTTTCTACCCTAGGCGTAGGGTTAATTTAAATTTCTACTATTGTTGCCCAAGCTACACCCCTATCCTGATCCAAATCTAACCCCTTCAAATGCTGGTGTGACACTAGCCAAAATCCTTCAGAATTAAGGTACCTACACCTATTTATTAAATTTAGATCCTAAATGGATCAACCCGTCTAGACCTATTTATTAAATAGGATTGGTTCAGCTTTAGACTTTTGACCCATTTATCCTATTTTGATATGTTAAATAATTGGATAGGTTATAACTAGATTCATTTAACTTGTTCGACCTATGTAAAATCTGTTTAACCCATCTCTATCATGTTTAACCTGACCCACTTAACCTATTTAAATCCATTTAATCCATTAAAATTTTGCTTAACTTAAAATTCATTTAATAAACAGGTTATGTGGGTTGGATCAGATTATCTGTTTAATAAATAAGTCAAATTCAAATCTGAATTGTAGATAAATAGATCAATTTTGAGCTAAATTTTTTATCTGACATGTATCTAACCTGACCTGATCTAATACGACCCAATTTCCACCCCTAAATATGACTACCCAGGCTTTGATATCAATTGGAGCTAGTCCTTGACAAGTTGTAAGGTGCTATTAGCCCTCCTAATCTCAAAAGAAGAAGAAGAAAAAAGAAGAAAGGAAATTCTCTTTGGGCTTTTGCATCATGGGCTTCTTAATAAGATACCTAAAAAAAATGAACACCCTTACTTTCTTTTGCATCTACTAGCAAGTTGTTTTATTTCTTGTAAATACCCAGCAAATGTTTTGGCCATTAAGGCAATCCCTTTTTTCCATCTCTTTTTATCCCTTTTTGTTTCATGTTAATTAAAGCTATCACTTTCTAGTTCCAAAACTAACAGGCCAAATGATACTCAATCCCTCTAATTTTCTTGCAACCTGTGTCGTGCCTTGAGACTAAAGGAGAACTTATGCAAAGCAATATGCAAAGGACTATTCGAAGCTATCATCACCGTAATAGCTGCTCATGGTGAGATATTATCTTTGCTCTAGCTACTTCCCACCCTAGCACAAAGGCTATATGAAGCAGGGCAGAGGTTGTTGTCATAAGTATATGTTTAAGTTGTCACTTTTAATGATTGTGTTGAAGCGACAAAAATGTGCAAAGTACTTCAATTTTTATACTTCTCTCAATTAGTCATCTTGTTTTAATTACACTTTTATTCAGGTCCCGTCTTGGTTTAGTCAAAACCTGAAATTTGAAACTCTAGCAAGTTAGTCATCATTCCATAGCCGCGAGCTAAATATTTATGATGCAGATGTAACAAATTGTAAACTATATAAATATGTTTGGCGAAAATACATAACTAGATCACTTACTAGTTATCGCATGCTGCTAAACTGGCAACAAAATTTTCTAAAATTATATTAACTAGGAAATACATTGCTTTATGCAATACGTGCTTTACTATATGATGCATGAATATGAGTTATCAGATTTGTTGAGGCCAATCCTCTCATCGTCTGGTCATCGGGAACGAGAACCTGCAAGAGAAGTCCTCACTGATCGGAGGTGGCTCCGACGGGGACCCTCCGACGATCAAGTCAGAGAGGAAACTAGGCAACAGTAGAAAAGAACCAAGGAGCTCAGCGAGAGAGAGAGAGAACTAGGGCTTAAGAACCTCCTCAGCACTGTTGCCTTCCCCATTTTATAGTAGAGCGCGGCATGACGCCGTCATTAATGACGCAAACAATGGGAGAGTTGTCAAATTGCCGGAGACTGTCAGAGTCGTTGTGGGGCTGTCAGAATCGCCGTGGGGCTGTCAAATCACTAGGGTTGACCCATGTCCTAGGTGGGACAATGTCCCAGGGCGGCTGCACCGCATGCCTTTGTCAGGGCGGCGGCCCTCAGCAGTCATACGGTATTCGGAGGAGCCGACCGATTGTACGTCGGTGTTTGACTGTGGAATGTCGGGTGAAAACCCAGGGACCCTCCGACGGTCAGCCGGCCAGAACGAAGAGGGTCTGTCCGACCGATATATATTCGGTCGGAGGGTGTCGGCAGTCGTCGGTCGGTGCAGTCGGTAGAGTCGGACGTCGGTCAGACGGGCCCGATGGTGAATCGGCGTGAGAGAGATCGGTCGGTATATCCCAACAAGATTCATGCACCGCATATATTTAAACAAATGTTGGCTCTTAAAGTATGAAGAACTTAATAATATCTTTATTTTGTGATAGTTGGGTAAGTTTGTACATTGCTGCTAATCCTGTGTATACCATTGAAGGAGAAAATATATTCAAATAAATCTTCATATTGTTCATGAAAAATATACAAGAAAATTTGCTCAAAACAGCCTAAGTTCCTACTTCCCAACAATTGACTGATATGTCCGTTAAAAAACTTGGTCATAATTATTTTTGGCCTCTAATCACCGAAGTTTGATTAATCTCCATGCTCCTATTTGAAGGGGACTGGAAAAGTCTACGTGCAGCATGTGTTCTAAAATATTTTGGAGAGCTTTGCACTTGCAAAATGTTTGGCTTTTGCGCTACTCTTGGAAAGATTAGCACATGTTAAATATATCTTCCAATAACTGAAAATATATAATATTTGTAAAATAATTAAAGTCATTAACAAATATTATGTGATATCTAGCTAGAACATGAATTTGAGCACATTGGCGTAGGCCCTGAAATATCGCAAGAAATAATATAAAGTGACAAAATAATCCTTCTGTAAATTAAAAAAAAAAAAAAAGAGTTTTCTAGACCTTTTCCCATTTTATTGGAGTCATGGATTTTATTGACATGTAAAAGGTCAAAGAAATGAACACTACTAGAGTCTTAAAATTGGAGAAGATAGAATATAATGGTGACCAAGATGATTATATGTACATACTAAACTATAGCTGGTGCACCATAAGAACCTGATCAAAATCATCATATGGTTGAGTGCTAAAGGAGAGTTGGATAAAAGTTCATATTGCTTGTGGGTCCTAACTTTGGTATCCATTAAAGTATGCTGAATTGAGGGTTAATCAGCAAGTGAGCACATTGCTAGTGACGATAGCCTTGCAAAGATATTTAGGGTTGCTATTGTGGACGATAGAATGGCCCACCTTGGCACAAGTTTGGCACTTCATGAGGTGACATTTGCCATGATTTGGATGTGGAGAGACAGTACCAAGCATCTGATGATTGATAAGGCATTAGGAAGAGGGTTTCATCCTATGATTGTTCTTGGACATTGAACGACGAAGATGATGAGTAACCAAAATTGATAGAGACTGTGGTAGCTACTGCTACTTTTCTAGTACCAGATATAGAATGAGTGGATGAGGAAATCCTACCTTCTTTGAACTCCGAGCACGTCTGATGCACCGGAAGTGGATGTCATGCACTTCTCTAGAGTTTCGAGTTTATTTTCCATGACCATAATGAAAAAATCAGTGTATTTTATAAAAAGAAAAATAAAAAAGTCTATGTAGGAGGGTCTACATGACCGAATCAAATGACTACTTCATTGATGGTAGTGATAGTCAATAATTTGTTTCGTCTGGGGTTGGTGGTGGGGGGTGGGGGAGGGGGTGCTGTGGCCAATCTTGAATATATAGTTGGAATTTGTCGATGAAATAAAGAATTCTGAGCACTAGATTGTTACATATATCTGAACTATGAGAAGGGAGGAGAGAGGGGGTGGGGGGGTGGGGGTGTGGTAGTGTTCTTAATGTCAATAATCTCTTTTGAGGGAGAATAGATAGGTCCATTCACTTAATCAATAACGGCGGTGCTAATCATGATAAATTCAGTTTGAAATTTTCATACAATTCTATTGAAAAAATTCAACTTGGCAAAATCGACATAATTTGGGAGGATCACCAGAATTGATGTGGACTATTATGACAACTACAGATAAGATTGGATGGGACCCAGAAGAGAGATCTGTCACATCAAAAAGTCGAGTCGTGAGTCAAATTTTTGAAAGCTATAACTTGACCGTATGACATCCAATTGAGATATTTTTTTTAAGATAAAATAACTTTTTGAGATCTATGACATCTTAAAATCAAGGTACATAGCCATCATTTATAATGATGAATCCATCCTTATACAATTCGGATCAAATTCTTCTTCCTAGTTTTAACATGATTTTTTTTTCTAAAATAGACATAACTAGTAGCAATAAACTCGAAAAAGCTGAAATTTTACTTCTACATCAATTTTGTATCCTATCATTTTGTTTGATTCTTCATACATTACATGTAGTTAAAGTCTTATCCCAAAAAAAAAAAAAACTTTCAATTTGGCCTACGCATTTTAGGGTACAAATAATAATATTTGGTTTGATCATTAGTGGTGCTACCCCTAAAGGGCGTGGCATTACATCATAAATTTTAAAAAGTTATTAAACTTTAAAAGAAATCTCATTTCAATTGAACATCATATGATCAAGTTATGGCCTCTGAAAATTTAGCTTGCAACTCGATTTTTCAATACAACGGATCTTACTTTTGGACCTTGTCCAATCCTACCTTTAATAGCCAAAATGGTTTATACCAAGTCTAGAGATCCTTCTAGACCACTTATCTTAATGAAAATCCATATAGTACCAATGTGAACAAACATGCTATGGCATCCTGGAAGCAAGAAGGGACATATTATAGTGTGTCAATTGATGTGCGTGGTGCATGGTGCATGGATTTTCAAGTCAATCAGCCTCTTGAGATCTAGCAGACCCACTTACTTTAACTCAATTTTAAGAGTTGGTTCTGTCACAAGTCCTAAAAGAACAATAAATTTTGCATGCTTGAATTAGTATGTACAAGACAAGGTCTACTTTCAAACATAAATTTGCTACATCAGCATATATTTATATATTCTAGAAAGTAGAAAAGACCTAGCTTATTTATCTTCTTACAAACAACAGGTAAAACAAATAAAAGATCGTACATATGTATGTATATATGTGTTTGCGTGTGTATATGAAAGAGTTGGATATGTGAAGCAACACTTCACAAAAATGAAGCCTTTGTCTAACAATAATATAATTTTTAGTATACTATAGATTTTTTAATGAGAAAGGCATCTCATGGGACTTTGATGCTTTATAAGGATTTTCTTGCTTTATTTCAGCAACTTTATGATGATGAATAATCTGAACCTGTCAAGTCTCAATTGTACACTTCTTGCTTTGATTCCTAAGAAGGAGGCTACCACCCCTCCATCCAAATCTAGGCCTGTTAGGTTTGTGCATAATTGTGCCAAAACTATAACTAAGGTTTTAGTCAAATGACTACAACCCCTTATAAAAGTATTAATTGATCATGCTCAATCAGCCTATATTAAGGGGTGCTTTGTTCGACTGACTTTCATAAACTGACCAATATCTAGCGTAGACTGATCAATACCCGACTCTGGCCCCACAAACAGACGACCTTGAAAGCGACTATCGATCGAGTATCGACTAAATAGGCCGGCGCTACTCTCAACCGACCAACCAAACATCCCTCACCGACTCCGGATCGGTAAGCGGCCGATGTTCGGACTCTCCAGACAACAGACTAATTCGGCCGTCGGTATTTCAGAGTTATTAACCGACGGTCGACCTCCAACGTATAGTTGGCCGACTTATTCAAATATATCATAACCGTCACGGACGGTTACTCCACTGATATTGCGGTATAATCTATGGAGATTAATAACTCACTACGAGATTACCATCTTGTGATTCTACGCCACCAAATGCGAGACCATACCCGACGGTTATGACCATCTACTCTATAAAAAGGGGGTAAGACAACAGCTTCGGTAAGCCACTTTTACGCTGTGCTCTGCCACCATCTTCATTCTAATTGCTGTTGTCCAGTCTCCCTCTCTAACTTAAGCATCAGAGGATCTCCGTCGGAGACAACTCCGGTCAGTATGGACTTCATTTTACAGGTGCTCGTTCCCGATGATAGGCGACGAGAGAGTTGGCCGCAACAGATTGACGTGCCAGGTAGGAGAGAAAGATAACTCACGATGATGAAAATCAGAGCTCAACGATCAATAGCGATCGGATTGGCGAGACACTCTTTCCACCAAAAAAAGCTCCTCTCATCTCTCCGGTAGTAGAGCCTAGTTCTCCGTGCCCCGTGATCACCACGAACGTCCAGATTGCTGCGATAGTGCAGCAAATGAACGTTCTCACGGAGGCGGTCAGAAGCCTCCAACAGCAGCAGGTCCAGCCACCACAGCTGTCGGTGGAGCAACCGGTGGCACATTCAGTGCCATCCAGGCACAGTCGCCGCCATTCATGGCGATCTTCGTCTCCTCCACCAGAGTGGCCATCTCGGCTCTGTCATCGGGACGAGCAGCGGCACTCACGGCATTCTCAATGTACCACCCATCATTCACGATGCCCCTCTCCTTCCCAATTAGATCGGGCCAGGAAAGAAAAACGATCACGAACACCATCTGCCTCTCCCTTTAATTCATCGGAAGGTTCAACCTCTGGAGTCTCTCACCATCAGTGGCTCGACGACTACGAACGTAAGTTCAAAGAAATCGACCGTCGACTCGTCCAGCTTCAGATGGACGGTTAGAAGTCTTCGAATGACTTCGACTTTCATACCACCCAACCTCTCCGACTTATCTTGGATGAACCGATCTCGAGTCGGTTCAAGATGCCGCACGTGGAGCCGAACAACTATTCCACCGATCCAGTTGACCATCTTGAGAGCTACAAGGCTCTCATGACGATCCAAAGGCCAACCGACACCCTCCTATGCATCGGCTTTCCGACCATACTTCGAAAAGCTACTCGAGCTTGATACTCCGAGCTTCGATTGAAAAGCATCCACTCCTTCGAGCAGCTGGAGCATTCTTTCGTGGTCCACTTCAGCACTAGCCAAAGGCTGCCACGAACCTCGGATAGTCTCTTCTCTATCAAATAAGGAGAGACCGAAATACTTCAAGATTTCGTGACTCAATTCAATGCGGCCACACTTGAGATCAGGGATCTCAATGAAGACATGACTATATCGGCCATGAAAAGAGATTTGAGAGGGTCTTGATTCACGTATTCACTAGACAAAACTCTCCCTCGGACATATGCCGAACTTCTGGAGCGTACATACAAATATATGCATGCAAATGAAGGAGCTTCTGATCGACACCAGATAGAAGGCAAAAGTCAGAAGAAGAAGAAACAGAAGAAAGAAGAAGCTCCGACTGAATCAAGTCAGCCACCTATCGATGAACGAGCATCACCTCGACGATGGAGTTTGAGGTCGAATTACGACAGGTATGACTCCTACACTCCTCTCTCTGCTCCTCATGCGCAGATCCTCATAGAGATCGAAGGGACGAAATATCTATGGCACCCTCCACTGATGAAAATGAGAAACTGCGATCGAAGAAAATATTGTCGGTTTCACAGTGACTACGGCCATGACACCGAACAATGCATCTAGCTCAGGGATGAAATAGAGGTCTTGATACGATGAGGCTACCTCGAAAAATATCGGAGGGATCTGCCGACTCAACCTCTAGTCGACTGAGAAAGCTATAAATAATCAGTCGATTGCAGGAGTTATCAATATGATCTCTGAACGACTGAACTGAGAGATAACTCCCAAAGAAGAGTCGATAAAATGACAACAACTCAATGTAATAACTTTTCCAGAAGAGGATATTCGGAGAATTCAAATTCCTCACGATGATGCTGTTGTTGTTTTGACAATTAGCTAATAAAAGTATGACGGATGTTTTATTTTACTCGACTTCCTTTCGAATGCAACTACTCGAAGAATCAACTACTTTAGTGTCGACTATATTTCGGTCCTCTTGTAAAAATCGATGTCCTGACTGTGATTTTAAAACGACATCAAGTATGTAGGCTTTCACTATAAAAGTCAGAGGATCGACTATCTCGACACCGAATATACTTCGACTTTCACTATAAAAACCAGAAGATCGACCATCTCGACATCGAATATACTTCAGCTTTCACTGTAAAAGCCAGAAGATCGATCATTTGGACATCGAATATACTTCGACTTTCACTGTAAAAGCCAGAAGATCGACCATTTGGACACCGAATATACTTCGGCTTTCACTGTAAAGTCAGAGGATCGACTATCTCGACACCGACTATATTTCGGTTCCCTTGCATAACTGACTTATTGATTTCAACTGGAGGCCAGCACCGGCGATGCAGATTTTCTCCACAAAAGCCGCAACGCCCTCATAGTCAGCTCTCCATTGAAGCAGCTGGCTAATTTGCCAACTTAGTATCAACTAAGAAAGGTAAAATGCCAAGACGACTAAGGTCGGATTGAAATCATATCGATATGGCCACGACGAGTCGAGGGATATTCGGTTTGCCACTGTTTATCAGACAATACGATGTATAAATCCGATTAAGTTTCGAGTGATGGATATTGGACTTGTCATCATTATCCTAACTAAATACGTCGGATACTATACGACTAGCAAATTCCACAAAGTCTACAAAATAGTCGAATCTACGATTTACATTCAGAGATTGTTCTACAAGCAGACACTACAAATTCAATATGACAGATAACAACTCCTTTCGTCCAAGGCAACTGACCACGTGGTTATGCATGCGGCAACTCACCATTGGACTCAGGAGTGAGGGGGCAACTGTTGGGATAAATCGATCGATCTCCATAAACTAATCAATCTTCAATGCAGACCGACCGACATCTGACTCTAGCCCCACAAACAGACGACCTTGAAAGCGACTACCGATCGAGTATCAACTAAATAGGCCGATGCTACTCTCAACCGACCAACCAAACACCCCTCACCAACTCTGGATCGGTAAGCGGCCGATGTTCGGACTCTACAGACAACAGACTACTTCGGTCATTGGTATTTCAGAGTTACTAACCGACGGTCGACCTTCGACGCATAGTCGGCCGACTCATTCAAATATATCATAATCGTCACGAACAGTTACTCCACTAATATCACGGCATAATCCGTGGGAATTAATAACCCACTACGAGATTACCGCCTTGTGATTTTACGTCACCAAATGCGGGACCATATCCGACAGTTACGACCATCTACTCTATAAAAAGAGAGTAAGACAACAGCTTCGGTAAGCCATTTTTATGCTGTGCTCTACCACCATCTTCATTCTAATTGCTGTTGCCCGGTCTCCCTCTCCGACTTAAGTATCGGAGGGTCCCCGTTGGAGACAACTTCGATCAGCATGGATTTTATTTTGTAGGTATTCATTCCCGATGACAGGCAATGAGGAAGTTGGCCACAATACAAATGAAGTCCTCTGTCATTCTAAAAAGTCCTTGGTCAAAGGAATTCTTTGCAAATTAGATTTTAGCAAGGCTTTTGATGAGTCTAAAAAAATCCTCTCTCTCTTTGCCTATCTCTTATCTTGGCCTCCCGCTCAATGGTGGGAAATTGAAAAAGGCTAATTGGATGCCTCTTCTTTAGAAAGTTGAATCTAAATTATCGGCTTAGAAAGGCCATTTTGTCTCCTTCGGTGCAAGACCCGTGCTTGTTAATATTGTTTTAACAGCCATTCCTCTCAATTATATGTCCCTTTTTAAGCTCCCTTCATGGCTTATTAAAATAAAATCGATCGTATTAGAAGATAATTCCTTTGGGGAGGTTCTAATTGCATCAACAACCTACTTTGCAAAGTTAATTGACAAAAGGTATATCTTTCCAAAGATGAAGGCGGGTTGGGTATCATGGACCTCAAAACTTTTAACCTCACCCGTCTTGCCAAGTGGGCTGGAGGTTTCTTGAGAATGTTCCTGGCCTCTAGAGGTTGCTTATCCCTCACTTTTATTTCAAAAAGATAAAGCTATCTCCTTGTTGGAATCTTAAAAAAGAAAATGC
This sequence comes from Elaeis guineensis, assembly GCF_000442705.2. Classification (NCBI taxonomy): domain Eukaryota; kingdom Viridiplantae; phylum Streptophyta; class Magnoliopsida; order Arecales; family Arecaceae; genus Elaeis; species Elaeis guineensis. The sequence continues at coordinate 18,253,605 of NC_025994.2, forward strand.
TCCGATATATGGAAGGATATCATCTCAAGTCTTCCTCCCTTCTAGATTAGAATCTGGGTTAAATGTGCTGCTTTGGCAGGACATTTGGATTCTTAATGCCCCTCTTTGCATCTTATTCCCCAATCTTTTTAAAGCTTGTTGGTTGAAATTATGCATGGTTGCAAAATTCTTCAATCCTAGAACTAACATATGGAATTGTAGAGAAAGCTCTTCCCTCTTCCTAGAACTAACATATGAAATTATGCATGGTGAACCACATATTTATTGTTTGCCCTTTTGCTGCTCACCTCTGGAACTCAATATGCAATCTACTAATGGTCCCTCTTCCTATTGGCACTCTTCACAATTTTTATTCCTCTTGATGATGCAACATTTTTTCCCAAAAGACATGCAACCAGCTATTTTCATGCTTATTGCAGCATTTGGATCAAGTTGCTAGGATGAAAGGAATGCTCGGATCTTTCTAAACAAAAAACTTTTCTTCTCAAATTGTTGCTTCGAAAATCATTCATCTATTAAATGATTGGTCTGTGCCTTATGATCAAAAAGAATTATCTAGCTTTGGCAAGCTTTGGACAAGGCTGAAAGGGTTCACTTTTGTTTTTCTAATAGCAGTCCATCTTCATCTTCATGAAAGATTTTGTATGCTCATTGGTTCACATTATATATTGCAATGCTGCTAACTATTTCTGTCAAGCCCACTTTCAGTCTACAACCTCTATTTTTTTGATGCTAAACTACTTTATTTGATGGCTTCACATCATTTACAATCTAATGTTTTTAGACTACTTTTTTGGTGGCATTATCTCACTATTTTATGCCCTATTTTCGGTATTCATTTGCCAGGTTGAGGTGTTCAGGGACGAGAGCAAGCAAGAAATCCTCCATTTCTATTCAAAATAAGACCAGTAAGCTGAATAGCTTGATACGTTATAGTATGAGATTTGACCAATCATCACAGAACAATCATGTACTCCACTCAATGAGATGGGAGGTTTATCTTGTCTACATGACCCTACATCCATATGTAATTCTTTTAATCTTTAATAAAACTAGTGGTTCCAGGGGCTACTCTCCTTAGCCTTCTTCCCATTCGAAAAAATGAAAACATTGGATCTACTATGTGCATTGTGTATGACCAAGAGCACATATTCTTCCCTTTTTTTATTTTTTATTTTTTCTATAACAAACATCTAAAGGAACTAATTGGCATGTCATTAAATGCATGAGAGCTAAATAGATCCCTCCTTCATAGCATCATGGAGTCGAGACACCTTTAAAAGAAATCAATCATTCTCAAAATACCAACAAAACACTAAATGAGAAGTGAGCCTCTCCTCACTACTCCTAAGCTAAGCTCTTAACCGAAAAAAATATGAGAATGAAATGGTCCATAAAAGGCTTACCCAAACACTATACACACACACACACACATATATAAAACGTTTGCTGCCCTCTAGTTGGCTTTATATATGTACATTTGTGTGTTTGATAGTAGGGTTCTTGGAGAGAATAAGAGTGCTATGAAGTCTAAATAGTTAGACTTCCATTATGAGAGAGATTCTATACGAGCTTATGATCTGCGCATGGTTAGTGCTTGCTTTGTATGGTAGAAAGGATTTGTGACGTTTAACAATATGAAGGCTTGCTCGTTTTGTAATTAAAATTTTATGATAATATAATTAGCACATAGATGGGTAATATCAGCGACTAATTAATGTGAGTTGACCATCCTAATGTATTATTGGGGAGTTGTATTGCACAAAGTGAAAATTATGTATGTTGGTGCAAAAATCCGCTTGCGCCGGAGAAGCTGGAGTCGAGGAAGTCGCGGTCGCCGCCGGGACCTGCAAAGGAAGTCTAAACCGGAGGTGGGGTTGCTCCAGCAAGACCCTCCGACGCTCAAGTCAGTTCTCTGCCTCAACAAGAATAGAATGCTCGAACGGAGAATTTAGCAGAGTTTTTAGATGAAAGATGAGAGCTTATGGAATAACGTATCTGGGGTTTCCCCTTTATAAGCGGAGGGGGCGGTAGCCTGATAGCGACATCTGTAACCGTCTGGCAGCGGGCTGCCCAGGGTCAGACGGAGTTTGTTGCAGAGAGTAGTGGGGTGGACCCGTGGCTATCATCGGGGTGTGCCACGTGGGGCCTGCCGCGGGAAGTGGAGCGGCGTCCGTTGTCGCGACTCGCCAGTGGATGGAAGAATCGCGCGGTAACCGTCTCAGGAAGTGGAGCGGGGTTGTGGCCGTTATCGTGGCTTGCCAGGGAGTGATGGAGCTGCGCGGAATTTACCGCAGGAAGTGGAGCAGTGCTGTGATCGTTACTGCGGCTTGTCAGGGAGTGATGGAGCTGCACGGAATCTGCCGCAGGAAGTGGAGCGGGATCGTGGTGGTTGCGGCGTCGCGCTTGTGAATGCGGATCCTTCGGCCGAAGTTCGGCACTGGTCGGAGTCGACGACGGAGTCCGGCTCCCGTAGGAGTCCGGGCGGAGCCCTCCTGGGGTTGATGTTGCGGTCGGAGCCCGGTTCCCGTAGGAGTCCGGACGGAGTCCTCCTGCAATTAAAGTCAGGTGCGGAGTCCGGCTCCCGTAGGAGCCCGGACGGATCTTACCGATGGTTGACGTTGGCGACGAGACCCGGCTCCCGTAGGAGTCCGGGCGGAGTCCCCCTTGAGGTTGGAGTCGTGGGCGGAGCCCAGCTCCCGTAGGAGTCCGGTTGGAGCCCTCCTAGAGTTGATGTTGCGGTCGGAGCCCGGTTCCCGTAGGAGTCCGGACGGAGTCCTCCTGCAATTAAAGTCAGGTGCGGAGTCCGGCTCCCGTAGGAGCCTGGACGGATCTTACCGGCGGTTGACGTTGGCGATGAAGCCCGGCTCCCGTAGGAGTCCGGGCGGAGTCCCCCTTGAGGTTGGAGTCGTGGGCGGAGCCCGACTCCCGTAGGAGTCCGGTCGGAGTCCTCTTGGAGTTGATGTTGCGGTCGGAGCCCGGTTCCCGTAGGAGCCCGGGCAGAGTCCTCCTGCAATTAAAGTCAGGTGCGGAGTCCGGCTCCCGTAGGAGCCCGGACGGATCTTACCGGCAGTTGACGTTGGTGACGAAGCCCGACTCCCGTAGGAGTCCGGGCGGAATCCCCCTTTAGGTTGGAGTCGTGGGCGGAGCCCGGCTCCCGTAGGAGTCCGGTCGGAGCCCTCCTGGAGTTGATGTTGCGGTCGGAGCCCGGTTCCCGTAGGAGTCTGGGCGGAGTCCTCCTGCAATTAAAGTCAGGTGCGGAGTCCGGCTTCCGTAGGAGCCCGGACGGATCTTACCGGCGGTTGACGTTGGCGATGAAGCCCGGCTCCCGTAGGAGTCCGGGCGGAGTCCCCCTTGAGGTTGGAGTCGTGGGCGGAGCCCTGCTCCCGTAGGAGTCCGATCGGAGCCCTCCTGGAGTTGATGTTGCGGTCGGAGCCCGGTTCCCGTAGGAGTCCGGGCGGAGTCTGCCTGCAATTAAAGTCAGGTGCGGAGTCCAGCTCTCGTAGGAGCCCGGATGGATCTTACAGGCGGTTGACGTTGGCGACGAAGCCCGGCTCCCGTAGGAGCCCGGACAGATCTTACCGGCGGTTGACGTTAGCGACGAAGTCCGGCTCCCGTAGGAGTCCGGGCGGAGTCCCCCTTGAGGTTGGAGTCGTGGGCGGAGCCCGGCTCCCGTAGGAGTCCGGTCGGAGTCCTCCTGGAGTTGATGTTGCGGACGGAGCCCGGTTCCCGTAGGAGTCCGGGCGGAGTCCTCCTGCAATTAAAGTCAGGTGCGGAGTCCGGCTCCCGTAGGAGCCCGGACGGATCTTACCGGCGGTTGAGGTTGGCGATGAAGCCCGGCTCCCGTAGGAGTCCGGGCGGAGTCCCCCTTGAGGTTGGAGTCGTGGGCGGAGCCCGGCTCCCGTAGGAGTCCGATCGGAGCCCTCCTGGAGTTGATGTTGCGGTCGGAGCCCGGTTCCCGTAGGAGTCCGGGCGGAGTCCTCCTGCAATTAAAGTCAGGTGCGGAGTCCGGCTCCCGTAGGAGCCCGGACGGATCTTACCGGCGGTTGACGTTGGCGACGAAGCCCGGCTCCCATAAAAGTCCGGGCGGAGTCCCCCTTGAGGTTGGAGTCGTGGGCGGAGCCCGGCTCCCGTAGGAGTCCGGTCGGAGTCCTCCTGGAGTTGATGTTGCGGTCGGAGCCCGGTTCCCGTAGGAGTTCGGGTGGAGTCCTCCTGCAATTAAAGTCAGGTGCGGAGTCCCGCTCCCGTAGGAGCCCGGACGGATCTTACCGGCGGTTGACGTTGGCGACGAAGCCCGGCTCCCGTAGGAGTCCGGGCGGAGTCCCCCTTGAGGTTGGAGTCGTGGGCGGAGCCCGGCTCCCGTAGGAGTCCGGTCGGAGTCCTCCTGGAGTTGATGTTGCGGTCGGAGCCCGGTTCCCGTAGGAGTCCGGGCGGAGTCCTCCTGCAATTAAAGTCAGGTGCGGAGTCCGGCTCCCGTAGGAGCCCGGACGGATCTTACCGGCGGTTGACGTTGGCGACGAAGCCCGTCTCCCGTAGGAGTCCGGGTGGAGTCCCCCTTGAGGTTGGAGTCGTGGGCAGAGCTCGGCTTCCGTAGGAGTCCGGTCGGAGCCCTCCTGGAGTTGATGTTGCGGTCGGAGTTCGGTTCCCGTAGGAGTCCGGGCGGAGTCCTCCTGCAATTAAAGTCAGGTGCGGAGTCCGGCTCCCGTAGGAGCCCGGACGGATCTTACCGGCGGTTGACGTTGGCGACGAAGCCCGGCTCCCGTAGGAGTCCGGGCGGAGTCCCCTTTGAGGTTGGAGTCGTGGGCGGAGCCCGGCTCCCGTAGGAGTCCGGTCGGAGCCCTCCTGGAGTTGATGTTGCGGTCGGAGCCCGGTTCCCGTAGGAGTCCGGGCGGAGTCCTCCTGCAATTAAAGTCAGGTGCGGAGTCCGGCTCCCGTAGGAGCCCGGACGGATCTTACCGGCGGTTGACGTTGGCGACGAAGCCCGGCTCCCGTAGGAGTCCGGGCGGAGTCCCCCTTGAGGTTGGAGTCGTGGGCGGAGCCCGGCTCCCGTAGGAGTCCGGTCGGAGTCCTCCTGGAGTTGATGTTGCGGTCGGAGCCCGGTTCCCGTAGGAGTCCGGGTGGAGTCCTCCTACAATTAAAGTCAGGTGCGGAGTATGGCTCCCGTAGGAGCCCGGACGGATCTTACCGGCGGTTGACGTTGGCGACGAAGCCCGGCTCCCGTAGGAGTCCGAGGGGAGTCCCCCTTGGAGTCGTGGGCGGAGCCCGACTCCCGTAGGAGTCCGGGTGGAGCCCTCCTGGAGCTGATTCTGCTGAGGACTTCAGCTGTGGGTATTTTATACCCAACACCAGTCCCCCTACTTTCGAGTTTGAATTTCGAACGAACGAAGTACAGAGAGATGGGCACAGCCGAAACCGTCCCCTCGAATCCTGCGCACTGCCGCCCCCAGATATTTTGGCATTAAATGTGCGCGTGCTGGAGTCTTTTCGGATCGGGGTGATACGATGGGACCCTTCGAAATTCTCGCCGGTACACTGGCCCAGGTACGGCGTCATAATGGCCCTGCTGATCCATCAGCCGCTTTTAGCCGCCCACCGGGGGGAGTGGGACACGTGCCGGGTGCGGACTGGCTTGGGGGGATTCGTGATCATTATGGCGCCGGATCCCAGGGTCTATTTAAACCCGTCCTCCCACCTTTAGGTGCCATATTCCGTTCCAGAGTTTCTATCCGTGTCTGCCTTCTCTTCGAGAGCCCTGTTTCAGTGGGCATCTTCTCGAGCCGTAGGTGTCTTTCAAATCGTCCCTGTCTTTGTCCCTCTGGTCCCTCAGAGCGATATAGGTTAGTCCCAGCACCTTCAACCTTCTTCCCACCGCCTAGGGACTTCTTCTCTGTCATTATTTTTTGCATCCCTCCGAGTTAGTTTCCTGTGGCCTCTCGTCCCCCATCCTGTCCGTCTTCTTAGGGACCTTTAGAGCCCTCCTTCGAAACTACCCGAAATGTCGTTCGGCTCTTCCGCTCCCTGCAGTTTCGGGAGCTCTTTCGCCTCAAACCCCCAGGTCCCCTGCTCTGTAGACGAACCTGCATCTGGGGCTGGGCTCCGCCCGATTTTTGCACCGGGCGCCATTCCATGTTCCCTGACCTCGGAGAAACTCCTTCTGATAAGGGTTCAGTATGGAGTTCCTTCGGAGTACGACCTGAAGCTGCCTGGCCCTTCTGATCGGGCCAGCACTCCCCCATCTTGTCGTTTTTGTCTGTACCAGGAAGCGTTCCATGCCGGACTCCGGCTTCCACTTCCTTCCTTTGTTGTTGCCCTCTTCCGCTTCTTAGACATCTTCTTGGCTTCCGTGGCCCCGAATTCTTTTAGGTTTTTGATAGGATTTCTCTCCCTTTGCCACGTAGTCGAGGTCCAACCATCCCTCTCCCTGTTTAGGCACTTCTATACTTTCAAGCGCCATCCTTCAGCGAAGGACTGGTGGTACTTCTCCCCCCAGTTCGGCAAGAAGGGGTTGCTGAAAGGCGCCCCTTCTTCAATCCACAATTGGAAGGAGAAATATCTCTTCGTCCACTGCCCGACCTTGAGACTGGGCCTGCCCCCTTGGGGCTCTCTGAGAGATTCTGTCCGTCGGGCCCCCAGCCTGGGGGAGGATGACCTCCAGGCTGCCCGGAAGCTTCTAGCTTACTCCGCTCCTTCCCTTCCCAATCTTCTGAGGGAGCAATTTCTTTTCAACATCGGCCTGAGTCTCCAGGATCCAGCGAGTATTCATCTTTTACCTTATCTTCTCTTTTCATGCCTTTCTCCTTTTCCTTTCTCTTTTTACTTCTTCTTCCTTCTCTCTCTTTTTTCCCTCTGTTTCTTTCTTTCTTTCTTCCCCTTTCTTCTCTTCTTTTTTTTTTTTTGACTCTTGATTGATTGGTTTGCTTCTTTTTCTTTTTTCCTTTTCTCTCTCTCTTTTTTTTTTTTTTTTTTTTAGGAATGGACGCCGAAGCAGCGCGGATGCTTGCCAGGGGCCTTAGGGCCCACAAGAGAAAGGGTGCTGCGACCTCCGGATCGGCGAAGAGGGCCAGGGCGGAGGAGTCGAGCTTAGCTGCACCCGTCCAGGTGGCCCCGGCCATCGACATTCCCTCGGATGCCGAGCCAACGGCTCCCCGAGCCTCCTTGAGGAGTCCGCCGATTGGGACCCCCATTTCGGGGGTCCGCTCCACGGAGGCGCCCATAGCCGAGAGGAAAAGAAGGAAATCGATGGCCCGCAGGGCGAGTAGCCGCCGAACTGCTGCGGACGAGTCCCTCTGCTCCGAAGAGGGGTCGGAGAATCCCTTCAATGATAGGGACTTGATCAGACGGTTGATCGACGGTTGCATTCTGTCTGACGTCGTTGAGAGGATCGACCGCGCCGATCCTGAGCAGCGGGCCTGGGACTCTTTGGGGTCCTTCCTTGAGGTAAGCGAATCTTCATTTACATGGCTATTCGGCCTTTATTCTAATTCCCTAGCCGCCCTTGCAGATTGGGCACCAGCTCCTCGCCTATATCGAGGCGGTGAACCGTGCGAGGAGGGACATCCTCCAGGTGGAGGAACGCTGTCAGGCCGAGGTTGCTCGCCTCCAAGCAAAGACGGCCGAAGTAGTCGCCCTCCAGGAGGCCCTGGAAAGAGAGAAACGAGCCCGGGAGGAGGAGAGGCAGACCTTGGAGGAATCGATGAGAAAGGCGGAGGCCGAGGTTGCCAACTTGGCCGAGCAAATTTCGGTCCTAGTCTCGGAGGCCAGAGTCCTTGCGGTAGAGGAATTTAAGGCCTCCGCGGAGATGAGGGACCTGAAGGTCCAATTTGGCCAGGAAGCGTTCATAAGGGGGTTCGAGCTCTGCTAAGAGAAGGTGGCCAGAAAATTTTCAGAGCTCGACCTCAGCTTCCTAGGCGAGGAGTCTGAAGACGAGACCGGTCCCTCGCCAGCCGCCACTGCTGTAGCAGCCCCCTTGTCGGGGACGCCGAGTTCTCCAACCCCCGCCCCCGAGGTCTGAGACCTCCGATCTTGTACCTTTATTTTGTCGCAATTTTTTTTTTCTATTTGTCTTCAAAAATCATCCAATCAATAAAGTTGAATTTCTTATTGCGGACGGCTTCTCCTCCCCCCCTCCTTCTCTCTGTTCTTCTTCCTGCAATGAGTCGTGCTTTGACACTTTTGCCTTCCGATGGCAGTGTCCTGCAGAAGCACTCCCCCTGCCCCTGGGGGTCCCGCTGAAATCGACGATCCAGCGGCTGAAGAAGGAAGTCCTTCACCTGACAAAGAAGTTAAAGAAGATGGAAGACGAGCTCCGCAGATTGAGAGAAGGTAATTCTGAAGCCACCGCTGAGGCCACCCACTTTCGGAATCTCCACGTGAAGGGGATCATGGAGTATAGCCGTAGGAAGGCGGACTTCGCGAAGGAACTCGAGGAATGCAAGAAGAGTGCCAGCGATCGAATTTGGACCCAAGCCGCCAGGATCAGCGCCCTCAAGGTGGAACTGTCAGCTGCGAAGGGGAAGATCGGCCAGCTGGAAGAAAATTCATCCCGGCTCTTGGCCCGGGTCGACGGTGACCAGGAGTGGTCGAAGAAGGTCTCCGACCTTCAGCAGCAGCTTCAGGACGCCGAGGTGAGCCACGACGTGCATCGGGCTAGCTGGCGCAGGCAGGTGGAAGAATATAAAGGAAGATTCAGGGCGGCGGCCGATGAAGTCGTCCGTCTCCAGAGGCAGCTGGCTAGCAGGGCACAGCTTACTTTCGCCCGAGATTCTGATGAGCTCGAAGCCCTAAGAGGCACCGTTGAGGGGATTTCTGTCTCCCTCGGGGAAAAGACAGCTGAGCTGCAACAACTGAAGATCCAACTGGCATACGAGCAGCGGACCGTCGCGGACGCGGAGGCGGAATCCGAGGTCTTGAGGAAGAGGCGTCGAGAGGCGGAGGTCGAGAGCCAGCGACTTCGTCGGGTGCTCCAGGACGCGCTGCAGAAAAGGAAAGAGCTAGAAGAAGAAATTGAGAATCTAAGACAGTCCTGGTTAAGGGATGGAGTAGATAATTCTAGGTCGGAGGGAGCAGAGCCTCCTTAGAGCTCTTTTCGTCTTTCTATCTTTTCATGTATTTACTTCCCTTTTTGTCGTTTTGCCTTTCTTTCCTTGGCCTTCCGGGCTTTGTAGCGTGTATATCGGAAATGGAATGAAAATGGTGTTTTGTGTTACCTCGTCCGCGCATTGCACTAAATTGCCGTCCGTCAAACTTTTCTTATCGTTTGACCTGTCTGATGTAGACGTCGTTGGGGGGCGCCCGGTCGTCGATGCGTTAGCTCGCCTTTCTCGTCGTATATGGCCGCAAGCCCGAGCTTGGTCGTCCGGGCTCCGCATTACTTCGGGGATGTCGTTGTCTTCCTAACCGGTGTCGAAAGTCTTTTTAGAGGCCGGGGGTGTTCGGTAGGAACTCTCCGTTTCAGTTGGGACGAAGTCCTTTAGGTCTTTTGGTGCGGTTCATCCTTCATCTGTCGTAGTTCGTCATCCTTTCTTTTTAATTTTCCTCCTCTTCTCAGAGTGAGGGCCCTCCCCCCGCTTTTCATGGGGTTGCATAGAAGCGAGGAGGTGCCGCTGAGGGGCTTTTTCCTTTCATCCGATCTTGTTGGGCGGCCGGATTTCGCCACCATCAGCCCTTGCTGCAGAAGTCAAGGGTGAGCCCGGCTCCCGTAGGAGTCCGGGTGGGATCTTCCTTGGCGTCGTGTACGGAGCCCGGCTCCCGTAGGAGTCCGGGTGGAGTCTTCCTTGACGTCGTGGACGGAGTCCGGCTCCCGTAGGAGTTCGGATGGAGTCTTCCTTGACGTCGTGGATGGAGTCCGGCTCCCGTAGGAGTCCGGGTGGAGTCTTCCTTGGCGTCGTGGATGGAGCCCGGCTCCCGTAGGAGTCTGGGCCTTCCACTTTGCTCGAGCCAGGGCGAGGTTCTCCTCCCGTTCCTGGCTTGGCTGTGGGGGCGCGTTAGGACGCTGTAAGGCCTCTCCCCCCATCCGGTCTAAAAGAACCGGGCCTTTGCCTTTGCTCATGTCAGGATGAGGTTCTCCTCCTGTTCCTGACATGGCTGTGGGAGCACATTAGGGCACTGTAAGACCTCTCCCCCCATCCGATCTAAAAGAACCAGGCCTTTGACTTTGCTCATGTCAGGATGAGGTTCTCCTCCTGTTCCTGATATGGCTGTGGGGGCACATTAGGGTGCTGTAAGGCCTCTCCCCCCATCCGGTCTAAAAGAACCGGGCCTTTGACTTTGCTCATGTCAGGACGAGGTTCTTCTCCTGTTCCTGACATGGCTGTGGGGGCACATTAGGATGTTGTAAGGCCTCTCCCCCCATCCGGTCTAAAAGAATCGGACCTTTGACTTTGCTCATGTCAGGACGAGGTTCTCCTCCTGTTCCTGACATGGCTGTGGGGGCACATTAGGGCACTGTGAGGCCTCTCCCCCCATCCGGTCTAAAAGAATCGGGCCTTCGACTTTGCTCATGTCAGGACGAGGTTCTTCTCCTGTTCCTGACATGGCTGTGGAGACACATTAGGGCACTGTAAGGCCTCTCCCCCCATCCGGTCTAAAAGAATCGGGCCTTTGACTTTGCTCATGTCAGGACGAGGTTCTCCTCCTATTCCTGACATGGCTGTGGGGGCACATTAGGGCACTATAAGACCTCTCCCCCCATCCGGTCTAAAAGAACCGGGCCTTTGACTTTGCTCATGTCAGGACGAGGTTCTCCTCCTGTTCCTGACATGGTTGTGGGGGCACATTAGGGCGCTGTGAGGCCTCTCCCCCCATCCGGTCTAAAAGAACCGGGCCTTCGACTTTGCTCATGTCAGGACGAGGTTCTCCTCCTGTTCCTGACATGGCTGTGGGGGCACATTAGGGCGTTGTAAGGCCTCTCCCCCAATCCGATTTCGAGATAGTCGGACTTTCATTTTAGGTATGTTAGGACGGGGTTCTCCCCCGTTCCTAACATAACTTTGTTTCAAGCGTTTGGAGGGGTCATATCCAGTTGTAATAAATCCACGCCAGATGGGAAGAGTACGTCAAGTAGAAAAAAATTTAGATTCAAGGTGAAATCGTAAGTGATACATTTACAGATTTTCCAAGTTCCACGGTCGCGGGTGGTCCGTTCCTCCTTGAGGCCCTCCGGTGATGGAGTCGATGGTCCTGATGGGAGGCCGGTCCCCGGGTTGCTCCTCCCTTCTTGGCGGTTCAGGCTGCGGAAGGGCCCTTGGCCGATCTCCTCTACCCTCAGGCCTGCGTCGGATGAACCTGTCGAGTCGACCTCGCCGAATGAGCTCCTCGATCTCATCCCGGAGCTGGATGCATTCCTCTGTGTCGTGGTCGTGGTCGCGGTGGTAGAGGCAGAACTTGTTGGGGTTGCGCTTCCCGGGGTGTGTGCGCATCCTCTCCGACCTAGGGAGCTGCTCCCTGACCTCCATCAATACCTGGGCCTTCGAGGCGTTGAGAGGGGCGTAGTTGCGGAATCTCCCTGGTGGGGAACCCCGCCGAACCCCGCAATCCGGGCTTCTCTGCCTGCGCGCCCGGGGTGGAGTATGGGCGCGCTTATGCCCAGGAGGGGATCGAGAACGCAGTCGGACTTCCTTTGGCCTTTTTTCAATTGCGGGCTTACTCGAGTCTCCCGCTTGCCGCTCCCTCGTCGTCTCTTCATCCTTCATTTTGAATGCTTCTTTCGCTCGGGCGTATCCTTCGGCCCGGGCCAGCAAATCAGCAAAATCCCTGGGATACTTCTTCTCCAGGGAGAACAAAAGATCATTCTTCTGAAGGCCACCCTTCAGGGCGGCCATTGCGACCGATTGGTCCAAGTTCCGGACCTCCAGCGCCACGATGTTGAAGTGATTGATGTAGGCCCGAATGGACTCCCCTTCCCTTTGCTTGATGTTGATGAGGGACTCCGAACCCTTCCGGGGGCGCCGGCTGCTGACAAAATGGGCCACAAATTGGTGGCTCATTTGATCGAAGGAAAAGATGGTACCCGATTTCAAAGCCGAGTACCAGTTTCTCGCCGCTTCCTTCAAGGTGGACGGGAAGGCCCGTCATAAAATGGCATCAGGAGCACCGTGAAGCAGCATCATCGTCCGGAAGGCCTCCAGATGATCAACCGGGTCTGAAGTCCCGTCATAGCTTTCGAACTGGGGAAGCTTGAAGTTTGACGGGATCGGTTCCTGCATGATCATTTGGGAGAAGGGAGGGTCAGTACAAATATCTTCACCATAAGCGGGGGGCGCATGGCGGAGTTCTTCGATCCGCCGGTTCATCTCCTGGAGCCTCCAGTCCAGGAAATCTTCTCGACTTCGAGTCTCGAGGGTCCTCTGGTAGAACGGGGGTAGGGATCTTCCAGAGATGGAGTCATGGTCCGATTGAGGGCTCTCTACCCTCGGGTTCGTTTTCTCAGGAAGGACGGGGCGGCTGGCCCAGGTGGCCCGCCCCGCCCCGCCGTCGGATTCTGGTGTTCCTGGGACGCCCTTTCCGGGCGTACTGATGCCTGCGGCTGCTGCTGCTGCATAGCTTGCACAGTCTCAGTGAGGCCTCTGACCTGCTGCGCCAGCAGGTCAAACTGCTCCGCGCCGACCGCCACCGTCGGAGGAGGAGGAGGAGGTTGAGAAACAGGAGGGGAGGCCGGAGCCTGAGATCTGGCCGCGGAGGCCGTGGACCGTCGCATGGATGCCTTGCGAGGAGGCATCAAGTATGGATCCCGTGGGGGAAACAAGGAGTGGGTGTCGGAGGAGACGATCGGGGGCAGCTCCATTGAACGCTCCTTCAAGAACAAGGGTACTGCGAAGACACAGGACCCTTCCTCTAGCGCCAATCCTGTTGGTGCAAAAATCCGCTTGCGTCGGAGAAGCTGGAGTCGAGGAAGTCGCGATCGCCGCCGGGACCTGCAAAGGAAGTCTAAACCAGAGGTGGGGTTGCTCCGGCAAGACCCTCCGACGCTCAAGTCAGTTTTCTGCCTCAACAAGAATAGAGTACTCGAACGGAGAATTTAGCAGAGTTTTTAGATGAAAGATGAGAGCTTATGGAATAACGTATCTGGGGTTTCCCCTTTATAGGAGGAGGGAGCGGTAGCCTGATAGCGACATCTGTAACCGTCTGGCAGCGGGCTGCCCAGGGTCAGACGGAGTTTGTTACAGAGAGTAGTGGGGTGGACCCGTGGCTATCATTGGGGTGTGCCACGTGGGGCCTGCCGCGGGAAGTGGAGCGGCATCCGTTGTCGCGACTCGCCAGTGGATGGAAGAATCGCGCGGTAACCATCTCAGAAAGTGGAGCGGGGTTGTGGCCGTTATCGTGGCTTGTCAGGGAGTGATGGAGCTGCGCGGAATCTTCCGCAGGAAGTAAAGCAGTGTTGTGATCGTTACTGCGGCTTGTCAGGGAGTGATGGAGCTGCGCGGAATCTGCCGCAGGAAGTGGAGCGGGATCATGGTGGTTGCGGCGTCGCGCTTGTGAATGCGGATCCGTCGATCGAAGTTCGACACCGGTCGGAGCCGACGACGGAGTCCGGCTTCCGTAGGAGTCCGGGCGGAGCCCTCCTGGGGTTGATGTTGCGGTCGGAGCCCGGTTCCCGTAGGAGTCCGGACGGAGTCCTCCTACAATTAAAGTCAGGTACAGAGTCCGGCTCCTGTAGGAGCCCGGACGGATCTTACCGACGGTTGACATTGGCGACGAGGCCCGGCTCCCGTAGGAGTCCGGGCGGAGTCCCCCTTGAGGTTGGAGTCGTGGGCGGAGCCCGGCTCCCGTAGGAGTCCGGTAGGAGCCCTCCTGGAGTTGATGTTGCGGTCGGAGCCCAGTTCCCGTAGGAGTCCGGGCGGAGTCCTCCTGCAATTAAAGTCAGGTGCGGAGTCCGGCTCCCGTAGGAGCCCGGACGGATCTTACCGGCGGTTGACGTTGGCGACGAAGTCCGGCTCCCGTAGGAGTCCGGGTGTAGTCCCCCTTGAGGTTGGAGTCGTGGGCGGAGTCCGGCTCCCGTAGGAGTCCGGTCGGAGTCCTCCTGGAGTTGATGTTGCGGTCGGAGCCCGGTTCCCGTAGGAGTCCGGGCGGAGTCCTCCTGCAATTAAAGTCAGGTGCGGAGTCCGGCTCCCGTAGGAGCCCGGACGGATCTTACCGGCGGTTGACGTTGGCGACGAAGTCCAGCTCCCGTAGGAGTCCGGGCGGAGTCCCTCTTGAGGTTGGAGTCGTGGGCGGAGCCCGACTCCCGTAGGAGTCCGGTCGGAGTCCTCCTGGAGTTGATGTTGCGGTCGGAGCCCGGTTCCCGTAGGAGTCCGGGCGGAGTCCTCCTGTAATTAAAGTCAGGTGCGGAGTCCGGCTCCCGTAGGAGTCCGGACGGATCTTACCGGCGGTTGACGTTGGCGACGAAGCCCGGATCCCGTTGGCGACGAAGCCCGGCTCCCGTAGGAGTCCGGGCGGAGTCCCCCTTGAGGTTGGAGTCGTGGGCGGAGCCCGGCTCCCGTAGGAGTCCGGTCGGAGTTCTCCTGGAGTTGATGTTGCGATCGGAGCCCGGTTCCCGTAGGAGTCCGGGCGGAGTCCTCCTGCAATTAAAGTCAGGTGCGGAGTCTGGCTCCCGTAGGAGCCCGAACGGATCTTACCGGCGGTTGACGTTGGTGACGAAGCCCGACTCCTGTAGGAGTCCGGGCGGAGTCCCCCTTGAGGTTGGAGTCGTGGGCGGAGTCCGGCTCCCGTTGGAGTCCGGTCGGAGTCCTCCTGGAGTTGATGTTGCGGTCGGAGCCCGGTTCCCGTAGGAGTCCGGGCGGAGTCCTCCTGTAATTAAAGTCAGGTGCGGAGTCCGGCTCCCGTAGGAGCCCGGACGGATCTTACCGGCGGTTGACGTTGGCGACGAAGCCCGGCTCCCGTAGGAGTCCGGGCGGAGTCTCCCTTGAGGTTGGAGTCGTGGGCGGAGCCCGGCTGCCGTAGGAGTCCGATCGGAGTCCTCCTGGAGTTGATGTTGCGGTCGGAGCCCGGTTCCCGTAGGAGTCCGGGCGGAGTCCTCCTGCAATTAAAGTCAGGTGCGGAGTCCGACTCCCGTAGTAGCCCGGACGGATCTTACCGGTGGTTGACGTTGGCGACGAAGCCCGGCTTCCGTAGGAGTCCAGGCGGAGTCCCCCTTGAGGTTGGAGTCGTGGGTGGAGCCCGGCTCCCGTAGGAGTCCGGTCGGAGCCCTCCTGGAGTTGATGTTGCGGTCGGAGCCCGGTTCCCGTAGGAGTCCGGGCGGAGTCCTCCTGCAATTAAAGTCAGGTGCGGAGTCCGGCTCCCGTAGGAGCCCAGACGGATCTTACCGGCGTTTGACGTTGGCGACGAA
This sequence comes from Elaeis guineensis, assembly GCF_000442705.2. Classification (NCBI taxonomy): domain Eukaryota; kingdom Viridiplantae; phylum Streptophyta; class Magnoliopsida; order Arecales; family Arecaceae; genus Elaeis; species Elaeis guineensis. Next base: position 18,268,927 of record NC_025994.2, read on the forward strand.
GCCCGACTCCCGTAGGAGTCCGGGCGGAGTCCCCCTTGAGGTTGGAGTCGTGGGCAGAGCCCGGCTCCCGTAGGAGTCCGGTCGGAGCCCTCCTGGAGTTGATGTTGCGGTCGGAGCCCGGTTCCTGTAGGAGTTCGGGCGGAGTCCTCCTGCAATTAAAGTCAGGTGCGGAGTCCGATTCCCGTAGGAGCCCGGACGGATCTTACTGGCGGTTGATGTTGGCGACGAAGCCCGGCTCCCGTAGGAGTTCGGGCGGAGTCCCCCTTGAGGTTGGAGTCGTGGGCGGAGCCCGGCTCCCATAGGAGTTCGGTCGGAGTCCTCCTGGAGTTGATGTTGCGGTCGGAGCCCGATTCCCGTAGGAGTCCGGGCGGAGTCCTCCTGCAATTAAAGTCAGGTGCGGAGTCCGGCTCCCGTAGGAGCCCGGACGGATCTTACCGGCGGTTGACGTTGGCGACGAAGTCCGGCTTCCGTTGGAGTCCGAGCGGAGTCCCCCTTGGAGTCGTGGGCGGAGCCCGGCTCCCGTAGGAGTCTGGGCAGAGCCCTCCTGGAGCTGATTCTGCTAGGAACTTCGGCTGTGGGTATTTTATACCCAACAATGTATCATTGAGAGATTTCTTTATGACCTATCAAAATTTGCCATGGATTCCATGATAGAGGAAATTTCTAAAGTTTGAGTTGTTTAAAAGAACAACAATATATCTTAATTTCTACATGGAGTGTGCCAAAACTTCTCGTTGGCATGCAAGTTCAGTGGTGGTGCACAAAAGTTCTCCCAAATACAAGATCGAAGGAATGTTTTCAAAACTAGACCTGACCGAAACTAAAACTTGGGCCATTTGCCTGATTCAATTGGTCAATGTTATATGTGCAGTACATTGGTCTCGCTATTTCACATTATGGCTGGAATTTATTTTAGAGAGAGAAGCAGGACTGAATTTAAACAGAATACTGCCTTGACCTAAATCAGAGAATCTTATGATGGTATGAACCTTATATTCTTAAATACATCTACGGAGTATAATCATCAAACCATACATAACCAAATTAATTCATAATTATTAAACTTTATGGTGTCTTTGCCAAGAAAATACAAGAGAACATAAAACAGCATTAACAACTGGGCAGCCACTTTATTGAATAGCCCATAAGAGCTGAAATTTCAAAAAGATGATTTATGGATACCCCATTCAAAATGGCCATGTAAGTAGGAATGGCAATGGATAGAATTTGGATCTGATATTGTACTATCCATCCCCAAACTCGAACTTAATATCTTATACTTAAATCCTACCCGATATCCGATTGGATAAGAAAAGAGATATTCATCCCCATACCCAATGGATTTGGAGATATCCACAAATAACTTATTTCCCCATACCCAACCCATATCCGCTCTATACCCATCCCATATCTAAAAAAAATAAATAACTAAAATAATTTTATGTATATTATCAATCAAAACAGAATTACTAATTCAACATAGAACATAATTTATAAGTCCAGATTTTTAGAAATCAAACATAGAAATAGAATTACAATTCAACATAGAATATATCAATAACCAAAATAATTTTAGGTATATTATCAACCAAAATAGAACTACCAAAATAGAATTATAAATATATATATTTGGATATGGGTTCAGATATTACCCATACTCGTAGGTTCGGATCGGGATCAGATTCGGATTCGGATAGAAAACAACACTACCCATACCCTACCCATACTCATGCTACAGTTTTCGAGTTTTATCCAAATCCGAACCCAAGCCCGATCAAACCCTATTTTTTGGATTTGACTGAGTTTGGATAGGATGCATTTTCATCGGATCGGATCGATTTTGCCATCCGTAAATGTAAGCTGAAATTAATGCAATATGAACAAGCTGTTTATAGCTACTTGATTACAAGCTTCTCTAATCTCATATGCTTCTCTTTACCCACATCCTCCATTTTGTTAGGGCTCATTTTCTCCTCTTTTTTTTTTAAAATAAATTAGTGCTAGTTATTGCTACAGCAATAGAAAGTGCAACCATATATAATGAAGGCCTAAAGGGTGAGAAATATACCAAACAATTTTTTTAGCTATTGGGCTTTATACCTCTTATATATAAATAAAAAATAATTAATCTATAATAATCCAAAATTTCATTCAAAAAAACTAGTTAGAAGGTATTATTTAAGATTTTTAATCTCGTATAGATACCTAGGATCCACCCATTACATAGCCGACGTGGGACTAAATATATATCTACTTAAATCTTCATATATTCTTTGTATTTAAGTTCGGCATCCTCATTTAGCTAAAAGTTCAAATCCATTTAAATCTAATCACAAACACTACGATTGCTCATGATTAGCACAAATAAATCAATGTTGTAGTGAGTATTAGTTCATATAGGCTATAGACTAGATTCGCTTTGATATCATTCATAACAATCCAGATTCTCACCTAAACAGATTAACCAGAAAGTATAATTTGAGTTCCTTAATATTATATAGATATCTAGTATTTATCCATTGCATAGCCACTATAGAACTAAATGCACATCCGCATGAATCCTCACATAATCAATTCTAAAGAAGATCTTCACCCTCTTTTTTATAAAACATTCCACCCTAGTTAATCTAGTTTAAGTAAATCTTCTTTGTTTTAAATAAAATTTTTTAAGCAAATTAACATATGCCCGATCTTTTCATTCATTGATTAAGGGCCTATTTGGATATTCATATAGCATTGAGATGAAAATCTTGTAGAGACTAGGCTTGGCCCATCCAGTATATATCTTCTAAATTATACGCATAGATTATATCTAATATTAGAGAAATTTTTTATGCATCGCAGGTGGTACAGAATCGTGCACACCGTCCGCGGTGATTGGCTCACATGCGGAGCCGGAAGAAAATTTTTTTTTTCGTGCGTCGTACCCCGACTTCATGCGTGAGCCAATTACAGCGGACGGTGTGTGTATTCTGCATCGTTCGCGTGCACAAAGAATTTCTCTTAATATTATAAAATACAAGACTTGGCTCAGCCTATGTCAATTGAACCTTGTTCGGTGCATGCTTTAACGATGAAAAAGAAATTTTCTTCCTGTGGAATTCAATCAAGCCCACTCTAAAAAATTTTCTTTGAATACTATGCATATGAGCCCAAATGTTTATATTCTTGTGATTCTTGTTGGATTGCACAAGATTATTCTTGTGAATATATTCCCTTCAAATACAACCCCTTCAAGTTATGCTAGCCTAGCGGTGCTTTTAAACCATTCATGTACCATGGGCAGGCCACCACAATCACAAGCTTCAGCCTAACATCCTTCTATGAAGTTAATTGGGGTCAAACTCCTATGATATTATTATTTACTACTTTGCATGAAACCTCCAACCATCTTGCAATGACCATTGCCAAAAAAATCTAAGCAATCACCATTCATCAACTCCTCCATTGCACCATTCCGAGGAGCACATCAATTTCGAACATGTCATCTAAGACAGTTTGACAATACTACATAACGGTGGATATGTTTTGCATTGGTGAGCGTGATTCAATGTGAGTTGGAACATGTCTACATTCCAATTTAATTCAACAAGTGTTTTGTATTAGCATACTACGAGGGCTGTTTGAATGGTGGGCGATTGTTATTGCTATTGTGTGGCTCGCTTGCTTTGGAGCCTTTCAATGAAATATAAAAAAAAATAAAAAAATAAAAAAATCATATTCAAGGTGTCAACAATTTCATTAATAATAATAATGGTTGAAATTAATTCTCTTTATTAAATATAAATTATTACTGCAAGATTTCGATCGGATGCTGTTATAACTGGAGCTGGATGTCATTCAAAATTCGAGATGCTGGAGGAAACCTATAAGAGAAGTCTGCACAACTGAATGTGTTCTGACGGAAGATTCTCTAAATCGAAGTTAGTCAGAGAGGTGAGTAAAGAGAGAGGTCACTTTTCTGGGAGATCTCCCTCCCGAAATTATTTCTTACTTGAGGGTCTTCTTCATACCTCTTTTATATGAAGGTAGAGCCGCAGGCTGCCAGTAGGAATCGATAGGTTATTAGACCTAATTCATTAGACCATTGAGCCACATTCTATTAGTTCGTTGGGGAGAGAAATCCATCCACTAATTTTTGGATCAAGGTTGCTAGTTATGGAAGTCCGTTGCAAACTTCACCCACGAAACTAATTGAGTTGGCAGTCAGGAATGAGCATGGAGTCGGGATCTCAGACCCATGTCTAGTGCGATTTCGTCAAGTTGCTCCGAAGACACTCCAAGGAGAGAGGTGGTCCCAGTCGGCAGGTTGCCCCGCAACATGAGCCACTCCAAAGTAGATGATTTGATATTTCACATGAAATAAAGTTGATTCACGCATCAAAAGCGTGCATAACTTGTATACAAAGACATATAAAACATCAGGACCACCATGTGCTCTTTAGTATTATTTCATTAATAATGCCTAAAATTAGTACCCTGCAAGGATGATGATGGATGTGAGCCATAGGCAGGTGGATGGCATCATATTTGTATTAACAATGAAAGACAGATCAAAACACTTCACAAACTTTTTTATAAAAAGATACAAATCATCGCGACCTAAGAAATATCTTTGGATGCTTTGGAGGAAGGCTGTCCACAGCCACAAAAGCGTGGGGCAGACGTTGCCATATTTTATCCACCCACAGGCTCACAAATGATCCAAAGCTGTCAGAACAGAATAGCGAACAGCATTTCTCACACCTTTCCATGCGTATTCAGTAACAGCGACATTCGTCGAAATCATTATTAATTGTCATAATGACTATATTGACCGTTCTCTATCTCCTTGGTTCTCATAATTTAGTATCATTTAATATGAGGATAATGATTATTATAAATAGTCATTATAATGGTATTACCGAAAAACTTGTGCCCAATGCTAGAAGAATAACTACAGAATTATCTACAGTACTATTCTGTCGTATAAAAAAATTATTTTCTTATCTGATGATATAAGAATATATGGACAAAAGACTAGTATAGAAATCTAAAATTTAAAATCTTAATTATATAATAGCTATCCTAACTAAATTAGGATTCAACGACACCTATTATTCAGATATTGATATGTTATTATATGTATAAAGTTAATGAATTCCCTAGTTGAAGTAGTGAAAACATCAACTGCATTCCCATAGATTGTATGTAGGACTGAAACTAGATCAAATATGGATCAGATATTAATATATTTATATCTATATTTATTTTTTTTAATGAATATAAATATGGATACGAATATTAATCAGATGTAAAAATTTATATTTATATTTATTTTAAATAGATATGGATGTAAATTAGATAGTAAAAGTATAACTATAAATATGAATATAAGTCAGATAATTAAATTTTATAATTATAGAATCATAAAAATATTACTAAATGCATGATAAATCTAGTTCATATAATATTAATATAGTGGTATATTTTTCTTAAAAGATAATGCATGCTGCATAAACTTACATAGGATTATAGATAAAATCAAATCTTCAGATATAAATCGAAGAGTTATTTATCTATATTTATATTTATTTTTTTTATAGATATGATACGGATATAGATATTGATTAAAAAATAAAATATTATACATGCCACTTTCATTTTTAATTGCATGTCGAAATATATATCTGCTGTGCCATCCAAATAGCTAATCTAAGAAACACTCGCTTCCAACTACCCAGTCCCGAAGTCGCGCGGAGGCGCGGCCATTTCCGACGTAATGTTACATCCACCTGTCAGTTTTCCGAGTTCGCTACGCGTCTCGTGATTGCCGTTGCCTAACTTTCCTCCATTGGCATTTAGTTATGAAGCGGACGCTGCCGACGGCGCGAATAATTAACTTCGTCCACGTACCAAAGGAACGCCTCTTTGTGGACCAGTCACCTAAAACTCAAATTTACTTGCGGGGTGTGAAACTGGGTGAAACGAAACAGACACTATGCGGCGTAACGTCACATCCACGTTTCTGCCCCCCGAGTACGCTACGTGTCTCAGGATGGCCGTTGCCCGAAATTCCTCCGTTGGCGTTTATTTCTGAAACGGACGCTGCCCACTGCCCGAAGTAATTCAACTTCACGCACGTTTGAAAGGAACGCCTGTTTGGGGACCAGTCATATAAATAAAAGGCTTAAACTCGAATTCAATAGCAAGGTGTGAAAGTGGGTGTATTGTGTAGGTCTTTTTGGTGATGCTGGGGCCTTCACGCGAACCGGACGGTGTGGAAACCGTTTTGATATCGTCGGGCAGGACGGTCAAAAAGTCAGTGTCGGCAAAGAAGATAGAGATGCCACGTGGCATCTTCGACGAGGACGCATATCCGAGTGGGGCCCATAACAGCTCCAATGATGGGTACACCTGAGAGAAAGGTTTTGGTGGTGAGATGACACAAATGCCCTCGCATTGCCCCCACGGAGGTGGCTTTGGACGATTACCATGGATCATTTAACAGGAGCAAGCAGTATGGAATAGAAAACGGAATGGCTTTCCTCGAGATTCATGTGCAAGATTAAAGAAAGGCTCGGTTCACGTACGGGCGGATGCATGAGAAAATGTGTACTATAATAAATATGTTTGGCCTTTGGACGGTTAGAGTACGATATAGTTAAAATATGTAACTTTGGTTTTAGATGGAGATCCCCTTGCCAAATGAATACATGATGCGCATAGCTCTCTCCGATGGCTTTGCACCGTAGTTTTTGTTTTTTCTAGGGTAATATACCATGATACTTTTGTTTAGGTGGCAGTTTCCAACGACCGGAGAAGATTGACAGTTGCATGGGGAGGGCAATCTAGTAATTACGGCAGCAGCAGCCCGGACCAAGGACGGATACCCATCCTATCAAACGATTGAGAAAGCAAGCAAGCACCATCAACTAGTCCCTTCACAAGGGATAATGAAGAGGCCCCTCCCACCCCACCACTTATTTATAGCTTTACACCTTGTAAAAGGGAAGCCATTAGAGCAAAGCAAAGGGAAGCCATTAGAGAAAAGAAACTACCCACACCCTCTTTCTCTCTACCCTTTTCCAGGGCAAACGCTCTACTACTCCCCATGCCCCCCATTCTAACGGCTATTTTTTCTGAAACGAACGGCTAATCTCTCGCTAGAAAACAAAGAAGAGGAAGAGAAAAAGCTGCCAGCGGAAGCAGGGAGTGAGGGCAAGAGAAGATGGACTTCAACTCCTTTCTGACGTCCCTGGGGACGTCCTTCCTCATCTTCGTGGTGTTGATGCTTCTGTTCACGTGGCTCGCCAGGAAGCCCGGCAACGAGGTGGTGTACTACCCCAATCGAATCCTCAGAGGGCTGGAACGATCGGAGGGGGGGAGGAGGACGAGAAACCCAGTCGCTTGGATCAAAGAAGCCTTCAGCGCCACTGAGGCCGATGTCGTCGAGGCGGCCGGCGTCGATGCCGCTGTCTATTTGGTTTTCCTCAGTTCCGGTATGGCCTTGGATTTTGGCCTCACCCCATTTCCTTCTTTGGATTCCCTTTTATATTTTATAGTTTTGTGGATCTTTGTTGATTTTTTTTTTTTTTAAAATTTCGAGTAATGCTTTTATGATTCTGGCTTTCAACTTTTTTTTTTCCTTGTTTTCTTGTACTCACGTTTGATGGATTTTGAGTTTTTTTGTTTTTTGGGTTTGGGGGGGGCGGGTGGGGGGTGTTGTGGCCGGGGTTGATTTTATATCTCCTACATTATTCAATAATAATCCTTCAATAATGACTTGTGGGTGTTTTTCTCTCAAAATATAACTCGTGGGTGTTTGTAGATGGTCTTTTTACTGTGCTCATAAAAATCGACGATCTTCTTTCCTGATATGAGTTTACATTTTGTTTTATCTTTTTTTTTTTCTAAAGAAAAAAAAATGTGGCCTAGGGTGACAGAAATTCTCCCCAAAATAAAATAGCTAAATTTTGAGGATTTTGCGATTTTTTTTTTTTTTTTTTTTTTGATATATCGGTGTGATTCTATGGCTGCCCGTTTAACTTTGATTTGACCATTTGAAAAGATTTGTTTTAGAACTACGTATGAGAACTACTATCACACTGTGAAGACCTTATGGGGGGTTATAATGCTCCGTGTTTTGTTTTAATTGAGATCGAGGGTGTCTCTTTTTTCTCTAGCTTAAAAATTCTTTATAAATTTCTATAATTTTTACTTTATATATTGTATGGTTATGAGGTATTTCTGGGCATGCTGTCTCCTCCTGTTGTTCTGAGGTAGTGTTTAATTTGGTTGGAAATTTCTTTTTCTCACTCATTATGAATCCAGCATTTGGGTTTCCATTTTTGTTATATGTGGATTTGTTGTCCTTAGGGATTCTTTATTTGTGGGTTGTTTTTCTATAACCTACTATGGGTAACGAAATTTAGCCTGCCTCTTTAATAGATCTTTGTATGTTTGGGTAAAGAAATTCAGACACGTCCTTTATTTTGAAAATGAATTCAGACTTCTTCGTTCTACAATTCTATGTTTGATAAAAACATATATATTCTTGACATTTTCTAAAATATTTTTTCTCAATATGTTGTTTTTCCCTATTTTTGTTTCCTTTCAACAATTATATAAATGATGGTAGCTGCATGGTCCTTTCCTTATTGTGCTTTTCCATCTTATTTTGATGTTTAAACTTTGTTCTGTCTCAAAATCTTAATTGCAACATATGAATTGCATATTAGGGGCTTGCTTTTATGCTTGTTGGGTGATCCCTTCTCTGTGACATAATTCAATGATCGAAGTGTACCAAAATAGGAGCTTTAGCTATTTCATTGATAGTAAATCCTTTTGCCTTCGGTTGTCTGCCGAAATAGTGCTAAATCTGCTAAAATTTGTCATTTTCATTGAATACTTTATGAAGTGTTGACACATTCTTTGACTTGGTAGGATTTTGTCTTCCAGAGTTAATATAGCCTTATTTCATGTCTGTATTTTATTATTATTATATTGTAGAAGCAGCATTTATTAAACTATGAATCAGTTCAGTTGTTCTTCAATAAGAAATAGGGAAATTCTTGTATGATAGAGATTATAGATGTTGTTCTCATGCCCTTCAGTAACAAAATTACTGAACTCAACATGCAACATTCTGAATAGTTTAGTTCTTCTGCCTATCCAGTTCTTGGGATTTTGGTGTTCTCTGGCATCGTGCTGCTTCCAGTTCTTCTTCCAGTTGCCGGAACTGATCATAATGTGAAGGCGCATGCTGAGAACAGCAATGGGACCTTCAACAACCTTGACAAGCTATCAATGGGAAATGTCCAAGTAAGTTGCATTAGTCTTCTGTAGCTTGGCATTCTTCTATTGGAGAAGGAAAAACAATCACTGGGAAGTCAAATGAATTGTTCATAACCATTGACAACTACCTGATTGTGCTAGCATTGTATGTCTATAACCATATGTAGAGGGATCATTACTGCCTACGGTCCAGTTGCTACATTGCCTTGAGACTTTTGCAGTCATTTTGGTTTAAGATTCTGATCTTAATGATACCCATCTATCAATTTCTTTGCATGAATATGGATAAGATGTAGGCTGACCAAATTGGGTACAAGCAATTGCTGAAGGAGTTCCCATGTTTTTACACTGCTGTTCATTTTTAGTTCAGTGTGTTTTTGTTCTTCTATGTTTTCATGTGGTATCAAAAGGGCTAGATTCATCAAATTGATTGTGCTTGACTCTGAAGAAGAACATTCTTTGGTGAACCTTTTTTGGTCTCTCTCTAATACCAAATATGACCGGAAGTACTTGGAACCTCCTCTATCGACCATCAATGCATCGTAGTGAACTAAGCATGATCTAGCAAGAAACTCCACCGTAAAACTGTTATCCTGTGTTGATGGAACTCCTAAGCCACCTTGACAGGTCATCGTTCTAATTGTCTTCTGATTTTACCATTTATCCACCTCAACAACAATTCATACAATGCTATAACGTCTAATGAACTACCAGTATCTCTCTAAATGGGTAGCATCTGCATTGCACAGTGGTTTAACAGCGGATGAACATATCCACATATACTACCTGCTTAATTTTGTAAGAAAAGCCTTCCCATCAGATCCAGTATGCTTATAACAATATTAGGTGTGTCTCTTGATGAGGATCAAAACTCAAACTCATGAAACTTGCTCTTCCTAATATCATATTGAGCAGTTCAGAAATTGACTTCACTAACTCTTACATTGTCATCGTCCATGATGTTCATGCTCATGCACTCTTGATTGTCTCATCAATTAGCATTCACAGTAGGGTCCCTGAATATCAGTGATTAAACTAGCACCCAAAATCTGTGCCTTTTGACTGACTGAGAAAAAAAAATATATATCATGACTTCTATTGGGCGCATACTGTTTCTTAAACATATCGAGACACCAAGTATGAATTTGGAAGAGATCCTGGTTGGACTATTCTTTGTGGTTCTTCTTTGGATAACCAACCAACTTGGCTAAGCTTTTCCTCCTTCCAGGGACTCAAGAAAGAAAGTTAACAAAATAGCCTGGTAGGGAGACGGCTCAATTTCAAATAGCTCGGTTAAAGTTGAAGTACTATTAATTTAGTGTGTTATCAGTATCGATACCCTTCACGTGTCTAGCCTCTTTAATTTCTCTTAAAAGTGAGATGTACGTAGTTAAGTAGATGGAAGTTTCAGAGGGTTGTCATCTACCGGTGGGAAATGTTGCATCCATTTGATTAGAACATAGTTATGAAGCTTTGCTTATCACAGTTATGTATATTTTTTCAGGAAAAAAGTTCAAGGTTGTGGGCGTTTTTGCTAGGAACATATTGTGTTTCTTTTGTCACCTTTTATGTGCTATGGAAAGCCTACAAGCATGTCTCCAATCTGAGAGCTGCAGCAAAATCGAGTCCAAAAGTGAAACCTGAAGAGTTTACCGTACTTGTGAGAGACGTTCCTAGAGCTCCACCAGATCAGACCATAAAAGATCAAGTTGACTCATATTTCAGAGCACTCCATCCAGAAACCTTCTACAGGTCAATGGTGGTGACAGACAACAAAGAGGTAGCTAATCATATTATCATTCTGCTTATAATTCTTGTTTCCGGTACTTATGACCCAACCTGCTCCAATAAAAGCAAAAGTTTTAGAATTCTCCATGAGCAGAAGCAATGTCATCTTCCTTTGTTTCCTGTCTTTTAGGTCAACAAAATTTGGGAAGAGATGGAAAGCTACAAAAAGAAACTTGCTCGGGCTGAAGTTGTGTTCGCAGAATCTAAATCTACAAGCAAACCAAATGGCACAAGACCGACCAATAGAACCGGCTTTCTTGGTTTATAGGTGCAAAAGTTGATACTATCGATTATTGCAATGAGAAAATTAAGGAACTGCTGCCTAAATTAGAAGCAGAACAGAAAATCACTCTCAGAGAGAAACAGCAAGCAGCAGCCCTGGTTTTCTTCAATAAAAGGCCAGCTGCAGTTTTGGCCTCCCAGACCATCCATGCTCAGATGCTCGATACGTGGACCGTGATGGAAGCTCCAGAACCAAGACAGTTACTATGGACAAATTTGCCAAAGAAGTTATATGAGAGGGAGGTACGACAGTCTATTGTCTATGGTGTTGTCTTTCTGACTGTGGTGTTCTACATGATCCCAATTTCATTCATCTCTGCAATTACAACCCTGGAGAACTTGAGGAAGTTGCTTCCCTTCTTGAAGGTTATAGTGGACAAAGAAGCAATTAAGACAGTTTTAGAAGCTTATCTGCCTCAGCTTGCACTTATTATTTTCTTGGCTTTGCTGCCAACATTCCTCATGTATCTATCGAAGGCAGAGGGGGGGATCCCTTCTGAGAGTCATGCAGTGCGAGCTGCCTCCGGAAAGTACTTTTATTTCATCATATTCAATGTCTTCCTCGGGGTTACAATTACTGGAACACTGTTTACTTCTCTGAAGAAGATTATAGGTCATCCTGGGGAAATTGTTAGACTGCTTGGGACAAACCTGCCTGGAAATGCCACCTTCTTTCTTACATTTGTTGCTCTGAAGTATTGTTCTCATCTTCCACATTTGCTTAGTTGCTGCTAGAGAGTAAATATTATTTGTTTCCACATTTGCACATCTATTTCAAGTTTCTATTCATACAGCATCTATTTTCTATCCATTCTGATCTTAATCTTTAAATGCAGCTCATTTTTTGTATATCTGTAAGATGATTGTCTCTCTCTTTTTCGGCATACAATACTAAGATGTGCTTTGTTTCACTATGGGATGATTTATAGTGGTAAACGACCTTTTTTATTGTGCTTCTTTTCAAAGCTTTCCTTGCATGTAACTTTCAGCACAAGGATCCAACTAATTTATTAGTACAAGACTTAAAGACTGACAGCAGGTAACCTGATGCTAAAAGCTATTTTACTGTTTTCTCCTAGGAACTAGTTTCTGCTTAATCACACCATTTCTATCTTAAACACTTAAGAAGCACTTAGCTTTTCCAGCATATAGGCTCAACACTGGAAATATTGTCATTTTTAGTTATTGATGAGAAAGAAATAAGCAATTGGAGAAAACTCAGGAGTTGCAGAGTAGAGGATAAAGTTTTACAGAACTTATTATCCATTCTCCTTTTATTAGTTGCATAAAGAAACGAATGCATAATTATACATTTATATCTCACATTTGTCACTAGAAATACAGAACTCTATTTGTTTGTGGGCTTTTTAAGGGTATCTAAAAAATTGATAATGTACCGAGGGTCATCGTTACCATCTAATCCATTTCGTTATTGTTGTTTTCATTGAAAATCTACTTGCAATTGAACTAAATGATTAGAAAGCACTAGTTGTTTCAGTCCATGGTGTATGCCAGATGCTGTTTTCTGCAAGCAATTAAATGGTTATAGCATTACCTGTAATGCATAATCAATTGATGGTCAAGACGGTTATGATTTTATGATATCCTTCTCAAGTTTCTTACCAAGAAAGCTGAGTTCTGTCCGTTAACATATTTATTTTGAGCATGGATTTCTATAAACTGTTTAACTAGTAGACTAAGGATACTTGCTTCCATCTAATCTCGGCTGTTATTATGTTTTAATTGAAAAGTGTACTTGATAGTGAAATCTGTCTTGACTTCTTAGCAAGGCACTTTTGGATATATTATGCTAGCACAATTCTCTATATGTAATGATGCAGACAAAATATTGAGTGCATTTGAGAATAATAGAATGGCTCAATAGTGGATATAATGATACTGATTGAGATGTTATGGTCATGTCTAGATATAAGCTCCATCTTGTATCAGAAAGGCCCAATAGGAGGTGACATAAGTAATATTTGGAAAAAGTAGTGTGATTAAGTTGTAGGAAAACAACAAAGTTTATAAGAACAAATGCCAACAAATGAATCGTCAAAAACCAATATCAAATAGATTGGATGAGGTTTGTCATATTTTAAATATTTCTCTATGAAAATTTGATATTTCACTTTCATAAGGGAACCTAATTTATAATCCATCTTTACAAATTTGTGGTCTGTGAGTTTATTATGGCTGTTTGCCATTATGTCCATTTCCACTGGAACTATGACAAGGGATTTGATGTACTCCTGCTTGGGTTTCAGATTTTTTGTTGGATATGGGCTTGAGCTTTCCCGGTTGGTTCCTCTGATTATTTTCCATCTGAAAAGGAAGTTTCTATGCAAGACTGAAGCTGAGGTGAAAGAGGCATGGGCCCCTGGAGACTTTGGTTATAATACTAGAGTTCCCAATGACATGCTTATCATAACAATTGTCCTCTGTTATTCAGTAATAGCTCCTCTGATCATCCCCTTCGGTGTTGTATATTTTGCCCTTGGTTGGCTTGTTGCACGAAATCAGGTGAGCAAAAAACTGTCATCTATTTTTAGGAAAGAAGGCTAAATAATAATACTAATTTATGATTTTACATCAACAGCCTGAAGTTTGTCAAAGAATATTTCATTTAAAAAAAGCAAGAACCTTTTATGTTACCTTCAAAATATAAATGGCAGACATATCGTTTCAATAGCTGATAAAAACCTTGGAGATTTTCTTTGTTTTGAATGAAGTTATTGCAAGAGATAAGAAGAAAGCTAACAACCTAATTATTAATGTAAAATTTCATTGCATGAAACAGGAATGGAAATGACACAATCCAACAAAATATAATTGATTGCTTCCCTCTATGCAGGCACTGAAAGTTTACGTCCCAAATTATGAGAGCAATGGGCGAATGTGGCCTCACATGCACTCAAGAATTCTTGCAGCTCTGATCATCTACCAAGTCACCATGTTTGGCTTCTTTGCGTTGAAGGAATTCTATTATGCTCCATTTATGTTGCCCCTAATCATATCTTCCTTCATTTTTGCTTTTGTATGCAAACAACGTTTCTACCTTGCCTTCTACCACACTCCATTGGAGGTTGCATCCCGAGATTTAAAGGAAATCCCAAATCTCGAATCCGTATTTGCAGCCTACATTCCTCCTTGCTTGGGGCCTGAGAAGCTCGAGGATGTCGATCAATTTGAAGACGCTCAATCACAAACATCTAGAACTGCATCTTTTTAACGTAGAATGCATGCTCCTTTAAGTCCCAGTGCAGCGTTTGTTCATCTTCTTCTTGCTGATGGTTGTTGATATTTACTCCCAGGATTATATAAAGCAGATCTGTTCGCTTGCTCGAGAGTAGAAAAGTATAGATGCTGTTGATTGGTTGTACATGTGTGCTTCTTTCCTGAATCACGTGTTTCAAGTTTGTCGTCGGTTGTTCTTGTATGAATCCTGGTGATTTGTTGTGTCTGTTGATAGAAGTCTTATGGTATTATATTCAGCATACTAACTGTAGTGACTGAGGCTACTATATTCATACTGTGATGTCATATAGTTCCTAGTTATATCTTGTGTACTTGAAGTTGTAGGGAAAAATTAATTGATGTAATTTGTTTTATGTGAAAAGTTTCTAATGCAGTATATTGTTTTTAGCTACATATATGGTCAGCACCTTTTCCTGCTTGACATGTTTGTGGTAGTGATTCGTATGCACTGATGCCATTTCCACCTGGAATCTTCATCACAACTTTGTTATCACTTTTCCCCATCATCATTGAAGTACCATTGAGGACAGATGGATTCATCAAAATTTTGCAGAGATCTTGATATGTGGTGAGGTAGGGATTTGAATCCAGCCTTCTACATCGGCACCTTCTATCATGGTCAAAGTGTTGGAAGAACCACCTTGAATCGTTCTGTGATACCCCGGTCAAAAAAGAAAAAAATCCCAATTAGATATGCATTATTTTTAAAGTAAGCACAAATTTTTTTTAAAAAGAGAGAGAGAGAGAGAGACAGAGAGAATAAGCCAGTATATGCTCTGCACTTGTTGGAAATCCCAATCCAAAAAAAAAAAGAACTCCTAAAGGAGTTATTTCCCTCTCCAATTGAGACTCCAATTTCCATCAAGAGTCGAAGTTTTTCAGCTCCAAATCCTAAATTGACCCTCTATTTAAAGGATAGGCCTCTTCCTTGAGGCAGCTACTAGAAAAGACCGCCAATTGACCTTTCTTTTCTTCTTTCTCTTGGAAAGCTATTATTTCTATTCCCAGTGCTACCAGAAATTGGGGTGACTGACTGGCAGAATGAAGGTAAGGGCCATTGATTATCTAATTGATCTTTTTTTCTATCTTTTTAGGTCTTGTAATCATGAATTCTGATTGAAAAATCATTGGATTTGACCTGAACTTGGGATGCACTTTTTTTCTTCTTGGGATCCCGATCCTTTCTCTCTTCTCCATCCATCCACCGTTCATTTTCGGCCGCCATCTGGTGGTCTTCGTCAATCCTTCGGCCATGGCCGCCACTGACTGGGGCTCTCTTCCTTCCGAGAAGGAGGGGCAACCTGAAGGTCCTCTATTTTGTCAAAGAACCCACGAGAGGAAGAAAAGACGAAGAAGCAAGAAAAAACAAAAAGAAAGAAAAAAAGAAAAGAAAAGAAAAAAAGATAAAGAAGGAAGTTCTCTCTCTTATTGTCTTTCCCCCCACTTTGTCTCTCTCTAACTTCTCTCTTTACAATATTTTCTCTCTAGAATTATTTCTCTCTATGAAGTTTTTTGCTCTAAGGTTAGTCTGATGAAAGACTTTCTTTTGATGATTTTGATCGGATAGCATACCGGCACTCATCTTCACTATATTCGAATTTTATTAGATTTGATCATCTATGATTTTTATTAAATTATTTATACACTGGTTTAATCATGATTTGATGAAATCATCTTGCTCAAACCAATTGAGATGTTGAATAGTGTCGCTTAATTAGCACTATTCCATCTTATTAATTTCTCTCTTTTCTCACATTTTCTCTCTACTTGATATATGCACCCAATGAAGGATCCTAAATCCTGTTGCTTTGAATCCAAATTGATTCTGCTTGGAGGTTTTGAACTGCTCTATTAGCCTGACAACATACCGACACTATCCGAGCTTTTATCGAGTATTGCAAAATATGATCCTTGTTGGTCTCTATTAAAATATTATATTTTAAATAATTTTAATTAGATAAAATTATTTGATCAAATTGATCCCAATTATCAATCAGTATAATGATCTCCACTTTGACTCTTGTCAGGCACTAATAGATTGGATCATCCTTGATTTTTGTCAAACCACCTGTATCCCTAGTCTAATCATGATCAATAAAATTATCTTGATTGGACCAATTAGATTGTTATTGCTTTGCAAATCTTGTGAAGCTATCGAAACTTAGAATTTTTTTTCTTAAATAAAGTGATGGTTAAATTTTAATCAAAAATATGTTTTGAATAATAGGTTCTAATGGATCCCTTTAGGATTTAATTAAATCTATCTACTCATTGTTTCTATAAAGGTAAGTAATGAACCATTTTTTCGAGATATTTTATAATTTACTTTGAAAGTAAATAATTAACTTTTAATTTGTGTGATTTTATAATACTATATTTTGGATGGAATATGATTTAAAAATTTGAGATTTTTAAAAAATTATGATTTATTAATTTATTATGAAATATGTATATATTAATTGAAATTATGATATATATGTTATTCTATAAAGATATTTTTATTTATGTATCGGATTTGAACTCTCAGCCTAACTACGTTCAGTGAACTCTACAAATGGGGGTTATATATTGGTGTTCAGTTGGATCTTATTAATGTGAGTTATACATTGGTATTTAGTGGACCTTACTAATGAAGATTATGCATTGGTACTCTGATTATTATTGAGTTCTAACCTTGCCATAAGATATAAGTGTGGTTATAATCAAAAACTGTTGAGTTATATGTATTTTGAATCGAATTAGATTTATGATTATATATGTATATAAATATTTAAAAATATTTTATTTACTTAAATTAGTATGAAATATGTTCTTATGTTTATTCATGGTATTTATTTTGAATATCATATCTTATCATAATATCTGAAATATCCAGTTGAGATATTCATTAATTATTAGATTATCAAGCTTATTCTCTCCTTTCTTTTCAGATTCAGATGCTTAATTATGGATATGAGTACAGCTTTAAGAATAAGTTTAGAGACAAAAGTCGACAGTCTCAATCGAGTTTAAATATAGATCTATTATTATGTTTTACAGAATTATTATTTGAGATTTAATTGATGTAAGATCTTTTGAATATTGTTAGAATTTTGTAAGAGATTAAAGTTGATTTTAGTTAGTTAAATTTTAGACTTAATTTATTATGAATTCTACTGTGATACATTGATATCATGTTGAAAATGTCTTGTATACTTGTGAAGAGAGTTCTCTATGAGTATGCGCCAGTTGCAACGACCTGCATTTTCTAAGTGATGTTTTCTAAAAAGGATGTCTTGGTGCATAAGGCTTCCTTTATCATAGAATCTCGAGTCTCACATGCGAAGAAGCTATTTCAAAATTTCAAACTTATGATATTTAAATTAAAATGGAGCAACCTTACAACTGCACTTTGCCTCCTCTTTGTGGGTGTGTTCTATTGGATAATAAGGATTCATGGGTGGTTTCCTAAATAATGAAAAATCTTTTTTTACCAAAATATTGAAATTTGAATATCGAAAGCTATATAGTCTTTATTAATATATTCAAATATATCATCATGTTCATCTCTATGCCTTTTATAATCAAATCCCATATGGTATATTTCATGTCATGTTTGTGCTCGTCTCCATGCCATTTTTGCCCAGATTTTTGAATTTGAATTCAGTCATCTTACTCATCTATGTGCTCCTCATCTTGGGCCAAGAGTCTCGTAGACCCAGTTTGAGCTGCAACAACTAGGAAAAGTGTGAAGGAAGCGTCCAGTTGGGCATCAGACCATATAAATGGAGTGGTTAATGATCCGATGTCTACCTTTTCTTGAACAAAAATAGCAATAAACCTCTATACGTTTCATCCTTGCATGAATTACAAATTGATTATGTCAAAAAAAAAAGTGTAGGTGGTTGACCAAAGAAGAGTCTAATATCATTATAGAAGGATAGTCATGTAATTTACATTGCAGTTGAAGCTTTGACTTTACTCAGCTTCAATGCTATGTGGAGCCACAGTGGCTTCATGGCCTTCCAAGAAATAAAATTGCCTCCAAGATATATAGGGCAGTAGAGCATTCATTCTTATTTGAAGGAGGGAGAGGCTTGGTGGCCATTGGAGTAGAGAAAGATCTTCTATTTGACCTTGCTCTGTAACTCAAATGCATACTTGGCTTGATGAAGAAAAAGACCTCCTAAGAAGTGACTAACCTTTACCGCAAGGGAGTAACGATTACGGCCAAGATCTTTATGGCAAATTCCTGATGCAGTTGACCGATGGATTGATGAAGAAGGGTAATAATTCAAGTGATAGCAGGAAAATACTAAACCAGTCAAACCAAGCTCGAGGGATCTGCAGGAGCCTATAAAGTGACTTCTTAGGCCTGGAAACATGATCAGGCAAATACGGATCCTTGAAGCCCAGTGGCTGATCCATAAATATGAGCTCATTAAGCTATCCATGCCATCCATGTAGGAAGGCATTTTCTACATCCAAACTGTCAAAGTTTCCAATTGTGAGACAGTGCAACACTTCAGATGATATGAATAATAGCAGCTTTGATAAGAGGCAAAAAGTTTTTTTTTAAACCTGAGCAAATTAACCCTTTAGCAATTGGTCAAACTTTTAGCTTCTTAACAGAGCCATTGGCTTTGATCTTTGTTTTGAAAACCCACTCATAACCAAGTCCTATTGTCATGTAGCTTAGACAATTGTTCCTTCATTGCGAAGAGCAATCCTTAATGCTTTGGTGCTGACTTCACAGACTTGGATTCCATGGAAACATAATTTGTAGTCAATAAGCAATAATTAGACAGAGGATATCGGGATTAACTCTGAAGATCCCATGACGTTTTTTTCATGGGTCGCAATTCTTGAAGTATTTGGCTCGGCGGTCCAAGAACACTGTTGGGTAACATCTCTCTCTCTCTCTCTCTCTCTGGAAGGACTAATCTCCACCTTTTTCTATAGAATGTGCATCTTATCTTTGGAGCTAACTCCAACCCGAAGCAAACCACTGCCCCGTGCTCAATTGGCAAGGGTGAACCATTATCCTTCATCGTTGAGGTAAGTTCTTGTCACGCTTCGGATCCGAGATCGTGAACCAGAGATCATTGAAACTGACATATACTCATAGAGAACTCTCTCCATAAGCATGCAAGGCATCTCATTATGATATCATAAAGCCACGGTTAAATAAAATTCAAATAATTAATGTTCAACTTTAATTCAAATAACTAAATTGAATGCCTTACAAAATAATATTCTATAGTTTCGCATCAATTTCAATAAGTTTTAATCTAAAATAAAAAATATCAAAATCTGCTTCTAGTTCTCTCTCCCATGAAAAATCCCCGAGTCAAACTAGTCTTTTAAATTTATAAAAATAATAAAATATAGAATAATGAGTTAAATAGTCCAGTAAGTAATGTACGCTTTATCTAGATAAATCAAGCAATAATAATATACTGAAAATAAGCATTCAAGATGCATCAATTCAAAATATACAACATTAATCAAAATAAGATCCATATAAATTTATTTTCATTCATAAATCAATTTTTTAAGATATCAGATTAATTTCGACAAGCATGAACTAATCAAAGTATAAACATATAACTTCTACTGACAAGGTATCAAATTACTAATATATTTAACTATCCTACTGGTAGGATATTAAAATACTAGCGCACAATCCTCATTGAAAAGATATCATAGTACCAGTATTTAATCATTCCATTGGTAGGATATCAAAGTAACATTTAATTGTCCTACTAACAGGGTATTAAAATACTAGTATTTAACCATCTCACTAGCGGGATATCAAAGTACCAGCATTTAACCTCCATCCCCACTGATGGGATTCGATACATAGTCAAGCTGTAAGTCAAACTTTATCTCAAATCAATATATTTTTCTTAAAAATATATTTTATATTTCAAATCAAATAATCTATAAAGCCATATAACATCGAAATCAATCAATACGATTCATATCAAATTTAATACATTTGATCATTAATCATTTAATATTTTAAAAAATATATATATTCGATAATTCAAAATACATGTATTACATTCATAAATCATAAATAATTCAATATAAAAAATATTTTATAATTTACTGATAAATCTAAAAAAAATGCAGCATTATTTATCTCACATATGCTCTAACAACTTTACATAATTTCATAAAATTATTTTCAAAATCTTCAATTCATAGATTATATCATGGTATCCCATTACTGGACATCTTCTTATCAAGTTAATTATAACCCTATACATAATTGAGTCCAATAATTAGAAAGGATGTGGATAATTAAGAAAGACATAATTGATGGATAACCTCATCCAATAGTTCCATTGATCTAGTCATGAAAATCTTATTCGATCATAATTAAACTAGGATATATGTGATTCAATAGAGATCAAGGATGGTCAAATTAGTAGTTTTTGATAGGAATTAAGATGGAGGCTAACATGATACTCGACGATCAGAGATCAATTCGGTTAAATAATACATTTAATCAAGATTGGATTAAAATACAATTGACTTTATAAAGATCAAACATAATTGAATCTAGTGATATCCGACAAAGGCCAAGTAATAGAGATTGATGTCCTAATCAGTCCGATCAAAATGATTTAATCAAATCATGATTGAACTAGTATACAGATGATGCAATAGAAATAATGATGATTAGATCTAGTGGTATGTGGTCTAGCCAAGATCGGTATCAACATGCTGTCCCATGACCATGGATCAGGACCTCTTCATCGAGGCCGATCAAACTCATCGAAACAAAGCCCTTCATTAGATCAATCCTAGAAGACAGGCATAATCTAGAAAGAAAAATTTATAAAGAGAAATTAGAGAGAGAAACTAGTGGAAGTGCGCAAAAAGAAAGAAGAGAAAGAGAAGAGAGAGAACCTCTCTCTCTTCTATTCTATTCTATTCTTTCTTCTTTTTTCTTTTCTTTTTTTTTTTCTTCTATTCTTTTCTTCTCGATGGAAAAGGAGACTTACATCCCTTGATTCCTTCACCAAAATAGAGGACCCCCCATCGGTCGTGGTTGTGGCCGATGGTTGCTGGGATGATGGTGGTACTGTCGAGAGGTCTATCCTCGATGGTCGATGGTGAAACTGATCGAGAAAAAAAAAATCAAAGTGACAAAAATAGGAGCATGGTCTTTTATGGAAAATATGGCGATTGCTGGCCAGATTTAAGGCTTTGGTGGTTAAGAAAAAGTGAGAAGAGGGTTAGAAGGTTTTGTACCATATTTTCGACAATGATTGGTCATGATTTTTGTGGACCCAATGATGCACTCCATAAAGAAGAAAGGGAGATAAGAAAAAATTGTAGGCTATCTTCGGCAACCGGGTACGAAGGGAAAGGGCATGGGCTCATTAAATAGAGTGAAGGGATTTTGATTTCCACTCGAAATTGGCTTCCCTCTAATGAAATCGAGAGGAAAAAGGAGACTTGTATTGGGAGTCTCCTTCTCTTCTTCTTCTTCTTCTTCTTCTTTTTTCTTTTTTTGTCACCATGCTTTAAAATTTGGGCATCTTTTTTTTTTCCCTTTTTTTTGGTGCTTGCTCCAAGATTCAGTCAATGAGAGTCTTCTCCTTTTTTTTTTTTTTTCTCACCATGCATTAAAATTTGGGCATATCTTTTTTCCCCTTTTGGTGCTTGCTCTAAGATTCATGCGGCTGGTTGGGGGCTATCACATTTCTCCTTAGAGGGAGACACAATCGAAGAGATATATAGAGATTGCATTAACTGGTCCAGAAGTGTTGCGGGCTCTAAATCAGCATTTAAAATAGAAACAACCTCAAAAGTCTTGGATTCTGGTTTAGCAAACTCAAAAGCAGGCTCTAAGATAGGCCCAGTAAATAGACCGGACAACATGGAAATAAATAAACTTGTAGAAGTTGGCGATGGGGCATATAATTAGTTGGTCGTTCGTACATAAAAAAGTAGTTATTTCTTCATCATATTTACCAGAAACAACTAAAGTGTTGGGTTCAAGAAAACTAGCTTTCATCAAACACAACATATTTACATACATTTTAGTCTCTGCTCATAGACCTGGTTTGACCTGCAATAACTCAAATGCATAAGCTCTGGTGGGGGGTCATGAGTCCCTAGTCCATGCACCCAGATTTCAACGAAACCTCCATGGTCTAAAACTCACAACATCCATTATCAGTCTCAAAATGTTATCTAGTCCAACGATGTGGCCCGTCTCATTGCTCAATCCTTCACATATCGCTGACACATATCTATGTTTGAACCACTAATCAAAAGACACATTATATGTGCTATTAGATCAAACCACCAATCTCCCCTCATTTTAGATGCAACTCAAGAAGTAATAGAGATCAGATTAAAACTGGGTTAAATAAGATAACAGAAAGCTCTTACATCATCTTATCAAGACTAGCTGAAATCAAAACATCAAGAAATCCTGATTCCTAGAGAGTCTCAGAAACTTCAAGAAACTAAAAATGAGAAAAAGAGTGAGATTAATGACTTGGAATGGAGATAACAGAAAGGTCTTACCCAAATGAAAGTCATGGAAAAATCTAGTCATTCTTCAAGGGATGTTCTGCATGATGAAGAGCAATCAAGAGATATGGTCTAAACATCAAGAAATCCGGGTTAAGAACATCCGGGAGAATAAAAACCGAAGAAAACCTAGCCAGTCTCAAGAACTTCAAGAAACGAGAAACAAGAGACAGATATTATTGACAGTTTGGAATGGAGATAACAGGAAACACTCGGTAAGATGGGCGTCACAAAGAAGTCTACTCATTGTTCAAGGAGTATTATGCATAATGAAGGACAATCAAGAAATCAGATCAAAACATCAAGAAATCTAATTTACGATATCTAGGAGAGCAAGAAACAGAAGAAAATCTAGCTAGGCTCAGAAACTTCAAGAAATAAGAAACAAGAGACAAGGATTAATGGTTTGGAATGGAGATAATAGGAAGCTCTTACCAAGATGGATGTCCAGAAGAAATTTACTCATTCTCCAAGAAGTATTCGGCATAATCAAGAGCAATCAAGAAATCAGATCAAAACATCAAAAAATCTGGTTAACATCATCCAAGAGAGTGAGAAACAGAGGAAAACCTAGCTAGTCTCGGAAACTTCAGGAAGATTAATGATTTGGAACAAAAATAACAAAAAGCTCTTTGAAAGATGGGTGTCACAGAGAAATCTACTCATTCTTCAAGAAATATTTCATATAATGAAAAGCAATCAAGAAGTTAGGTCAAAATACCAAGAAAACTTGGTTAAGAACATCCAAGAGAGCAAGAAACGGAAGAAAATCTAGCTAGTCTCAAAAACTTCAAGAAGCGAGAAACAAAAGATAGAGATTAATGATTTGGAATCAAGATAACAGAAAGCCTTCACCAAAAATGGACATCACAGAAAAATCTACTCATTCTTCAAGAAGTATTATTCCATATAACGAGAAGCAATCAAGAAATCAGCTTAAAACACCCAGAATTCCAAGACCATGAGAGCAAGAAATAGAAAAAAAAAAAAAATAGCCAGCCTTGGAAATTTCAAGAAACAATAAACAACATATAATAGAAAGCTCTTACAAAAATGGACGTCATGGAAAGGTCTACTCATTCCTCAACAAGTATTCCGCATAATAAATAGCAATCAAGAAATCATGTCAAAATGTCAAAAAAAAAAAAAAAAAAAAAAATCAAGGTTAAGAATGTCCAGGAGAGAAAGAAACTAAAGAAAACCTAGCTAATCTAAGAAACTTCCAAAAATGATGTTTTGACTCGATTTCTTGAGAAACTAAAGAAATCAAGTCAAAACATCAAAAAAAATCTGGGTTAAGAACTCTAGGAGAGTAAGAAATAGAAAAAAACCTAGCAAGCTCACAAGCTTCAAGAAATAAGAAATAAAATTCAACAAAATTATCTAAAAAATGTCACCACCATCATCTTCCTCCTCATCAACCTCATCATCAATAGAGCTAGATGATCCATCATCCAATAAGCTTGGAGCCAGGGTTCCACTAGTACTTCCTATTATACCTGATTTTCATTGATACATCCGTACAATCAAAACAGCAAAAAATAAATAAGTTGTCCATAACACAAGAGTACAAGCAATAAAAAAAATAAATAGTATACAAAAATAATTATCCGACAAAAACCCTCTAGCATGCATCCAATCTTCAAAACAAATCAAAGCTTGAACCATCTTTGATTTAAGTGAGCTTCTCTAAGGATTTATCATCTTTTCTCTAATGCTAAAAGCAGATTCTAATACAACTATAGAGATTGGGATAGTCAAAAGATCATGGGCCATCAACATAAGCTTTGGATACTTTGATGAATTCTTATACCAATAGTCTAAAATATCAATTTTACTATGTATATCGTATTCATTGCATTCTTTCAAATACATATCTAATTGAGACTTTTCAAATTAGGGACTGGATAATTTGCTCATAAATTATTTGTAGTCATTAAAGTCAGCATCATCGTCATGAATGCCAATTGAAGAACTTGAATCAATGGAAGATCCAATATTAGATAAAGTGGCAGGAGCATTTCTTCTATACTCTTTAGATAAATCATAAACGATTTCCACAATCTTTTTTATATGCACTTCACCACTCTCACCATAAAGCTTGGTAAAACAATAGCTTATTATATATACCTTATAGCAGGGATCCAACATTGCCGCACAAGACAAAACCAAATGATGTTCAGCCCAATACTTATCAAATGTTCAATGCATATCATCATTCATATTAGATATGAAATTGTATAGACCCATTTTTGCTTCTAACAAATGAGATCTTCCATACCCCTTTGAAGTTAATATTAGAAGTTGGATATTTAGTACTAGAAAACATGCATGTTACTTCATAATATACTTTTAAGAATCTATGAAGTATTCTTACAATTTTTTCTGTTCCTCTTCGGAAAGTGCAAACTTAAAATTTTTATCTCTTTGTGCCTAATGTTATAACACATTCTTGAAATAAAGTGCATGATCAAGCATCAAATATATCAAATTCTATCTCACAAAGACATCACAATATAATTTCTTCTATATATTCAATTGAAAACTCTTAGTGGCAATTTCATAGAACTTCCTTTCTTAAGAAACTGATTTTTTGATGTACTTGATTGCATTACGAATTTTAGTAGTCACATCTTCAATAATCTTTATATTACACTACATAATGAGATTCAAAATATGACCACAACAACAAATTTGAAAAAAACTTACCATCACATAGTGAAGAGTTTTTTGCAAGAAATTGATATTTGAGAAAGTTAGCCATTGAATTATTATAAGATGCATTGTCCAATGTGATGTTAAAAATTTTGTTGTCTATTTTTCATTAAGCCAAGCACAATGCTATCTCATCTGCTATAGATAGCGCATCAAAAGGAGGAATTAAGGCCCTAAAACAGATAATTCTCTTCTGCAACTTTCAATCACTATCAACTCAATAAATGATGATATAAATATATTTATCAATTGTGTGCTCAGATTTTCAATTATCAGAAGTCAAATAAATTCTACACTAAGCTTTCATTAACTTCTTCTAGACAAGTTCTCTCTCTTTCATATAATAGTTCTCACAGTATACCAACTTATATTCTTAAACTCTTGATAGTTCACAGACATAAAGTACCTAACGACAGACTCCTTTACAATGATAAAACTATTTTTTAGCCACCAAAAAAATAATAAGTAATTTATGTGACTCTTCATGATCAAATTTATAAATTTTTACCGATGTACTTCCATCAGCGGAAGTATGAGTTTTAAGCATACATTGCCTAATATCTTAGTTTCTCTTTTTAGGATATCTTTTTATATGATGCAATAAATGAGAAGTTCCTTTGTTAGAACTAGCTGCAAATAATCTCTTACAATACTTGCATTTAGTCTTCACTTCATCATTTTCTATAATCCTCTCCATGTCATTCCACCCTTTAGAATTTAACTTCCGATGCTTAGGACTATCTGTTGGCACAACTGCAGACCATGCATGAAAACCTGGTGATTAGCCAGCAACAAAAGAAAAGATTACCTAGATGCGAAAGCATACGAATATATTCAAGAATGAGGGCGATCAAAAAGATCCTAGATTCAAGAAGAAGGGAGAGAAGATGAGGTAGCGGTAGAGTTCTTGGGAGAAAGAGCTTTATTTTGTATCTATATTCAGCATACAATATAGGAGAGTTCTATAATCTTTGCCCTAATTACATATATATATACCTATATAAAAGGGTCAAGACCAAGCTCAACAAAACTTGCAATAGCTAACCCACTGTGCACTCACCGAGCCTTTGTACACCCATGTCTCGCTATGCACTCACTCTTCAGACATAAACCCAATCCAAATCATGGATTAGCCCTTTAAGGCCTCTTTAATTAAGGCCCTAAGTCACCTAAGATCAGATTTGACCCTAGGCCCAACCAACAGACTTATATTGCTTCTGTCCAACCCAAAAAACTGTCCAGCCAAGATAACTGAGGATGCTCGAGCCAAATGAGCCGCACCACGACCCAGATGCAAATACCTCAGCTCCACCTAATTCACCTCGGTGTTTGGGTCGGCAACCACCAAGATAACTTACTGACTTGAGCTACCCTCGATACCACACTGGTCCAAGGTATTCTGATATGAA
The DNA here is from genome assembly GCF_000442705.2 of Elaeis guineensis. NCBI lineage: Eukaryota > Viridiplantae > Streptophyta > Magnoliopsida > Arecales > Arecaceae > Elaeis > Elaeis guineensis. Next base: position 18,296,193 of record NC_025994.2, read on the forward strand.
GAACCCCTGATATTGTCCTGATCCGAAGAATCTACAGTACCTCGGATTCCTTGATTTCTCTGTTGGCTCTTCGACTGATACTTCGGCTGGCTCGCTCGCTTAACTCTTAGGCCTCTTCTATGTTCTCATGGCTCGAAAGCACCACACCTGAGCTCACAATCTCTATCTTAGTGTTCTCAAGTCCTTGTAAACTGAGCTTTATCCTTCAAACCCATTCGAGTTATGCACATCTGAAAACTGCTTTGAAGAAGTACCTTCATGAGTGTATCTAATTGATTCTCCTTTGTATGAAACTTCACCAGCTCCACTTCACCTTTCTTTACCAGCTTTCTGATCTTATGGTACCTCACATCTATATGTTTTGTTCGAGCATTATAGAGTTAGTTTCGAGCCAGCTGCAGAGCACTCTAACTATCACTGTATAGTACAACTATGCTCTACTTCACCCCCATCTCAGCAATCAGCCTCCTCAGCCAAAACGCTTCCTTTGCAGCCTCGGTAATACCTATATATTTAGCCTCTCTAGTGGATAAGACTGTAATAGGTTGAAAGGTTGTTTTTCATGACACCGATCCACCGAACATGCGAAAGAGATAACCAGTGGTAGACTGTTTTGTATCAGGATCACCTGCAAAATTTGCATCAATAAACCCTTTCAATGGACCTAAAATCTCAGACTTCCTCCTAGGTCCATCCTACTATCCAAAGGTCAGTCCAAGCCTTCGAGTTTCCTGAAGATATCGCAGGATCTACTTTAGTGCCTACCAATGCTTCTTTCCCGAATTTGCCATGTATCTGCTCATCTGACTCACTATATGTGCTATGTCTAGTCTGCAACATACCATAGCATACATTACACTACCCACGACATTGACATATGAAACTGTCTCCATGTACTCTCTTTCTTCCTTAGTCTGGGGCCACTTTTGCTTTGAGAGAGACATATGGCTTGCCAATGGTGTTTCAATTGGTTTGGCTTTATCCATCCCAAATTGTTAGAAAATCAGATAGGATGCATGTATAGATTTCAAAAACTTTTCAATCACAGCGAAAAAATAATTGGGTTAAACTCTTTAACCCCACCTCATCTAATCCTACTCAAGCTCAAAAGTAAAGACATACGTATAATCTCAAAAATAAAATGAGGATGAGATCAAATCTCAATATCTTTGCATGGATAGAAATTTACCACTACCGATGATCTCAGATTTGAAGGTTCTTGAGCCGCACACTTGTTCGGCCTCTACAAATATCCATCAGGATCAACCTTAAATCTTTCTTCTCGAAGAAAGATCCATGCCTCTTGAACTTTGATCAGCAAATGATCTGGACTGCAACTTCAACCTTTAAACTGCTATCTCCTTCTCCTCGTTTCTTGCTGTAGAAGAGGATCCTTCTTCTTCTTGGCATATGAAATAAGAACACCCAACCCTTGGGCGTGGGAAAGAGAAGACGAAAAGAAGGTGTGGCATGAAGAAGGAGAGAGGGTATTTTTATTTCACAAAATTCTATATCCTCAAATCCTAAGAGACTGTCTCTTTAAATAGATCCTTCTTTGATCCAAATTAGAAATCAATTAACTTAAAAAGGCATGTCTTTATCTCATAAGGATTTCTATCTTTTTAATCTGATTTTTTTTTTTATTAAAATTAGACTTAATTGGTAGGACATCAACATATTTTGATAAGTATATGGGGTGCCCCAGTTAGATAAGGCAGTCCGAGTAGGCACTCCTTACAATAGAGGACAGGTAGATGTTGGCACCCCCTTAGGATTTTCTTGCACAATAGAGGGGGCATAGCCCCTCTCTCTCCTTCCACACCAATGCAAAAGAGAGCGTGGGCCCCTTTCTCTTCCTCACACCAAACCAAGAGATGGTGCCCCATTGAAAATTTCAAAAGAGATGCATAGCGCCATCTCTTCTTTCCCTTAATTCCACACATAATATCAAGAAATAAATAAGAAGATAATGAGAAGATAATTTAGCTAACTTATTGACTTAATCCAATCTTCTTGGGCTCACAATTAGGCACCCAACTAAACCCTAATGGATTTAGGTTAGGTTCAATGCAATAGACTTGATCCAATCGAAGTTTTGAGAAGAATTAGATTTAACCATATGTTAGCATGGTTCTCTTAAACTCAACAGGATTTCAATAAATCCTAATCCAATTAGAACTTCATAAGTCTAATTGGTAAATTCAAGATTAAATTTCTTAATATATGACTCCATAGATATCATTCTATCTGGTAGTGAGATATATTGTGATCTCCATCATAATACCATCAAAATTCTTTTTAATAGATTGGAATAATTCCAACTTTACTCTTCGAACGCTATAAGAAAAAAAATTTTTTACCATGGTATTTTGCCGTCACCAATAATCATTTGCCGTTGCAAAAGAGTATTTGCGATGGCCTTGCAACGGTATTTTAACCGTCGTCATTTCGACTATAGTAAAAACTCTACGACAGAGGAATGCCACTGCAAAAAAATTTTTGTGACAACTTTATGTGACGAAAATTGCTTGCATCGCAAAAGGGCATCGTATAAGATATATTTGTGATATTTATTTGCGACGAAGGATGCCGTTACAAATAACTTTTTTCCACAGTATTTTATCATCGTAAATAAGTATTTTATTTCTGCGACAACTATAGCCGTCACAAATAGTAGTAGTAAAAATTTTTTTATTACAGTACTCCACCGTCGTAAATAGTGGTAGCAAAAATTTTTTTTTTCTTACAGCACTTTACCGTCACAAATAGTGGTAGCAAAAATTTTTTTTTCTGTACAGCACTTTACTGTCGCAAATAATGATAGTAATTTTTTTTTATTATTTTTAATATATTATTTATGACAACAAATACCATCACAAAAAATATAAATTATATTTTTATTAATTATATTTATTTTTTTATTTTTTTATATAAATGTGCCTGTGAACTTGTAACCATTATTGATACACCTGTTATTAATTAGAGAGAAAATAAAGCATAATACTAAAATATTAAAAATAAATCCATTCAACCAAAAATAAGTTAAAATGCATTGTCCAATATTGAAAATTTATACAAATTTTATTTAAACATAACATAAGTATTCAAGTACATGTCCATTGTTGAAAATATAATAAAAAGCAAAACAGAACATGAAATTTACTTGCTTCGTTTTCATGGAATTGTACCTAAATATGAAAATAAATAAAAAAATATATTAGTTTCATAAATTATTATAAAAAATATAAAATGAGGTCGCTAACAAAAATAAATTTTTTAGGATAAAATTTACAATGGAATCTTTTTGTATCATCAGAAAACTGAATGCCTCTCTAATTTCATAATGGAGAAGAAATTTTGGGAACATTTCATTATGTTAGGAAAAGAAAAGAGCAAAAGAGAGATGAAGAACACAATGGCATGCTTTCATGTGGTTGACGGCCAGCATAATCCGTAACCTTTGATCATGTTAGTCCTGTTGACCAGGAATAAACGTTAAAACTAGAATTTAGAAATCCATCTATTTTAATTAGATGTAGGATGGAATTATGAAAAGCATAATATTAATTTATTAGCTCATGGATCAGGAATTCCGAATTCGGCATATATTATCTTAATAAACTAATAAATATATTAATAATTTTTTTTTTTGCATCCTTATGCAGGTAATGCTCCATTAGTCATAGCACGTGGTGGCTATTCAGGGATCTTTCCTGAGTCCAGTCAATTTGCATACCAGTTTGCATTGGCAACAAGCTTGAAAGAAACTGTTCTGTTATGTGATCTGCAATTGACCAAAGACGGGCTGGTATTTGCCATTCAGATTTGAAACTCGATAATTCTACAACTATATCAACTGCATTTCCAAAGAGAGATACAACTTACTCTGTGACTGGACAGTCTGTTCATGGATGGTTTTCAGTGGATTTTACTTCAGATGAGTTACTCAGCAATGTCACGAGTAAGTACGTACATCAGGGTTCTTGTACTTCCAATAGGAAATTTGCTGGTGGTTCTGTTAGCTTGTTGATTAATTATAGAATACAGACTGCAGGCTTCTCCCTTAAGATGCATAATAATTTTAGCAATTAATCAGCACATCATGCTTATTTTCTAAAGGGGGGAAAAAAAAAACAAAGTGTTCGGAATTCATGAGCTTGAGTAAAATATAACTATTGAAATAAAGCAAAAGGGTCTTTCTGAAACAATGGTTCATCATCTGATTTCTGTTATTCATGGAAAGTAGGTTCTATAAGTGGTCCTACAGTCTGGATGTCATAAGCTGAAGTGGAGAAATTTTTTCCAATTTATGCAGCACATGTACAACATATGCATGTGAAAATTGCTCGGAAACAGATTCAAGTATATGCATATCATTTTCTTTGTACTTTCCGTGGAAAACACTATGAAAAGGCAGCCCATGCGTCACCTTTGTTAAATATTTTTTTGTCAACCAAAAACTATGGAATTTATCAGAATAGTCATCTTGGGTGGAGGGTAATGTTGTTGTTCATCAGTTTGATGTATAATTTGTTTAGAAGGTTAATACTTAGCTCTCAATTCTATAAATTTGCAGTTCATCAAAAAATTCTATGAATTTGTAGTTGGATCTTGGAAATCAGTCTTCTTCTTTATGATTCATATGGTAACCAAATTTGCTGCTTGATTTTTTGATGAAATTCAAACTGTAGACTGACTATTATCTCATCGTTATGCTACTTTCATTGATCTGGATTAATAATAAACTTTTAATAAACATTTGGACAACTTTTTTGAAATATTTTTCCACATTTTGCTCCTTGTAAAACATTTAACGACAAAACTATTAAAAATGATAGTTTGAAGGAAAATTTGAATAACAAAAATATCATCACAAACCTCATCAGGCATCTGGGTGAATCTCTCATTTTCCAATGCATGTGTTTGGGGAGCACTAGATGCATCTGAAACCTATATATTATAAAAAGTTGAAAGATATAAAATTAATTATAAATAATAATCAATTAATGTACAATATAAATCTAACTAAATAAATAAATCATATCTATCCACTACTGGATGGCACCGAATGAGGAGTATCTAATGGGCTGCGCACAAAACATCCACTCGCTATCTGGGCATGCATCTGATGGAGCTGTACCTCCAAGTAGAAAATCTTGTCATCAAACTCAGTTTGAAGCTCATTCTGAATCCTCCTAATAGCCTCCTCTGATGGTGCCTGAAAAGATTGTTGATGCAAACGTCGCTTTGTCATGCTCGAACTCCATGTATGCATCCATCCATATCTATCTTCTCCCAACACCTCCACAAAGATACGATCTTTTAGTTCTGGTGTGCGCTCGTCCTCAAGTACCTCCTTAAGTCATCGTTTCATCTCCTCCTATAATAAAAAATTATAATATTGATATTAATATATAAAATATACTATATGTAAAGAGAATTTAAATTATGCATTTACAATATACTCTTGTGCATTCACATCAATGACACTCTGCTTTGAAGTACGTGTTCTAATAAACATGCTTAGTCGATCTGTTTCTAATCCCTTTGCTTCCATCTATTAACATAAATAATCTAGAAATATATAAGAATTTACACTAGAGTTATATTTAATATAAATTTATAATATTCTAAATATACATTTGCTCTAATAATAGAAAATAAAGTTCTCCGTCTTATGCAAGCCTCCCAATATCTTCCTATTATTTTTATTTCATGCACACTGTACCTACAAAAGTTATTAATGTAATTAAAAATATAATATATAATTTTATTATATGAAAAAAAACTAATCATAAAAGAATAAGTACTTAGACATCTTCTTGTCCCCAATAATGAACAAGTACCTCCCATTGATCAGCTTTCACATATGGAGAAGGTCTAGAGATAAGATTTTCTTTCCATTGGTGATCATCATGGTAATGACGCTTGATATAAGACTTTCAATTTCTCCACATCTCACCAACCGATCTTAAACAATTTTCTCTATATTCACTAGGGGTATTTGTGTTATCCTATAAAATTAAAATTTAACAAAGTTACTAATCATATAAAATGTATGAATATAAAAGACAAGAGTTATTTCATATACAGATTTCTTCCTATTTTTAACAATAAATATTTAATGTAATTTCTTTGAATGCTACTACATTAAAAATATAACTATTGAAAAAAATTATGCTACTACATTAAAAACATGGGCAACCAATAATTTGGAATTCCTCCGATTTTGCATCTCCTTCCAAATATAATCTAAATTAAATACATAATTATAAAATAAAATTTATAAATATATTTTACTTGCACCTCTTTCCAGATGTGATCTAGAATATGTTGGAGCATTTCTGTCCAAAATGCATATGTCAATGGGACATATGTCCCATTTTTCGTTATTACTCATAATTGACTCTTGAACTTACTTGCATTGGACCTACAAGGTTGCATATGAGCATCAAATATCAAAGAAAACTTCTAACCCATGCCCAAAACTCAATATCGTGAGCCATGCCTCGACCTCTTTGTCTAGAAGTTGACTGACTCAAATTACCTAATTAGTATCCAAATACAATAATAAGATAAAATAGTACAATGATTTTAACTTTACATAAGTAGAATAAATGATTTTACCTGCAACATCTGATGATTGTGGCTGAGATAATGTGGTCTCTGATCACTATCTTTGTGGCTGAGTATTATGTGCTCAAAGTGATTGTTGCTGTGACTCATCATGATTGAACTGAGATGATGAATAAGCTTGTAATCTATCCAACATGGATACACCATATGTCCTCTTTGGAGCCATCCTATATGTAAAACCTAAAAAGTAAGTATCATCTTCATCTTAACTAATAAATGAACAATATTAACCAACAAAAAGTAAATATACAAAGTAAACATAAAAAGCAGACATAAAAATATAAAAGAGATACAGAATTTAACTAACAAATGAACAATAATAACTTACATACAAATTTTTATAATTAACAATGGTCATTCGTCTTCATCCATCTCAATATCATCATCGATGGATCTTATATCATCTACAGTTGTTCCATCTATACCTTCTCTCACCCAATGAACATCATCATCACGAGTATATATTGTCTCATCTAAATGTTGCTAGTTAAAAGGCTCTACTTGAGATACTGATTTAACATTATTTGAATCATCCTTTGAGTACATGTCAAATAAATCTTTAATTGTCATCTTGAGAACAATACTCCATCCTGATTCTACAGCATCTAGAATATAGCATATTTGTTCTGCTTGACTTGCTAGAATGAATGGTTCATTTGAAATATCATTGTCATTATATAAAAGATGACTAAAATTGACAAGCATCATCTTAAACTCATCTATCTTCTTCTCCTTGATATCATCAATCCAATCACATTTAAATAGTACAAATTGCATATCATTGGTATATCGAATCTTGATAATATCTGTCAATCTTCCATAATAGGTTATATCTCCAATACTTGTATGTGCCTTGATAACAATACCATGGCTTTGAGTGGTTCTCTTGTTATCCTTATCAAGTTTGTGAAATCAAAAGCCATTGATGATATATCCACCATAATGTCGTACAAATTGGTCTGAACCTCTAGCAAAATACTGAATTTCATCTGAGTACTGAATTTCAAATGTTCTTACCTATATTCAATTTAATACATAAACTTTCAAATTATATAAAAATTAAATGATAAATAAAAATTTTGAATTTGAGTTGTTAGAAAAAATTAAATATGATTACTTACATGCTCCTTCAACCATGTGTGAAAAGTTGATACATGGATCTTTTCAATTTGATCATCTGATGAACGAGGTATTTGTCTTCTTAAATACTCAATGTGCTTCCTATAAATATTATAAACAATACCTTTAATAAATATAAATTTGTTAGTATATCTTACAAGTTGATCATGAAACTTACATTTGAATAGGAGTTATGGCATCAATATTTTGCAGCATATAACGATGAGCTTGCTCCCACGTGACTTTATCAATATATATTTTGGCTCTCTTTTCAATAGGATGACCCAAATTATTTCCACCATCATTATTCCGAATCGATCGATTTGACCTAGTTTCATCATCCTATAAATATTTTTAACAAAAATTTATACACTCTTCCATCAGGTTTTCTTTGGCAATTGAGCCTTCCGGATGAGCTCGATTATGCACATAAAGTTTGAACGTAAGTAGATACTTATATAGATACAAATTAGATAAAATTACATAATAACAAATTGAAATCGGAAGAGTATGACATGCTTCATTTTATACAAATAATATTACCTTTCAATAGGATACATCCACCTAAATTGCACTGCTCTAGCAATGAGTGCCTCTTCTGCTAAATGTATAGGTAAATGCTCCATTATATCAAAAAATAAAAATGAAAAGATCTTCTCAAGATGGCAAAGTGTTAAAGCAATATGACCTTGAATATACTCTAGGTCAACCACCTTGTTCACCTTTGAGTATAATTGCCTAAAAAAATTTGTTAACTCAATCAATGCCTCAACCACATCCTTAGATAATGCTTTGCGTACAGCTACAGGAAGTAACTGTTGCATCAAAATATGATTGTCATGATTTTTTAATCTCCAAATACTACACTTCTTTAAATATACATAGCGACTGATATTAGATGCATAACTATCAGGAACTCTGTTATTTTTTAGCACCTTTAGGAAGATATCTTTGTCATCTTTGGACATTGTAAAACAAGCTGAAAGCAAATAAGCCTTATCAGACACTCGTTGTTGTGGATGTAATGCTTTCCTTATCCCATTTCTTGCATATCATATCGAGAATTTAAATAATCTTTGAATTTTTCTGCAAGCCCCAATATTGTCTAAAGTATATTGTCACATACATTCTTCTCAATGTGCATGACATCAAGATTATGCCGAATCAAATTATGCTCCCAATATGGAAAATCAAAAAATATACTCCTCTTTTTCTATCCAGACTTTTTTTCACCTGAAGTGTCATTTTGATTCTTCAATTTTCTCTTTACAAGGTTTTCCTTTTTATATTCTGTGAGCACTCCATTCAATTGATTTAGTATATCAGAACCTGATAATTTAACAGACCTCCTTCTATATTCTCTTTGACCATTAAAAGATATTCTATCTCTTCGAAATCTATGGGTATTCGGTAAGAACCGTCGATGTCCTCTATAATAAAATTTCTGATCATGTGACAACCATGTTGATTCAGTTTGATTGTAACAAGAAGGATATGTAAGTTTATCTTTTGTACTCCATCCAAACAAGTTTGCATATGCAGAAAAATCACTGATTATCCATAATAATGCAGCATGAAGTTGAAACATCTCTTTTTTTGATGCATCATACGTAAGCATCCCTTTCTCTTATAATTCATTTAGTTCCTCAATCAATGGTTATAGATAAACATCAATCTTATTGCCCAGTCCTTTTGGCCTATCAATAAATACAAAAAGAATAAAGAAAGATTATTTCATAGACATCCACGGTGATAAATTATATGACATTAGAACAACAGGCCAAGTACTATGAGCTATAGATATTGATCTAAATGGATTAAATCCATCAATTGCTAAACTAAGTCTAATATTTCGATAATCTACAGTGAAGGATAGATTCCATTCATCAAAAGTTCTCCAGATAATTAAGTTTACAGGGTATCTTTGAACACCATCTTTTGTTCATTCGTCCTCATGCCATCTCATTAACTCTGTAGTTTTTGATGATATAAAAAATTTCTGCAACCTTGGCTTCAATAAAAAGTACCGTACTTGTTTTATAGTAATCCGACTATCCTTAGTAGTATCATCATTTGAATCTCCTGTAAATTACTTATATCTAGAACTCTAACATATTTGACATTTATCATGTCCTTCATCTTTGCCTTTAAACAATATGCAATTATTAGGACATGCATCCCATGTCTCATAAGTAAAACTCAAATCCATGGTGATTTTGTTTGCTTGATAATATGAATTTGACAAGCATACCCCTTTTAGAAATGCATCATTCAATAATTCTAGTAACAATGTGAATGACTTATCTATCCATCCACTTAGCACTTTCAAATGCAGTAATCGAACAATAAATGATAGTTGAGGTGAATTTCGTGCAATTTGGATAAAGTGGATATTCCGCATCTTCAAGAAGTCTAAAAAAATCTTTTATTTCTTGATTAGACCCCTCATGATCCTCATTCTCCATTAAATGATTAAATTCTATATTGTCATTTGACATTAAGATTTCAGTTGCCTCTTGTATCATTCCAACCATATCATTTTCTGTATCAAAAAAATTTCTACTTCTATAGTCTTGGTTAGACCTAGTAGAATAGTATGTCTCTCCATAATAAGTCCAAATCTTATATGTCATCAAGAAACCTTTTGTAATAATATGTTGTTCCACCATATACCGGTCCTCAAGAAAATGATTTTTACACTTCTTACACGGATAATAAATCTTTGCATCATCTGCCTGATTAACATATGCAAAGTTCAAAAATTTATTGACCCCCTCAATGTATGTAGGTAAAGTCCTTTCTCGCAAATCAATCCAACTTTTATCCACAACTACCATCCACTGATACTATTATCATTATGTATTCTCTGAAAATCATATACAATAATTTCTTTATAAATATCAAAAAAAATTATAAAAAAAAATAAAATTTATAAGGATAAATATCGAAAAAGATATAAACTTTCTAGTAATGTGTAGATGGTCTCCTAAAACAAAAGAACAGTAAAACACTAAGTAAACCTTAAGCGGGATATATTAAATCTTGGTGCATGCAATTTTTTACATATGCTACTAAAGATATATTAAGTCTTTATAAGTCATGCACATCCATGTTTTATATTGACAGTACATGTCCTGCTTGACTGGGAAGCTATTACTAAAAAATCATCTTCACTCCTCACTTGGATTGGAGAGGGTTTGTCTTCCAATCACGTATGCTTATGATTACACAACAATCATGATTGGTTAGAGCCCACTGACCTACCATCTCATGTAGTGAGATTGATTTATGCCCACCAATCATGGATGGTTGTGGATGTCAATAATGGATCACAGACCAATTAGTCTCATCAACAGGATAATGGAAATTCTTGGGAAAGTTTCTCTCCAACTGGCTTGCCAAGGTCATAGGCAATCTCATTTCACACTCCCAATCCATGGTCGCTAAGGGAGGATCAATCTATGATAGTTTTCTCAGTGCAACCAAGGTGATCTCTTACCTAAACAGAACTAAAACAAAAGGAATTATCTATGAATTAGATTTTTAGAAGGCATTTGATAGACTAGAAGTTTTTGTTTGATCTCCTTGGAGCAAAAAACTCTGGTCCTAGATAGTTAAAATGGATACCAAAATGCTTTCAGCCGACTTTGATTATTAACAGGGAACCTGTAAGAAGGATTTACAACAAGAGAGGGTTAAAGCAAAGTGACCCCTTTTTTCTCGCTTCTTATTTGTTTTGGTTGCCAATGTTTTTGATAGAATTATCAACCTTATTGCAAGGAATGATCTTATTTCCAAGATAAAATCAAATATGGAGGTGGAAAAATTTAAATGCTTAGACAACATAATCTATTTTGTGATTCTATTCCCATGCAACTCTCAATGCTTTGGTTCATCATGCACTCATATGAGCTATTAATAGGCCTCAAAATCAATTTATTTAAAAAAAAAGAGAGAGTCTTCTTGGAAGGTGAATCCTTCAGAGCTTATAACTCACTTCATAGAGGGAGGGATCGTACCTGACCAGTAATGGAAGAGTTCGACAGACACGGAGGGAGAGATCCCACTTCTTACGTCGAAGAGGGGAGACCAAACCGTCGTTGGGCCGTCGCTATGGGTGGAGGGGGGGTGAGGGTGGGGGGCACTAAGGAGGAAGCTTAGACGCCGGCTGGGGTTTTAGAGTGGAGATCAAGGAGGGGGGGAGGGGCATGCCGACTGGGGTTTTAGAGTGGAGGAGATCGGGGGGCGCACCGCGGGAAGAGGCATGCCGGGGAGATCGGGGGGGGGAAGCTTAGGGTTTTGGAATGAGGGAGGGGGGGTTTTGGAGTGACGAAGGGGGAGGGGGGAGGGGCACACCGGGGAGATTGGCACGTCGGAGAGATGGAGCGAGGGGGGGGGTTTGGAGCGGAGGAGGGGGGACAATGCAGTAGGGTTTTGGAGTCGGGGGGAGAGGAGAGGGGTGAGCCGAGGAGATCGAGTGGGGTGGGGGGAAGCTTAGGGGGTTGTTTTAAGTGATTTTTTACCATAGCAAAATACCGTTGCAAAAGAGAAAAAAAGGAGGGAAGCTTAGGTGAGATGTTTTAAGTAATTTTTTACCATGACAAAATACAGTCGCAAAAGAAAAAAAAATTAAACATATTACCTACGATATGTTGCCATCGTAAAAATCATGGATTATTTACCACGGTCCATTGCCATCATAAAAATAATAAATTATTTACCATGATCCATTACCATCGTAAAAACTCTATTTTTTATTATAAGATTTAATTGCCATTATAAACAGCAATTAAAATTGACATCTTATTCATGAAGATTATTTGCCGTTGCAAATAAATCTTTTGCGATGATAAATCAATCATCGCAAATAGTTCCATCGCAAAAAAATCTTTTTCTTGTAGTGGAGGCTCATCGATCATCAAAATGACATCTGATGGATCGCACAATCTATCAGTGATACCTAGCAGTATGTAGTGACAATATAGTAGAATGAAAGTATGAACTCCTAGGTATAATTATCATATGATTTAGTCCTTCTATCGTGAGTCCTGACTTGACGGAGGTCATGGAGAACTCATCAGACTCCATCGTCAGTCATATGCTAGATTGGCTCGACTCGAGTTCATTTGTGAATCTCGTAAAAATTCTTTTCTAATATTTATACTTGCTTTGGCCAAAAACTTTCTGAACTTAGTCTCGCTAATCGCATAAGACTTTTCCTTTTCTATCAAGATCGATAGATTCTATCTAGATGCATCCTACTCCAAACAGTGAACCTAAACCTACTGAAGTCAATATATACAGTAAGGACCTGAATGGCTAGAGACCAAAGGAATGTGTAGTCAAACTTACTAGCTTCGCTGCGAATAGCCAATGATACTCCAGGTCAAAGAATCATTCACACCACTGTAGCATCGAGAAGATCACTGATGAGTGAGCAGACATCCAAGTGGTTTCTCGTATTGATCACGCTCAATGTCAGTTATTCTCTAACAACCACCCGCACTCTCATCTCAATATCTCTACACTGCAGATTCGAGACTCATTTGCCCATAAAAGAGGTGAACCATGCACCAATCTTGAATAGATTGATTACTATCCTCTATAACGATCTTTTGATTGGAAGTATTTAGAAATTAATCACTAATTGATGTATGTCTTAAATTCTCAACACTTTGAGAATATACAAAATTATCTTTATTAATTTCTAGGACAAATCATGGACATATAAATATGATTGAAAAAAAATCCTTTGTTGATAATAAAAATATTACAAGTACAAGATTAAGCTCTGAAATTACAAAATATGTCAGCCAATAATTGACTTCTAGAGTACAAATCTAACAAACTCTCACTTGACCTAAAGTCAATTGGTCTTATATCTAAGACCCATCTTCTCAAGGTGAGCTTTGATCTTCTGCTGGCTGAGAGACTTGGTCAGTAGGTCCGTCATGTTTAGCATGGAGTCGACTCTCTATATCTTGATGAGCTTCTTCTCGAGGTATTTGCGTATGATGTGAAACCATCACTCTACCTGCTTGGACTTCTGGAGAGACCTGAGCTCCTTAACGAGAGCTATGGCACCATTGTTATCGCAGTACAGTGTAATGACATCTGATGGTATCACACCCAGCTCCGCAACAAACTTCTTGAGCCAAAAGGCTTCCTTAGCAGCTTTAGAGGCAGTGATGCACTCGGCTTCCATGATCGAATCTGCAATGGTCGGTTGCTTGAAACTCTTCCAGCAAACTGCACTACCATTACATAAGAAGATACACCTTGATGTAGACTTTCTATTATCGACATTAGTCATGAAGTCTGAATCGATGTATCCCTCAACTTTCAGCTTCGATCTTCCAACAAAGACCAACAATAAATCCTTAGTCTTTCTCAAGTACTTAAGAATATTTTTAACAGCAATCCGATATTCTTCATCTGGATTCCCCTGATATCTACTCGTGATACTCACGGCAAGGGCTATATCAGGTTGTGTATATAACATGACGTACATGAGGCTTCCTATTGTCGAAGCATAAGGGATCTTGCTCATGCACTGGATCTCCTCAGGTGTGTCAGGATACATCTTTTTGGAGAGATGAATGCCATGTCTAAGGGGCAAAAGACCTCTCTTGGAGTTTTTTTATGCTGAACCTATTCAACACTTCCTCATGTATATTCACTGTGGGAGTCCTATCATCCTCTTAGATCTATCTCTATAGACCTTTATACCAAGAATGTAGGAAGCTTCTCTTAGATCTTTCATGGCAAACTCTTTTGACAACCATACTTTGATCGATGTCAGCATGGGAATATCATTCCCAATGAGGAGGATATCATCCATGCACAATATGAGAAATATGACAGCGCTCCCATTGACTTTTTTGTACACACACAGCTCCTCGTTTTTGATGAAATCAAATATTTTGATCACATCATTAAAGCCAGTATTTCAACTTCGAGATGCTTGCTTGAATCCATATATAGACCTTTGTAGCTTGCAGACCTTGTGATCACTATCACTAGATATGAAATCCAAAGACTGCTCCATATAGATATCTTTCTCAAGATATCTATTTAGGAAGGCAGTTTTCATATCTATCTATCAAAATTCATAATCATGAAAGACTGCTATGGCAAGTAGAGTATGGATGGATTTTAGTATGATCATGGACGAAAAAATTTCATAATAGTCAATGCTTTTATATTGACTATAACCTTTCACGACTAGTCTTGCCTTATAGGTCTCTACCTTACCATCCAACCTAATTTTTTTTATAAATCCATTTATACCTAATAGGTACAATATCTTCAGATAGATCTACTAAAGACCAAACTTGATTGGAATGCATGGAGTTAATTTCTAACTTCATCGCTTCTATCCATTTCTCGGAGCCTATATATAACATTGCCTCATTGTAGGTCTTGAGATTATTTCTAATGTCTCTATCTTTCATAAGGAATGCTTCTTCTAAATTCTCTGTAAGAATACTTAAATACCTTTCAGAAGGATGAGAGATCATACTTGATCTATGAGATGGAGGTATCACATCTATTGGCATTACTGGATTCATATTTTTGGAATCGATGCTCTTCAGAGACTTTCTCTTTGAGCTCAATCTTCCTCCCACTGCCTCCATCTTGAATAAACTCCTTTTTCAAAAAGATGACATGATGGCTCACAATCACATTATAATCCTTAGGAAGATAGAAGTAGTATCCCATGGTTTTCTTAGGATATCATATGAAATGAGTCCTAAAAGATCTAGCCTCTAACTTATCTACCTACTGTCGCTTGACATGGGCTGGACATCCCCAAATCTTGAGGTACCCAAGAGTTGGCTTCTTACCATGCCATAATTCATATGGTGTGATAGAAATGGATTTAGAATAAACTTGATTCAAAAGATGGATCACAGAAAGTAAAGCATGTCCCTACAGAAAAATAGGAAGGTCTGTGAAGCTCATCAAGGACTGAACCATATCTAATAGGATCCGATTCTTCCTTTCAGATACCCCATTGAGTTGAGATATCTCTAGAGGTATCCACTATGAGACAATACCATTATCCTTGAGATAGGTCTGAAATTTTTTACTAAGATATTCTCCTCCTCAATCTAATCGAAGAACCTTTATAAATTTTTTGGTCTATTTTTTTACGTCATATCTGAACTCTATGAACTTTTTAAAAGCTTCAGACTTTCGGTACATCAGATACACAAGCCCATATCTTGAATAATCATCGATAAAAGTTATAAAGTAGACATAGCCACCCCTAGCTTGTATATCAAATGAACCACACACGTCAGTGTGTACGAGAGCCAATATCTTAGTGGCCCTTTCTCCTTATCTCATAAGGGCAGTTTGATCATTTTTTTTGAAGAGATGATTTACAAATTGGATAAGATTCGAAAGTCAATGATCCGAGAAGATCATCTTTCTCTAGTTTGTTGAGTCTGTCCTCTCCAATATGGCCTAACCTAAGGTGCCACCGATACTTTCAGCTAATCCTATCTCTAACTCTCTTAGACCCTATGGCATTCACAATTTACTCATTAATATTTACACTCGCATCCATATGCAAATGATAAAGACCATCAATTAAAAAAGCACGTGCAACAACTTTATTTCTAAAATAAATTAAATACATATCTTTATTGAAATAAAAATTATAATTATCATGTGCCAGCACAGATATGAAAATCAAATTTTTACTGGCTACAGGTATATAATAGCAGTCTTTAAGAATTAAACTAATTTCTAACGGTAATCACAGAGGGTAGATCCCGACGGCCACAGTAGTAAACCTTGCTCCATTGTCGATCTGGAGAGTAATCTCACCTTCCCTCAGCCCTCTCACTTCTTCAAGACCTTGCATAGAAGTGCATAAATGAGCACTTGATCTAGAATCTAGAATCCGATTAGAAGAAGAGAAAATCATTAGATTAGTTTTAATAATGAGCATATTAGACGTACGTTCGAAAAGCCCATCCTTCTTCCTGCTCTCGACAGTCGCTAGGTAGGTCGAACAGTATCTCCTCTAGTAGCCTTCGACATTGCAATGGAAATACTTTTTCTTGTTGTCAGCCTTCTTCGAAACCTACTTCTTGGGCTTGTTCTCTTCTTTTGCTTCTTCACAGGCTTTTTCTTCTTTTTGAAAGAAGACTTTCTTTTGAAGGAAGTCCTCTCCACAGTCAAAACTGTACCCCTTGAACTCTTTGAGGTGCCCTTTGCTGTTACCATCATGTTCAGTAACTCGGGTAAAGTGCTATCAATTTTGTTCATATAGTAGTTCATGATAAACTGCCTATATGAATCAGGAAGAGACTAGAGGATCAGATCCACCTACAATTTTATGTCAATATTCATGCCAAGCTTCTGAAGCTCCTCAATGTCTTTGATCATTGTCAAATGACGATCATTGATGAACTGCCCATCACGTATTTTTACTCTGAATAGTCTTTAGGAGATCTCAAAGCGAGCTGTATGACTTTGCTCACCATACAGCTCTTGCATACAAGTCAGCATCTCTCTGGCAATCCTCATATCTTCATGCTGTCGCTGAAGATCATTGGACATGGACACCAAAATATACACTTTGCCTTGTTATCCCCATCCATCTTCTTCTAAGTGTGACTCGTTGATCAGGGGATAGACGAGCTGGTAATATAGGTGCATCCTGATCAAGAATATGGATAAGTTTTTCAAAACTGAGAATGATTCTCAAATTTTGGAGCCAGTCTTTATAGTTTATACCAGTCAACCTATTGGTATTGAGGATACGGGCTAAGAAATTAGAACTCGACATGATTATCTACAGAGAGAATAATTTTTAGTTAGATATTTGTACTTATAAAAATATTTGTTCTAGGGACTTTAAAAATAAACAAAGACTTTCATTATTTTCTCGAATCTTCCACACTCTTTGGGTGTTAACGAAAATCTATACAGGTTTCAAGTGGATATTGCAGTCCTATTAATCTATACACACCTCACCTAATAGTTATTGATGAGCACAGACTAATGAGTGGACAACACTTTATCCATTGCTTCACTAAATAAGATGCAGTGGGTTTGGTCTCTAAGTCCTGTGGCCTCATCTAACAGTTGTTGGCATATTTTTTAATTAAGTCAGACCCATCATTCATTAGCGGATGCAAAACCATCATTGAGACCCTCACCTAATAGTTATTGGGTCCATCCCCATCTCTACCTCTACAACAAAATAGATTATTAGCGACGAAAATTTTTCATCGCTAATAACTGATTTTCATCGCTAATATATATTAGTGATGAAATTTTTATTGCTAATATTTTATCGTTAATAATCACATCATTGATAATATTTTTTAATAAAAAAAAATTATCGCTAATAAAAGATATTTACGATGAATACTTTTCATCGTTAAAAATAAAAGATGAAAAAATTTAATCATAAAAAAATATTTACAATGAATTATACCATCACTAATAAATAAAAAAATAATAGTGATGAAAATATTTTCATCACAGTTAATTCAAAAGTTTTAGTGGCTAAAAGTTTACGTTGCAAAAAATATTTTTTACAATGAAAAAATTTCATCCTTATTAATTTAATAAAAAATTTTTTAGAAAATAAAATTGAATAATATTAGTGATGAAAAATTATATCATAAATGATTAAATTTATGACAAACATTTACGTCGCTAATAATTATTTACAATGAAAAATTTTTCATCACTGTTAATTATATATTTATTAAAAACTAAATTATGTTTGTAAATACTTTTGACAATGAATCTTTCATCATGAATAATTCCAACGCTAATAATTTAGTCATATTTTTTTAAAAAAATTATGAATATATATTTTTAATTTATATGTATAATATTTTTTATAAATTTAAAAAAAATTAAAATAAAAAATTATAATAAATTAATAAATAAATTTTATTATTTTATTATATTAAATTAAAATTATAAGAGATTTGAAATAAAAAAAGTATATCAATAAGCCATTAAATATCGACATCTGGAGAACAAGCTAGGGATGGAGAGCGCTCGATGGAGCTCGAACCGACCTGCTGTTGCCTTATCAGCTGTATCGTCTGCTCTATCTGCGCCATCCGCTCCATCATTTAGATTTGGAGCTGCTGATACTCATCGATGTGTGCAGCCAACTTCTGAGCTCGGTGCTCAGCCTGCTGTCAATCTATGATAGCTTACTGTCGATCTTCGATAGCCTATCTCTGCACCTCCGTTAGTCGAGCCTCACACGCAGAATGGATGTCAGTCCTAGATGAGCGTGAGGATGAGGGAGCAATGATCCTATACCCTAGACCTCTAACATAATAGGATCTCATACCGAGCACCTGATCACAGATCTCATCATTTGTGGGTGCGGTCGAGCTCTCAAGGGTAGGTTGGGATCTCATGTCTGTCATACGATCCTGAAAATTAAAATTAGAGTTATTTTAATTTTTTAATAAAAATCAGACTGTGAATGAAAAAATAATTGAAAAAAGTTATAAAAAGCTCCTGGCTCCCCATCGTCCACTCCTCCGACCGTCGTTGGTGGGTCCGCTGGTAGATATCGATCCTACTAGAAAGCTCGCCACTCTCGGTATCTCTCTGTAATTTGAGAATTAATTAAAAAAAATTTAAGTAACTAAAGAATTATATGCTAATTAAAAATTAAAAATTACCTACCATGTACTCCATGTGACGAGCGAACTATCTCGAACCCCCATAATGCTGCACGGTTTATCTCGTCCGATTTGCCACATTCTGGGCACATCATCTCTATAAAATTATCAGTCAAATTAGTAGATAATAAATTTAATTTAAGAATAAATGATTTAGTCATTAAACTCTAAAAAAAAGAAATTTAGATGTGTAACCTGATATGCCGGATCCTCATACTGTCGGTATATGGTAGTCCAATCATCCATGGTGATGCTGTCATAGGGTTGCTGCCGCACTGCCTCCTCCCCATGATCCTGCACCACCTGATACCAATGCTGATGCATGTGATGGCGATAATCCTTGAAATGCAAGGATAGATGAGTATCAATGGCTCACCTCACATGATTCTCCTCAAAATCAATGATGTTGAATACATTGCCAATAACAAATATTAGAAGAATACTATGTAAATTAAATATTCATAATATAATTTATTTTATCTATAAGTAGGTGTAGAAAATCTCTCTCTGAGCCGGTAGAACATGACGCCAATCGAAGAGCGTCATGGGGGCATAACTGCGGCATATGATGCCCAGCTCAGTCTGCCATGGCTCCACCATCTCCTAATGGGTCTGGTGTAGCCGACTGGTATCTTGATCTGGAGATGCTGTCTCGGGTGCTCGTGTCTCCAATACTCTAGGACGAAGTTCTTCGATGGATCTCGCCCTCACCTCACTATCGATGAAGATTGGCCTAAAATAATAATATATAAATAATTAGTATGATCCAAATAAAAGAATCAAATTTTATTATATAAAAAATATAATAATACCACTAGGACCTATCTCACTGGGACCCACCTCACTGGGACCCACCTCATTGGAACCCTCTGACAGTGGATTCGGTGTGGCAATGGAGATCGATGAAGGTGCCTCAACCTCTGAGATAGACTGTGAATGCGATATCGTCGTCTATCTCTTGATGCCATATCTGCAATAATTGAGATACAAATAAATATAATGTTGAATAATAATAATAGAAATCAAATAACATTCTAATAAATACAATTATATCGCATACCATTATTGCAAGACAAGATTGAACGAAGAATATAGATCTACTCATCAATATTCATATCTTCCTCGATGTGTAGATCCTCCTCCAAATCACAATAATCGATATATATGTCGTCTTCTATCTTATCATCATTTATGAACTAATCATCACCCTCCGACTCACCAGGATTAAATATAAAATCAACTTCAACTTCATTGGATGGCGATCAATCCTATTTAAAGGTACCGTTACAAGTTCTTCATCAACCAAAAGCTCGGCTAATATTTATTCTTCTTGCTGAAAAGCTTCCTCTTCATGTAAATTTAAATTTTCATCCATCTCTAATTGGGTTGGTATGTCATATATACCTCTAGGTATTATTTTTTGTACAACATGCCAATTACCTCAATACTTTAGATCCTCCAAATATATTACTTGTTTCGCTTGAGTTGCTAATATATATGGCTCATTTTGGTACCATGTTCATGCAAAATTTATACTGATAAATTATGAATCGATATGAATATTGATCTTTTTATTATTAATATCCCACCATTTACACTAAAACAAAAATACAGAATTACTAGACCCATACTTCAGTTCTATGATATCTACCAGTACACCATAATAATCAATCTCTTCTTCTCCTTCATATCTTGTTGTAGCAATCTCACTATTCTGGATCTGTCGTTGCATCTAAAGCTCCCTTATATGAAATCTCATTCCTCCAATGATACAGATTCCATAGTGATTAACCCTTTGATCGGGACCACATGCTAAATCGTGCAACTCATTGATTGTTGCCCAGCTATGCAACCCAAGAGGGGGGGTGAATTGGATTTTTAAAAATTTTAAACTTAACTTACACCTTGTGAAGATTGTTTAGCAATAGCAAGATAAATAAGAAGAGGATAGTTGATTCAAGGTTAATGATTAAATGCAAGAATGCAAGAGAATAAAGAAGATCTAAAAGGAGAGCAATTAAACACGACACAAACAAGAGAATTTATAGTGGTTCGATGCCAACCTTGCACCTACATCCACTCCCCAAGCTCCTACTTGAGAATTCCAATCCACTAACTTGTATTCAACTTGAATACACTTATTGGAACCTCCGACTCTAGCTATCCTAAGCTAGTTCACTTGTTTCCCGGGTACAAGCCAACCCAATACAATCCGATTCAAGGTTCGGATCAACTTTTTCATGTTTTGGAACCCTTCCAAAATAAAAATAATAACTCAAAAAGAGTATTACAATTAATAGCACAGAAAATATAAAAGAAGCTCCTTTAATGAGCGAATGAGGCTTTAAATACACTTTACTCAAATAGAAGAACTCTCTTTCTGATTTTCTCAAGGTGGTTGGAGACTTGAATGAGCACTTGAGAAGTTGGTGAGCTTGAATTAAAAGCTTCTTGAATGCTTTGAGTGGACTCTTGCTTAGGGCTGAAAAGTATGCTTGAAATCCTCTTTTCAAAAATCCCTCTTATGCTTGATTCCCACCTTTTAGTCCCTTTTATATCTTTAAGGAATGGTGGAGAGCAATCTGGGCTGAAATAGAGCCGTTAGACCACATTAAATGAGCATTAAATGCACTTAAAATAGGTTAAAAACTAGCCGTTGCAGAATTTTTTCGTCACAGGGGTCGACTCATGGGTCGACTCATGCTCATGGGTCAACTCATGGGGTCGACCTTTGTGAAAAATAGCAAAAAATAATGGTTATGTAATTTTGGCCTAAAAACAACAGGGGTCGACAGATGGGGTCGACTCATGCCTGGGGGTCGACCCATGGGGTCGACTCACAGACTGTGCCAGCAAAAAAATTCTGCATGCCAATCAGCCCTTTGTGTCATGAGTCGACTCATGGGGTCGACTCAAATTTACAAACATGAATATCTTTCAAAATACATGTCCAAAAACTATAAAATTTTCTCCAATGGATCACAAATCTTTTGTTCTTGTTCTTGATGCTATCAAATCAGGATTTGATAAAATTATGATTTTGCCTCTGAAATGCATTAAGTCTTTTTCAAATAAAAATCATCAGTAACCCCTTCAAATACTTTGTAATCATCAAAATCAATCCAAGGAGCAACAATCTCCCTCTTTTTGATGATGACAAAATACTTGAGCAAAAACATATATAAGACATTAAGCATGAATTTTAAATTTATGAAGATGCATCATTTAAATATTATAGCCAAGTATTGGAATGAAATACATCATAAGTAGTTTGAAGATAAATGTGAAATTTGCTACCAATTTGAAAATTACTTATAAATGCATTTGCTTGGAAAGAAGGGCTGATGATTTTGATTCTTTGGCACATGACACATGTGCCCATTTGCTTATGTTGCTCATTTGCCTAACAATTTGCTTATTGCTCATCTGCTTAGTAATTTGAAAATTTGCTCATTTGCTTATATTGCTCATTTGATTTTCTTTACTCCCCCTTTTTGACAGCATCAATTGAGGTTCTTTACTCCCCCATTTTTTTTTATTGAATATATTTTCTCTATTTCTTCTTTTTGATGGGATTAATTTTACTTCGTTAGCTTCCTTCTTTATTGCTTGTTTCTTAATTGCTTATTGTTTTACTCCCCCTTAATATAGCAAACATAAAAGATATACCAATTGGATATCATGGATAGGAGTTATTTTGCATACTCATAATTAAAAGCAACTTAATTTGAAAGTCATTCATTGAAAGTCAAAGAGTATATATATTTATAATAAAAAAGTGACTGATTACATAGTTGTTCCAATACATATACCAAAATACAAAAGTCAATCAGTCAACATCATTACATGATCGAAAAGATAGATCCTAGACTAAAACTAAAGAACAGACTAACTACACAGGATCTAGTAGAGATCATGACTGGATGGATCAGAGTCAGATGAATCAGAGATGGGGTGAGTAGATGAAGGATCACGACCAAGGGCTCATCCTCGACCCCGTCTGCCTCTGCCATGGGTGGAGGTGCCGGCACGAGTGGATGGGTAAGAAGATCCTGAAGGTTGAGAAGCAAAAGACTGAGCTACAAGAGATAGTCTAATAGTGTCCAGAAGGTTCAGAGCTCTCGAAACAGACTGCAGCAGTGCAGTGAACTGGGTGGAAGCATGCTCACTAGAGCCTCTGATCTCTCTCCTCAAAAAATCAAATCCACTCTCCAAGACTCCTCTAAGTCTGGCTGCCTCCGTAGATAGGTCTGAGACCTCAGTGATGTCCCCATGTGGTTGTGGATGGGCTAGATCCAGTACTTGCCTCTGCAAGTTGAATACTCTGGCAGTCAGTCTCACTACACACCCCTCAAGCTGCTCGATACGAATTGACTGATCTAAAATCATCTGGAACACAGTGGAGATGTGGGGGATCAGTGTCTGATCAGATATATCATGAAATATCGATCCCTGAGCAGAAGCTGAAGAACCCATCTGACGAGATAGTATAGAAGCTATGCACTGAGATATCATCTCTATCTGGTCGTCAGCCAATCTGATCGCTGAGGGAAGTGCTCTGCTATCTAGCTGCTGGACTGGAGTGTGCCTCCTCGTAGACTCTGATGGGCCAGCCTCGTGATCCAAAACGAACTGAATGTCTGGAGATGCTGCCCTGATATCACGGAGGGGTGAAGGTGGTCCTTCTTCCTCAGCTCTGTCCTCAGCTCTCTCTTCCATACCTTTAGTCCAACCACCATCTGTCTTAGTAAATCCCATGCGGTGCAAAGTATGACGGTTGATGGTGTCAGAGTGAGAAAGCCTAGCTACTGCCTCCCCCTCAAAGCTAACTCCAAACCTCCTGAATACTAACGTGAGGGCCATACCGAAAGGCAGATGTGCCTTGGATCTATTCAGGGTTTCCCTCATAGCTTCTATCATTAATGCTGGGAGGTTTAAGGGGGTTTGGGTAATCACATGAAACATAATGCAGATGTCTCGGCCTGAGAGGAGATCATGTCTACCACTTCTAGGGAAGAATAGCTTTGTTACCATTTGATGTAGTATCCTCATCTCAATGGAAAGGATCTTGGCCTCTAATTTATTTAGGCTTCCCGAGAAGGTTCTTCCTAGAATCACATTAATTTCCTCCTCCTTAACTGGTAGTTCCATATTTGTGTATCCCTCACAGGGTAAATGAAGAATTTCTCCCACAAGCATAGGATCTAGACTGATTTCAATACCCTTCACAGTGGATTTTACTGTTTCATTGCCATAGCTCAAGTTCAGATAAAATTTTCTAACTAGATCTACATAGGTAATTTCTTTGAGTGAGCAGTAGAATCCCCAACCTTGATCCTTGATTTTTGAACCGATAGAGAACCCCTCTCTTTCAAAAAATCTGAAATCTATATTTTTTCCAATTTCAACCTTCCTATCAGATAAGAGAATCTTACTGGGGCTTAATAGAGACCGAGAGGTAGCTGGAGCAGATGCCAGAGCAGGGATTGAAGCTGACATTATCTCGGTTGCCTATCTCTTCCGGCGCACACCTTCTTCCAACACACGGACCGATTTCCTTCTTTGTGGAAGCTTCTTCTTCGGAGCCATTTCCACAACCAGAGCAAGCAAGGATCTTAGAAGATCAAATGTGTGAGGAGATAGAGGGTTTTTAGGGGAAGAATAGGGATTTTTGGAGGAGTGATACCCCTATTTGGAAGAGACGGATGGAAGCTAGGGCACACTCAAACTGCTCCAAATAAGGGATGAGATGGGGAAGAACTCGATTCCCAAGGGTCGATTTGAGGTGTAAGGGGTGATGGATGAAGAGTCTAGAGGGAAAGCTTGGGTTTGGAGAAGAAGAGGAGGGAACCTATGGCTTGGAGGAAGGAAGAAGACAATGAGTCGGGTCAGCTCACGGAGGGGTTTTCAACAAAAAGAGAGAGACCCCATGGGATTTTGCCAAAAATTGCAAGTTTGCCCTTGGGTCGACCCTAGGGGTCGACTCATGGCACATAGAAATCCAGAAAAATGATGAAATAATTTTTGAAAAATTCAAAACTTTAGGAGAAGGATATTTACTCAATGATCAATTATGAAAATGATAATTTTGAGCTTTTAAGCCCAAGAGAAATGATGAGAATTGAGTTCAAAGAGTTTTTGACATTGATCCCTTGGGATCAGAGAGACATTTAAGCAGATGGATCAAGGATTCCTAGTTCTCTCCTAATTTCACAAAATCTATCTTCACTTAGAGCCTTTGTAAAGATGTCGGCTAATTATTTTTTAGTACAAACATAGTCAAGAATTATATCTTTATTTTGAACATATTCTCTTATAAAATGATGTCTGATTTCAATATGTTTAGACCTAGAATGCTGAATTAGATTTTTAGTAAGATTTATAGTACTAGTGTTATCACATCTTATGAGAGTTTCATTAAGTTTGATACCAAAATCTTCGAGTTGTTGCTTAATTCACAAGATTTGAGCATAACAACTTCTGGCTGCAATGTATTCGGCCTCGGCCGTAGACAATGCTGTCGAATTTTGTTTCTTGCTAAACCAGGAGATTAGGTTAACTCCAAAAAATTGGCAAGTTTCACTAGTACTTTTTCTATCGAATCTATATCCAGCAAAATCAGCATATGAATATCCTATTAAGTCAATTAATGAGTCCTTAGAGTATCATAAACCTAGAGTTTGTGTACCATTTAAATATCTAAGGATTCTTTTAACTGCATTCAAGTGAGATTCTTTTAGATTTGATTGAAATCGAGCACAAAGACAAACACTAAATATAATGTCAGGTCTACTAGCAGTTAAATATAGTAGAGAACCAATCATACCTCTATAAAATTTTAAGTCTACACTTTTACCTTCTTCATCTTTGTCAAGCTTACATGAAGGGCTCTTGGGTGTGCCAATTACTTTGGAGTTCTCCATTCCAAATCTTTTGAGTAATTCCCTTATGTACTTGCTTTGGATGATGGAGATTCTTTCTTTTATTTGTTTGATTTAGAGTCCGAGAAAGAATGTAAGTTCTCCCATCATGCTCATCTCGAACTCCCCCTGCATGAGCTTTGCAAAATCTTAACAAAAAGTTTCATTAGTAGACCCAAAAATAATGTCATCAACATATATTTGTATAACTAATATATCATTTTGATTTCTTTTAATGAAAAGGGTTGTGTTTACATTACCTCTTGAAAAATCATTATTAAGTAAAAATTTGCTTAGCCTTTCATACCAAGCCCTGGGTGCTTGTTTTAAGCCATATAGAGCTTTATTTAATTTAAAAATATGATTAAGAAAAATATGATTTTCAAAACCTGAGGGTTGTTCTACATAGACTTCTTCAGCAATATATCCATTTAAAAAGGCACTTTTGACATCCATTTGGTATAATTTAAATTTTATAAAACAAGCATATGCAAGTAGAAGTCTAATTGCCTCTAATCTAGCAACAGGTGCAAAGGTCTCATCAAAATCAATTCCTTCTTCTTGATTATAACCCTTAGCAACCAATCTTGCTTTATTTCTTATTACATTTCTATGTTCATCTAATTTATTCCTAAAAATCTATTTTGTGCCAATTATTGAATAGTTTTTAGGTCTTGATACTAAAGTCCATACATTATTTCTTTCAAACTGATTAAGTTCTTTTTGCATTGCATTAATCCAATTATAATCTTTTTCAGCTTCTTCAATGGTTTTAGGTTCAAGATGAGAGACAAAAGTAAAATGATTGAATGCATCTTTAAGTGAAGAATGAGTTCTTACACCCTGTAAAGGATCACCAATAATTAGCTCCTTGGGGTGATTGTGAACATACCTCCATTCTTTGGGTAGATCATTTGTACCCTGAGGTTGTTCATGTTGTTCTTCACCTCCCTCATCCTGTTTGTCTTTATGTTCCTCATCATCTTGAATTGTTGAATCTTTCAGAGTGATCTCCTTCATTCCTTCTATAAGAGGATCTACATCATCAACACCTTCATTCTTTCTTGAAGGAAGATCGTTAGTTTCATCAAAGACAACATGTATTGACTCCTCTACTACTAAGGTTCTTTTGTTAAAAACTCTAAAAGCTTTACTAGAGGAGGAGTAACCAAGAAAAATCGCTTCATCAGATTTTGCATCAAATTTTCCAAGTCTTTCTTTACCATTATTTAACACAAAATATCGGCAATCAAAAACATGAAAATATGCAATATTAGGTTTTCTTCCTTTCCAAAGCTCATAAGGGTTTTCTTTAAAATTTGTCTAATTAGAGCATGGTTTAATATGTAACATGCTGTGTTAATAGCTTCCGCCCAAAAGTATCTTGGAAGGTTGCTTTCACATAGTATGGTACGGGCCATTTCTTCTAGGATTCTATTTTTCCTTTCTACTACTCCATTTTGTTGGGGTGTCTTAGGTGCAGAAAAATTATGGCCTATTCCTTTTTCATCACAAAATTTTTCAAAGTCTTAATTTTCAAATTTGGTTTCATGATCACTTCGAATATTTTGAATTGAAAATCCTTTCTCATTATTGACTTTTCGGTAAAATTTAGAGAAAACTTGAAAAGTTTCATCTTTGTGTGCCAAGAAGAAAACCCATGTAAAATGAGAGAAATCATCAATAATTACAAAACCATATCGTTTTCCTCCTAGACTAGTAGTTCTAGTAGGTCCAAATAAATCCATGTGCAATAGCTCTAATGGTCTAGAAGTTGAAACAATATTTTTAGATTTGAATGAAACTCTTGTTTGTTTACCTAGTTGGCATGCATCACAGATTCTATCCTTTTTAAAGTTCAATTTTGGCAAACCAAGAATCAATTCCTTCTTAATGAGTTTTGAAAGTGAATGCATGCTTATATGTGCAAGCCTACGATGCCAAAGCCAACTAGTCTCATTAATCTTAGCATTCAAGGATACTAGGCATTGCATGTTTATCTTGGATAGATGATTCAAATCTACCATATAAACATTACCATGTCTATGTCCAACAAATTTAATGCCTTCATTAATAGGACTAGTTACAATGCAAACAGAAGATTCAAAAATAACTTTATATCCTTTATCACAAAATTGACTAATACTTAGTAAATTATGCTTTAAACCATCTACTAACAAAATATTTTCAATGTACTTGGAGGGAGTGATACCAATGTTACCTATACCGATGATCTTTCCTTTACCATTGTCTCCAAAGGTGACCATCCCTCCATTCTTAGCATCAAGTGTGATGAATTGAGATTCATCACCAGTCATGTGTCTCGAGCATCCGCTATCAAGATACCATTTTCTGTTTGCTCCTTGGGATGTTAGACACACCTGCAGGCAAAAGTCAAGTTTTTGCTTTAGGTACCCAAGCTTTCTTGGGTCCTTTTTGGTTAGTCATAATGGTTCCTTTTGGAACCCATATTTTCTTTACATTTGAGTTTACAGATTTGTTAGAGAAATAAGTGTATGACTTGTGTCCTACTCTACCACATTTGAAGCAAGTAATATTAAAAAATTTATTACTTCAAAAGTTTACATAGATGTTTTTCAGATACTTTTATTTCTTCAAGGGGTTATAGCCAAGTCCAGCCTTATCATATATGGCCTTTTGATTTTTAAGAATCATATTAAGTTTATTTGAACTCAAGGTAAATTTTTCAACTATTGATTTTAGCTTGACAATTTCATTCTTTAAAATTTGATTTTTTTGAAACAGGGTGGATTTTTCAATTGAAATACTTTCATTTTATTTCAGTAAAGATTGATTTTTTAATTTTAGATCTTTATTCTTTACCCCTAGTTTCTTTAGTTCATCAATTAAATCATAAAAAACTTCATGAAGTTTTTCAAAGGTAAAGTCACTAGGAGTTTCAAAATTTACCTCTTTTTCATGTGCCATAAGGCACAAGTTGGCTTGTTCAGTTAAGCCTTCCTCTTCGGAGCTTGAGTCATCACTTCCACTCCAAGTGGCCATCATGGCCTTCTTCTTGTACTTCTCGGGATCCTTCTTCAGTTGTGGGCATTCAGACTTGAAATGTCCCGATTTCTTGCATTCATAGCAGATAAGGGGTTGATCTTTATCCTTTTCTTTGCTATGTTTCCCTTTTGTGAGTGGCCTCTTCCTCATTCTTTGTTTTCTTTTTCTCAAAAACTTCTTGAACCTTCTGGTAATGAGAGCCATCTCTTCATCCTGCTCTTCATTTTTGGTGTCATCAGTTTCTTCATCTAGTTGAGCTGTGGATTTGAGGATGATTGTTCTCTTCTTTTTGACTTCTTTCTCTTGATGTTGTTTCATGCTTAATTCATGTGTCATCAGTGATCCAAGAAGCTCTTCCAAAGGTAGGATGTTCAGATCTTTGGCTTCTTGGATAGCGGTCACTCTGGCTTCCCAAGTTCTTGGTAAGGATCTGAGAATCTTTCTCACAAGCTCACTGTTAGAATAGGACTTACCAAGACTCTTTAAACTATATAATATGAGTAAAATGAGTAAATATTTCAGTTATAGACTCATCATGCTCCATTTTAAACAGTTCATATTTATGCACGAGCATGTTAATTTTGGACTCCTTTACTTGATTAGTTTCTTCATGGGTTACTTTTAATCTATCCCATATTTCTTTAGCAGACAAGCAAGTTGAAATATGATTAAATTCATTAGCATCAAGAGCACAATATAGAACATTTATAGCTTTAGCATTTAGTAGGACCATTTTCTTATCAACCTCATCCCAATCTTTTTCAGGTTTGGCTGATTCCACACCATCAATAATTTTAGTGGGTGTGTGAGGTCCGTTTACTATGATACTCCACATATCATAGTCGAGTGCTTGAATGAAGATTTTCATCCGAGCTTTTCAATAGGTATAGTTGGACCCATTGAAAAGTGAAGGTCGGTTAGTGGACTGCCCCTCGGCTAGAGAAGTGCTAACTTGAGTTGCCATAGATTTTTAGCTCTTTGATTGGTTAGATCAAAGTAAGGCTAGAGCACTGGGCTCTGATACCACTTGTTGCCCAGCTATGCAACCCAAGAGGGGGGTGAATTGGGTTTTTAAAAATTTTAAACTTAACTTACACCTTGTGAAGAGCAAGATAAATAAGAAGAGGATAGTTGATTCAAGGCTAATGATTAAATGCAAGAATGCAAGAGAATAAAGAAGATCTAAAAGGAGAGCAATTAAACACGGTACAAACAAGAGGATTTATAGTGGTTCGGTGCCAACCTTGCACCTACATCCACTCTCCAAGCTCCTATATGGAAATTTCAATCCACTAACTTGTATTCAACTTGAATACACTCATCGGAACCTCCGACTCTAGCTATCTCAAGCTAGTTCACTTGTTTTCTGGGTACAAGCCAACCCAATAAAATCCGATTCAAGATTTAGATCAACCTTTCCATATTTTAGAACCCTTCCAAAACAAAAACAATAACTCAAAAAGAGTATTACAATTAATAGCACAGAAAATATAAAAGAAGCTCCTTTAATGAGCGAATGAGGCTTTAAATACACTTTACTCAAATAGAAGAACCCTCTTTCTGATTTCCTCAAGGTGGTTGGAGACTTGAATGAGCACTTGAGGAGTTGGTGAGCTTGAATTAAAAGTTTCTTGAATGCTTTGAGTGGGCTCTTGCTTAGGGCTGAAAAGTATGCTTGAAATCCTCTTTTCAAAAATCCCTCTTATGCTTGATTCCCACCTTTTAGTCCCTTTTATATCTTTAAGGAATGGTGGAGAGCAATCTGGGCTGAAATAGAGCCGTTAGACCACATTAAATGAGCATTAAATATACTTAAAATGAGTTAAAAACTAGCCGTTGTGAAATTTTTTCGTTACAGGGGTCGACTCATGCTCATGGGTCGACTCATGGGGTCGACCTTTGTGGAAAATAGCAGAAAATAATGGTTTTGTAATTTTGGCCTAAAAATAGCAGGGGTCGACTCATGCCTGGGGGTCGACCCATGGGGTCGACTCATAGACTGTGCCAGCCAAAAAATTCTGCGTGCCAATCAGCCCTTTGTACCATGAGTCGACTCATGGGGTTGACTCAAATTTACAAACATGAATATCTTTCAAAATACATATCCAAAAACTATAAAATTTTCTCCAATGGATCACAAATCTTTTGTTCTTGCTCTTGATGCTATCAAATCAAAATTTGATAAAATTATGATTTTGCCCCTGAAATGCATTAAGTCTTTTTCAAGCAAAAATCATCAGTAACCCCTTCAAATGCTTTGTAATCATCAAAATCAATCTAAGGAGCAACATTGATCGCACCGACTTATTTATTGAAATACTTATATTTCATCTATATCATAAGATAAAAAATTATGTTGGTTTAAATAATATTATTTATAAGTAAATAAATAACGTATCACTAATGTAACTTACAAGATCATCAAACTATTTTATAAATTTTCTCCTATGTCGATTATCGGTATCCGTATTATTCTCTCTATATAGTATACTCTTGTGCTCACTGTAAGAAATTATGATTTTTAATTTTACATCGATATAGAAAATTTTCTTAAATATTAAACAGTATGGTAAGATGGTACTTACTTAATAAAATCTTTAATTTTTTCATAATTATTTAGAACATAAAAGTATGCCTTGGATAGCTCGTTCACGTTTATAAATTCATATCTTTTTGCACCAATAGGTTGAACCATTTGTTTAAATATAGACAATGTTGGTTCATTGTCATCCCATTTATGATTTGCGTTATGATCTGTACGATTGAATCTTATTTCAATATAGTCAAGATACATCGAGTAGAATGTGACACACTAGGTAGCTATATATGCTTCTGCTATAGACTCTTCAAGCCTTGCTTTATTACACACATACTTTTTTAAGGTGCACAAGAATCTGTAAATAAAAATAAATTTAAATTTTAAAAATATATTTATATCTTATAATTGATATGATAAAGTATGTATAATTTCTTTACCTTTCAATAGGATACATCCATCGATAATGTACCTGTTGGTGCAAAAATCCGCTTGCGCCGGAGAAGCTAGAGTCGAGGGAGTCGCGGTCGCCGTCGGGACCTGCAAAAGAAGTCTAAACCGAAGGTGGGGTTGCTCCAACAAGACCCTCTGACACTCAAGTCAGTTCTCTGCCTCAACAAGAATGGAGTGCTCGAACGGAAATTTTAGCAAAGTTTTTAGGTAAAAAAATAAGAGCTTATAGAATAACGTATCTGGGATTTCTCTTTTATAGACGGAGGGGGCAATAAATTGATAGCGACGCCTGTAACCGTCTGGTAGTGGGCCACCCAGAGTCAGGAGAAATTTATTGTGGAGGGTAGTGGAGTGGGATCATGGCTATCGCCGTGGCTCGCCACGTGGAATCAGTTACGGAGAATGGAGCGGCGTCCGCTGTCGTGACTCGTCAGGGAGTGGTGGACTCGCACAGAATCCGCCGCAGGGAGTGGAGCAGAGTCGTGGCCGTTAATACGGCCTGTCAGGGAGTAATGGGCCTACGCAGGGTCCGCCGCAAGGAGTGGAGCAGTGGTATCCGTTACTATGGCTTGTCAGGGGATCCAGACTTGTTGGCCGAAGTTCGGTTGGAGTCGGTAGCGAGGTTCGGCACCCGTAGGAGTTTGGACGAGGTCTTCCCGCAGCCGGGATAGAAGACGAAGTCTGACTCTCGTAAAAGTCCGGACGCAGTCTTCTTGCAGTTGGGGGTCGTAGGCGGAGTTCGGCTCCTGTAGGAGTCCGGGCGGAGTCTTCCTGCAATCGAAATCAAAAATGAAGTCCGGCTCCCGTAAGAGTCTGGACGAGGCTTACCAGCGACAGAAGTCGTGGACGGAGCCTGGCTCCCGTAGGAGCCCAGGCGGGGTCTTCCTTGCTGCAGAAATCGTGGGCGGAGCCTGGCTCCCGTAGGAGTCCGGGCGGAGTCTTCCTTGTTGTAGAAGTCGTGGACAGAGCCCGGCTCCCGTAGGAGTCCGGGCGGAGTCTTCCTTGCTGTAGAAGTCGTGGACGGAGCCCGGCTCCCGTAGGAATTCGGGCGGAGTCTTCTTTGCTACAGAAACTGTGGACGGAGCCCGGCTCCTGTAGGAGCCCGGGTGGGGTCTTCCTTGCTGCAGAAATCGTGGGCGGAGCCCGGCTCCCGTAGGAGTCCGGGCGGAGTCTTCCTTGCTGTAGAAGTCGTGGACGGAGCCCGACTCCCGTAGGAGTCCGGGCGGAGTCTTCCTTGCTGTAGAAGATGTGGACGGAGCCCGGCTCCCGTAGGAGTCCGGGCGGAGTCTTCCTTGCTGCAGAAATCGTGGACGGAGCCCGGCTCCCATAGGAGTCCGGGCGGAGCGACGGGAGCTCACCAACAGTTGTTCAAAGCCGGAAGAGACTCGCGAGGGTCGACCCTACCAAGAACTTCGGCCGAGGGTATTTTATGCCCAACACCAGTCCCCCCACTTTCGAGTTTGAATTTCGAATGAAGGAAGTACGGAGAGGTTGTCGCAGCCGAAGTTCTCCCCCGGACGTCCGGGCGCAACCATCCTCGGATATGTCGGCATTTAATGCGCACATGCCAGAGCCCTTTTTTCGATTAGGGCGACCCGAAGAGTCTTTTCGGAACTCCCACCGAGATGTGATCCCAAGCGTCGTGCCATGGAAATTTGCGAACAGTCAATCCTCGATAGCGGCGAGTGGGACACGCGGGACACGTGGTAAGCACCGGTTGGTCTAGAGACGCCCGCCATCATAATTGCGCTAAGATTCGCTGCCTATTTAAACCCCCTACCCTTCCTTCGGGGCTTTACTCCGCCAAAAGGACGGCACCTTTCTTTCGTCTGAGAGCCTAGCTATTCAGCCACTCCCTCGATGCCCTTGTCAACTCCGAGCATCCTCCGCATCGGTCTTTGCCGTCTTCAGCCCCCCAATTCCTCTCTAAGGGGTTTCCCCGCCATGTCCTCCACTCCGGAGGCCATCCTCAAGGGGATGTCAAGGGTTTGGAGGAAGGCAAGGAGGAGAACAGTGGTCCGCGAGTTCTCCGGTCATCGAGCGGCCGCTGAAGGTCCCCGTCGCTTCAAAGGGGGCTCGAGGAAGAATTTCTTCAACAACAGGGGTTTAATAATGGGGACTGCCGGTAAAAGCGTTCTGCCCGAGAATTTTGGAGTAACAAGATGGGGTGATACTGATCAGGAGGGCAGAGCTGTCGTCACAAGCTGTGGCGGGATCCTTGATGTCGTCGGGGCCGAGGGACCAGAAGCGGTCGGCATCGATGGTGGGGTAGTAAAACTTGTTGCGGGGACGGTGGAAGTAGCGCATGCCGACCTTGTCAGAGCATTCTGGACGGCGGCTGTCACGGAGCATTCGGTGATGGCGCATATCTCTGGCACCACCGCTGCCTCCAGGGTGACTCCGGTTCTTCTTGAAACAGGTCTTCGTCGCTGCTGCCGTTGCCCTTACTGCCCCCTGGAATCTATCCCATCCTTTTCCCCCTGGGGTTGGGACTTCGAAGGTGGAGCGAAACAAGGCGGGGCGAGAGCCGATAGGCCTGCCACATGCACTGGAAAACGTGGCTGGGAAGGACAGATACGGGAAGAGAAGTTTGCAGCTTGAAGCGGCCTCCGGTGTATCCTTCCAAGCCGTGTTCTCAGGCCTTGTAATAATGTATTCTTTTCTGGCCCTCTGGGTCTTGTAACGTACATCTTGTTAGTTAAAAAATGAGAAGGAGATTTTGTTACCTCGTCCGCACCTTGCATCGAATTGTTGTCTGTCGAACTTCCTTCCTTTTCTCATCTTTTCTTCTTCTTTTTTCTCTCTTCTTCTTTTTTTTTTTTTTTTTTTTAACATCATCCTAAGGCCACTGGTGGCCCTTTTGTTCATGTTGAATTGTCATTTGCCGAGCTCCTTTTCAATTTTTGCATCGTTCGAAGATACCCGGTTGCCATCGCATCGACCCATCTTCTCCGTCAGTGGCCACAGACTCGCTTGGGGGCCATTCGGGCTTGGTGTCCCCCTCAAGGCTTGAGCTCGAAGGTCCGAGCTTCTGTCACCCTGAGGAAGTTGTCCTACCTTGGATTTGCGTCGAAAGCTTCCTTGAAAGCTGGGACTCCTGATGGGAGCCCCAATCCCTGCTGTGACAGGGTTCTCTGCACCTTGGATGCTGTTTGTTTTCCAATCGCCGCTGATGTGGTCCATCGCCTTTCTTTTTCTTTTTTGCTTGGAATTTTTCCTCCACTCTCAGTGAGGCTACAGGAGTTCGGATCCCGTAGGCGAAGTCGGGGTGAAGTTCGGCTCCCGTGGGAGTCTGGGCGAAGATCACCAGTGGTTGAAGTTGGTGACGAAGCCCAGCTCCCGTAGGAGTTCGGACGGAGTCCTCCCTATGATTGGAGTTGCAGACGGAGCCCGACTCCCGTAGGAGTCCGATCGGAGCTTACCACCGGTTGAAGTTGGTGACGGAGCCCGGCTCCCGTAGGAGTCCGGGCCTTCGACTTCGCTCAATCTAGGGCGAGGTTCTCCTCCTGTCCTTAGCAGGGCTGTGGGGGCGCGTATGGGCGTTGCAGGGCCTCTCCCCCCATCCGGTCTAAATAAAATTGGGCCTTCGACTTTGCTCAAGTTAGGGCGAGATTTTCCTCCTGTCCCTAACAGGGCTGTGGGGGCGCATATGGGCGTTGCAGGGCCTCTCCCTCCATCCGGTCTAAATGGAACCGGACCTTCGAGTTTGCTCAAGTTAGGATGAGATTTTCCTCCTGTCCCTAACAGGGCTGTGGGGGCGCATATGGGCGTTGCAGGGCCCCTCCCCCCATCCGATCTAAATGGAATCGGGCCTTCGACTTTGCTTAAGTTAGGTTGAGGTTTTCCTCCTGTCCCTAACAGGGCTGTGGGGGCGCATATAGGCGTTGCAGGGCCTCTCCCCCCATCCGGTCTAAATGGAACCGGGCCTTCGACTTTGCTCAAGTTAGGACAAGGTTCTCCTCCTGTCCTTAACAGGGCTGTGGGGGCGCATATGGGCATTGCAGGGCCTCTCCCCCCATCCGATCTAAATGGAACCGGACCTTCGACTTTGCTCAAGTTAGGGCGAGATTTTCCTCCTGTCCCTAACAGGGCTGTGGGGGCGCATATGGGCGTTGCAGGGCCTCTCCCCCCATCCGATCTAAATGGAACCGGGCCTTCGACTTTGTCGGGATGAGGTTTCCCTTTCGTTTCTGATGCAGTTTGTTTGAATTGTCCAAAGACATACAGGTATGCAACTTTCAATTAAAATGAAGTTATTGGTAGTACATCCGTAAGTTTTTCGAGCTCCATGATCGTGGGAGGTCGGCTCCTCCGAGTTCCTTAAGATAATAAGTTCCGGGCCGGACTACTTCTTTGACTTCATACAGTCCTTCCCAGTTTGGGGCGAGTTTCCTCCGGTCCTGAGGTTGCGAGACAGCGGCTCGTCGAAGTACTAGATCTCCCATCCTAAAGGCTTTGTTAATAGCGGGGGTGAGCCAAGGTAGCTCCTTAATTCTTTGAACGCCTGTTGGCACTCAGAGGTCTAACAGAAGTTCTTCGGCTGCTTGAGGGTTTGAAAGAAGGGCAAGCACCATTCGGCCGACCTTGCGATGAAGCGATTAAGAGCCGCTATCCTCCCTGTGAGGCGCTGAACCTCTTTTATCGACTTTGGGACGGCCATCTCCTGGATGGCGCAAATTTTCTCTGGATTGGCCTCGATCCCGTGCTCTGATACCATGAAGCCCAGGAACTTTCCTGAGGTTATGCCGAAAGCATATTTAGTTGGGTTCAGCTTCATTCTATATTTTCGAAGGACGTTGAAGGTCTCCTTGAGGTCGGCGACATGATCTCTGGAAGATTTGCTTTTTACGAGCATATCATCCACGTAGACCTCCATGTTACGGCCGATCTGCTCCTTGAAGATTTTGTTCACCAACCGTTGGTAGGTTGCGCCCGCATTCTTGAGACCGAAAGGCATGACCCTGTAACAGTAAAGGCCACGATTAGTGATGAAAGCTGTCTTTTCCTCATCCTCCGACGTCATTCTAATTTGATTATAGCCGGAGAACACATCCATGAAGGTGAGGAGCTCATGGCCCGAGGTCGCGTCCACCAGTTGATCGATTCTGGGAAGGGGGTAGCTGTCCTTCGGACAGGCCTTATTCAGCTTTTTGAAGTCTATGCACATCCTCCACTTGCCGTTTGCTTTTTTGACCAGGACAACGTTGGAAATCCAATCAGGATAATTGACTTCCTTAATGAATCCGGCCTTAAGGAGCTTATCCACTTCCTCGGCTATCGCCTTCTGCCTCTCCGGAGCATGACTTCGGATTTTTTCTTTCGTCGGTCGATGCTTTGGATCGACGGCCAGATGATGCTCCATGACTTCCGTGTCAATCCCCGGTATGTCTGCTGGAACCCAAGCGAAAATGTCCGCATTCCTTCGTAGAAAATCAATGAGATGCGTCCGCACCTCCTCCCCTAGGTTGGAGCCGATCATCGCTACATGCTCTGTGTTCCCGTCGTTCAAAGGGATTGGTACCAGATCTTTGATTGGGGTGCCCCTCTCTTCGGTGAGGTCATCGCGAGCATCCAGTCCATCGATGGGGCAGGAGTCAGATTGATCGCTTCTTCGTAAGGCTATATTGTAGCAGTGTCTAGCCAGGGCTAGGTCTCCCCAGACCTCTCCGGTCCCCTGGTTGGTGGAGAACTTCAACTTCAAATGGTAGGTCGATACGATGGCTCGGAGAGCATTGAGGCCAGGTCGGTCGAGGATTGCATTGTAGGCGGATGGCGCCTTCACCACCAAGAAATTCACCAGGGCCCTGGATTGCCTTGGATATTGACCTGCGGCCACAGTCAAAGTTATTATTCCGTCCATCGGAATGGCATCGCCGGTAAACCCTACCAAAGGGGAGCTAATCGGCCTCAGATGACTGTCAAGAGTGGACATTCTTGAAAAGGCATCGTAGAACAAGATGTCGGCCGAACTTCCATTGTCGACAAGAACGCGACGGACGTCGTAATTTGCTATATTCAAGAAAACTATGACCGCGTCATTATGAGGAAATTGGACTCCCTGAGTGTCTTCTTCGGTAAAGGTTATGGGCTCTTCAGTCTTTGCCGCTTGGGGGATACAGCCGGTATGTTGGTCATTTTCTGTCGGGATCCTCCCGAGATGGTGTTGGCGAAATCCGTCGGAGGCCGATCGCCCGGCCACTCCATGCCGGCGACCATAGCCAGAGGGTGCGAGGCCTGGGAAACCAGAGGCGAGATCGGGGTCCGAGATATGGCTGCGGAGGCCGTGGGTAGCTGCACGGATGCTTCGCGAGAAGGCATCGGGCGAGGATCCAGTGGGGGAAAGGAGGAGTGGGTGCCGGAGAAGATGACCGAAGGCGGTCCCGTTGAGCGCTCCTTTAAGAACAAGGATGCTGCGAAGACACAGCCCCTTCCTCTAGCGCCAATCCTGCTGGTGCAAAAATCTGCTTGCGCCGGAGAAGCTGGAGTCGAGGGAGTCGCGGTCGCCGTCGGGACCTGCAAAAGAAGTCTAAACCGGAGGTGGGGTTGCTCCGGCAAGACCCTCTGACGCTCAAGTCAGTTCTCTGCCTCAACAAGAATGGAGTGCTCGAATGAAAATTTTAGCAGAGTTTTTAGGTAAAAAAATGAGAGCTTATAGAATAACGTATCTGGGGTTTCCCTTTTATAGACAGAGGGGGCAACAAATTGATAGTGACGCCTGTAACGGTCTGGTAGTGGGCCACCCAGAGTCAGGAAGAATTTATTACGGAGGGTAGTGGAGTGGGATCATGGCTATCACCGTGGCTCGCCACGTGGAATCAGTTACGGAGAATGGAGCGACGTCCACTGTCGTGACTCGTCAGGGAGTGGTGGACTCGCACAGAATCCGCCGCAGGGAGTGGAGCAGAGTCGTGGCCGTTAATACGGCCTATCAGAGAGTAATGGGGCTACGCAGGGTCCGTCGCAAGGAGTGGAGTAGTGGTGTCCGTTACTGTGGCTTGTCAGGGGATCCAGACTTATTGGCCGAAGTTCGGTTGGAGTTGGTAGCGAGGTCTGGCACCCGTAGGAGTTTGGACGAGGTCTTCCTGCAGTTGGGATAGAAGACGGAGTCTGACTCTCGTAAAAGTCCGGACGCAGTCTTCTTGCAGTTGGGGATCGTAGGCGGAGTTTGGCTCCCATAGGAGTCCGGGCGGAGTCTTCATGCAATCGAAATCAAAAATGAAGTCCGGCTCCCGTAGGAGTCTGGACGAGGCTTACCAGTGGCAGAAGTCATGGACGGAGCCTGACTCCCGTAGGAGCCCGGGCGGGGTCTTCCTTGCTGCAGAAATCGTTGGCGGAGCCTGGCTCCCGTAGGAGTCCGGGCGGAGTCTTCCTTGCTGTAGAAGTCATGGACGGAGCCCGGCTCCCGTAGGAGTGCGGGCGGAGTCTTCCTTGCTGTAGAAGTCGTGGACGGAGCCCGACTCCCGTAGGAGTCCGGGCAGAGTCTTTCTTGCTGTAGAAGTCGTGGATGGAGCCCGGCTCCCGTAAGAGTCCGGGCGGAGTCTTCCTTGCTGTAGAAGTCATGGACGGAGCCCGGCTCCCATAGGAGTCCGGGCGGAATCTTCCTTGCTGCAGAAACTGTGGACGAAGCCCGGCTCCCATAGGAGTCCGAGCGGAGTCTTCCTTGCTGTAGAAGTCGTGGACGAAGCCTGGCTCCCGTAGGAGTCCGGGCGGAGTCTTCCTTGTTGTAGAAGTCGTGGATGGAGCCCGACTCCCATAGGAGTCTGGACGGAGTCTTCCTTGCTGCAGAAACTGTGGACGGAGCCCGGCTCCCGTAGGAGTCCGGGCAGAGTCTTCCTTGCTGCAGAAATCGTGGACGGAGCCCGGCTCCCGTAGGAGTCCGGGTGGAGTCTTCCTTGCTGTAGAAGTTGTGGATGGAGCCCGGCTCCCGTAGGAGTCCGGGCGGAGTCTTCCTTGCTGCAGAAACTGTGGACGGAGTCCGGCTCCCGTAGGAGTCCGGGCGGAGTCTTCCTTGCTGTAGAAGTTATGGACGGAGCCCGGCTCCCGTAGGAGTCCGGGCGGAGTCTTCCTTGCTGTAGAAGTCGTGGACAGAGCCCGGCTCCCGTAGGAGTCTGGTTGGAGTCTTCCTTGCTGCAGAAACTATGGACGGAGCCCAGCTCCCGTAGGAGCCCGTGCGGGGTCTTCCTTGCTGCAGAAATCGTGGGCAGAGCCCAGCTCCTGTTGGAGTCCGGGCGGAGTCTTCTTTGCTGTAGAAGTCATGGACGGAGCCCGACTCCCGTAGGAGTCCGGGCGGAGTCTTCCTTGCTGTAGAAGTCATGGATGGAGCCCGGCTCCCGTAGGAGTCCGGGCGGAGTCTTCCTTGCTGTAGAAGTCATGGACGGAGCCCGGCTCCCGTAGGAGTCCGGGCGGAGTCTTCCTTGCTGTAGAAGTCATGGACGGAGCTCGGCTCCCGTAGGAGTCCGGACGGAGTCTTCCTTGCTGCAGAAATCATGGACGGAGCCCGACTCCCGTAGGAGTCCGGGCGGAGCGACGGGAGCTCACCAACAGTTGTTGAAAGCCGGAAGAGACTCGCGAGGGTCGACCCTGCCAAGAACTTCGGCCGAGGGTATTTTATGCCCAACAGTACCGATCTGGCCAAAAGAGCTTCCTTTGAAAGATGAATAGCTAGATGCACTATAACATCAAAAAATGATAGTGGAAATATTTTTTCTAACTTACAAAGAATGAGTACGATATCCTTCTTTAATTTTTCAAGTAAGTTAATCTTCAATTTTCGGCAATATAGTTCTCGGAAGAACATTCCTAGATCAATCAATGCAGTTTGAACATCACTACACAAATAGCCATGCATGACCACAGGAAGCAAATGTTGCATCATCACATGGGAGTCATGACTTTTCATGCCAGAGATATTGCCGTCGTTGTTCCCAACACATCGCGATACGTTTGAAGCATATGCATCAGAAAAATTTACGATTTTGAACCATCAATAGAAATTTTTTTTTTCCTCACCAAACAGCGAATAACATGCAGGTGACATAAAAAATCTCTCACCTCGACGAACTAAATGCAACTTCGATCAGATTTCTATTTTCTACAAATCAAGGCAAGCTTTTGTACCATCTTTTATTTTTCTTGGATTGTTCAATACAATCCGATGATATTATCATAAATATTCTTTTCAATGTGCATTACATCCAGATTATAACAAAGTAGTAGCTGCTTCCAATAAGGTAGTTCGAAAAAAATACTTCGTTTCATCCAATTCAGCTCAGCTTCAGTACACTTCCGCTTATGAATACCCGATGTTTTTCTAAATTGGATATTTTCAATGACTTCAAGTTATTCTAAAATTTTTGCTCCACTTAACTCCTTAGGTAGCGGACATCGGTCAGACTTACCATCAAAATATTGGTTATAACGGATCCTTCAAGAATGATTAGTAGGAAGAAACCGTCGATAACTCATGAAACATATTTTCTGTCCGTTCCTTAAATGTAAAGAGGATGGATCCCTATTGTATATTGGATATACAAGATATCCTTTGGTGCTCCATCCAGATAAGTTTTCATATGCAGAAAAATCATTTATGGTCCATAGAATCGAAGCATGCAACTTAAAATTACTTCGACTCACAGAATCATATATCTGTACCCCATTTTTCCATAGCTCTTTCAGATCATTGATTAAAGGTTGTAGATATACATCAATTTTATTACCTGATACTTTTGGATCCAGAATCAACAGTGACATAAAAATAAATGATTCTTTCATGCACTTCCAAAGTGACACATTATATACAACTAGCATCACAGGCCACATGCTGTAAGAGGTACTCAGATTACCAAAGGGATTAAATCCATCTATCGCTAGACCAAACCAGATATTACGTGGGTCACTCACAAAGTGCAGATGCTTTGCATCGATGTCTTTCCATACTAAAGAGTCAGTCGGGCGGCTAAATAGGAATATGAATATAGCTAAGTTTTATTTTCTGCATGTATATTTTTACTTTAGAATATGATTTTGAAAGTCTCTCTCCATCGAGAAGAGCTGCTTTAATCAATGTTAAAATTTGATCAAATGACTTCTGACTCCATCGGTTCATGATTTTAATATGAAGTAATTTTATCAAAAACTCTAACTTGAAAAATTTTGTACAATTTGGATAAAGTGGCTCTCGTGCATCCCTTACAAGCTTTGCAAGCTGTTCAGAAGTCCCTTCTACCTCAAGCCAGATATTCTGTTCATGATCAGAATTGCTTTCAGATGCAGTAGTGTTGCTCCTAGATTGATTTTGATGATTACAAAGCAGATTGAAGGGATACAAATAATTTTAAAATGAAAAAGTCCTTATGCTCTTCAAGGGCAAAATCATAATTTCACTAAAATCCTGATTTGATAGTATCATTTGGTAGAACAAATGATTTGAAATCTATTGGTGAAAATTTCATTGTGTTTGGACTTATATTTTTGAAGTTATGAAGGTTTGAAGTGCATGAGTCGACTCATGAGTCAACTCATGGCACTGTGAGCTGATTGGCACGCAAAAATTCTCCTTGGCACGCTAGTTTTCTGGCTTGGCACGACCTGTGAGTCGACTCATGAGTCGATCCACAAGGCATGAGTCGACTCATGAGTCGACCCCTGCTAATTTGAGCCAAGAATTTCCAGAAATGCATTCTCTGGTTTTTGCAACAGAGGTCGACTCATGAGTCGACCCCTGAAGCATGAGTCGACTCATGAGTCGACCCCTGCGACGGAAAATATCAGCAACGGCTATTTTTTTGCCTGTTTTAATTATCATTTATGCTTCCTAAAAATCCTCTAACGGCTCTTTATCTACCTAAATTGTTTTCTCTTGCTTTTAATGCTACAAAATACTTTAAATGGTGAAAGAAATTGCAGATTAAATAGCGGATCAAACGTGAAATCAAAAGAAGAGAAGAATAGAAGAAAGGATCCGAAATTTGCAAGAAAAAGCCTGAGAACAACGAAAAATCTAAAAAGAAAAAGAGAGAGGATCCACAATATACCAGAGAGATTGTGAAAGAGAAAAGCAAGATCTTTCAAGGAGAGAATTCTTCACGCCTATTGTTTCAACCTTGATCTAGAGATCGTTCAAAGCTTTCAAGAGATCTTCAATCAACAATCAACCTCTTCTCAAGCATTCAAGCGTTCATCCACTTTGAGAAAATTCGAAAAAGGGGTTCTTCATTTGAGTAAAGCTTTTATTGTTATATTCGCTCATTTAAGGAGCTGTTATTGTATTAATCTGTGCTCAAAATTTTCTTACTCTTTGTGAGTTTTTGTTCTTATTTTTGGAAGATTTCCAAAACAAGAAAAGGTTGATCCAAACCTGAAATCGGAGTGTTTTGGGTTTACTTGTACCCAGAAAACAAGTGATCTAGCTTGGGATAGCTAGTGTCGGAGTTTCCGATGTTTTGTATTCGGGTTGAATACAAAGGATAGTGGATTGAAATTCCCAAGTAGGATCTTGGGGAGTGGATGTAGGTGCAAGGTTAGCATCGAACCACTATAAATTCTTGTGTTTATGATGTGCTTTATCTCTTCACTTTATTTCTTTATTATATTCTTGCATTCCTGCCTTAGGGAATTAATATTGAATTAAAGTCTTTGTTTTGTTCTTCATAAGTAATCTGTTGGGCTTAAAATTTTTTAGAAACCCAATTCACCCCCCCTCTTGGGTTGCATAGCTGGGCAACAAGTGGTATCAGAGCTGGTGCTCTAGCCCTTCTTTGATCTAACAATCAAAGAGCCAAAGATCTATGGCAACCCATGTCGGTATTTCTCTAGCCGAGGGGCAATCTAC
Organism: Elaeis guineensis; assembly: GCF_000442705.2. Taxonomy (NCBI): domain Eukaryota; kingdom Viridiplantae; phylum Streptophyta; class Magnoliopsida; order Arecales; family Arecaceae; genus Elaeis; species Elaeis guineensis. The sequence goes on from NC_025994.2 coordinate 18,340,395, forward strand.
AAACTGACCTCCACTTTTCAATGGGTCTAATTACACCTATTGGAAAGCTCGGATGAAGATATTCATACAAGCACTCGACTATGATATGTGGAGTATCATAGTGAATGGTCCTCACACACCCACGAAGATTATAGATGGTGAGGAGTCAACCAAACCCGAGAAAGAATGGGATGAGGTTGACAAGAAATTGGCATAATTAAATGCCAAAGCCATGAATGTTCTTTATTGTGCACTAGATGCTAGTGAATTTAATCGCATTTCTACTTGTGCATCTGCTAAAGAAATATGGAATAGGTTAGAAGTAACCCATGAGGGAACAAATCAAGTAAAAGAGTCTAAAATAAACATGCTTGTACATAAATATGAATTGTTCAAAATAGAGCATGATGAGTCCATAACTGCTATGTTTACTCGTTTTACTGATATAATCAATGGTTTAAAGAGTCTTGGCAAATCTTATACTAACAGTGAACTTGTAAGGAAGATTCTCAGGTCACTGCCAAGAACTTGGGAAGCCAAGGTGACTGCCATCCAAGAAGCAAAGGACTTGAACACTCTACCTCTAGAAGAGCTTCTTGGATCCTTGATGACTCATGAACTTAGCATGAAGCAACATCAAGAGGATGAAATCAAAAAGAAAAGAACCATTGCCCTCAAATCCACAACTTTGCCTGATTATGAAACGGATGAATCTGAAGATGAAGATCAGGATGAAGAGATGGCTCTCATCACCCGGAAATTTAAGAAGTTTCTAAGAAAAAGGAAACAGGGGATGAGAAAGAAATTCACAAAAGGGGATCAAAGCAAAGAAAAGGAGAAAGATCAACCCCCTATATGCTACGAGTGCAAGAAGCCAGGACATTTCAGATCCGAATGTCCACAATTGAAGAAAGGTCCAAAGAAGTTCAAAAAGAAGGCAATGATGGCGACCTGGAGTGCGAGTGATGACTCAAGCTCCGACGAGGAAACCTCAACAGAACAAGCCAATCTGTGCCTGATGGCACATGAAAATGAGGTAACTTCTGAATCCACTAGTGAATTTACTTTTGAAGAATTGCATGAAGCACTCTATGATTCAATTGATGAATTAAAGAAACTAGGGAAGAAAAACAAAGAGCTGAAATTGGAAAATCAGTCCTTAGTGAAACAAGCTGAAAATCTTTCAATTAAAAAATTCTCCTTGATTCAAGAAAATCAAAACTTAAAGGATGAAATGAACAAGCTGAAATCTATAGTAGATAAGTTCACCTTAAGTTCAAACAAACTAAATATGATCCTTGAAAATCAGAAAGCTATATATGATAAAGCTGGACTTGGTTATAAACCCCTGAAGAAACAAAAATTTCTGAAGGATATTTATTCAAGTAACAAGTCTACAAATATTACTTGTTTTAAATGTGGAAGAATAGGACATAAATCATACACATGTCTTATTAACAAATATGCAAACACAAAAAAAATATGGGTTCCAAAAGGAACCATTCTGACTAACCTGAAAGGACCCAAGAAAGCTTGGGTACCTAAGACAGAAACGTGACCTTTGCTTGCAGGTGTGTCTAGCATCCCAAGAAGGAAACAGGAAATGGTATCTTGACAGCGGATGCTCGAGACACATGACTGATGATGAATCACAATTCATCACGCTGGATGCTAAGGATGGAGGGATGGTCACCTTTGGAGATAATGGCAAAGAAAAGATCATCGGGATAGGTAACATTGGTATCACTCCCTCCAAATACATTGAGAATGTTTTATTAGTTAAAGGTTTAAAGCATAACTTACTTAGCATTAGTCAATTCTGTGATAAAGGGTATAAAGTAAGTTTTGAATCATCTGTTTGCATTGTGACGAGTCCTATTAACGATGGCATTAAATTTATAGGACATAGGCATGGCAATGTTTATATGGTAGACTTGAATGATTTAACTAAATTAGACATGCAATGCCTAGTTTCCTTAAATGCTAAAATAAATGAGACTAGTTGGCTGTGGCATCGTAGACTTGCACACATTAGCATGCATTCTCTCTCAAAATTAATTAAAAAGGATTTAGTTCTCGGTTTGCCAAAACTGAATTTTGAAAAGGATAAAATTTGTGATGCATGCCAATTAGGTAAACAAACTAGAGTATCATTTAAATCCAAAAACACTGTTTCAACTTCTAGACCTTTAGAGCTCTTACATATGGATTTATTTGGACCAACTAGAACCACTAGTCTAGGAGGAAAATGATATGGATTTGTAATAATTGATGATTACTCTCGTTTTACTTGGGTTTTCTTTTTAGCTCACAAAAATGAAACTTTTCAAATTTTCACTAAATTTCATCGAAAAGTCACTAATGAAAAAGGGTTTTCAATTCAAAATATTAGAAGTGATCATGGAACAAAATTTGAAAATCATGACTTTGAAATTTTTTGTGATGAAAATGGAATTGGCCATAACTTCTCTGCTCCTAGGACACCCCAACAGAATGGGGTAGTTGAAAGGAAAAACAGAACCTTAGAAGAAATGGCCCGTACCATGCTTTGTGAAAGCAACCTTCCAAAATATTTTTGGGCGGAAGCAATTAACACAGCATGTTACATTTTAAATCGTGCTTTAATTAGACAATTTTTAAAGAAAACCCCCTATGAACTTTGGAAAGGAAGAAAACCAAATATTGCATATTTTCATGTTTTTGGTTGCCGATGTTTTGTATTAAATAATGGTAAAGAAAAACTTGGTAAATTTGATGCAAAATCAGATGAAGCAATCCTTCTAGGTTACTCCTCCACTAGTAAAGCATTTAGAGTTTTCAACAAAAGAACTTTAGTAGTTGAGGAGTCCATACATGTTGTCTTTGATGAATCTAACGATCTTCCTTCAAGGAAGAATGAGGGTGTTGATGATGCAGATCCACTAATAGAAGGTATGAAGGAGATCACTTTGAAAGATTCAGCAACTCCAAAAGACAAGGATCAAGAAGACGAACAAAATGAAAGAGGTGAAGAAATTCAAGAACAACCTCAAGGTACAAATGACCTACCCAAGGAATGGAGGTATGTTCACAACCACCCTAAGGAGTTAATTATTGGTGACCCTATGCATGGGGTAAAAACTCGTTCTTCACTAAGAGATGCAGTTAATCATTGTGCTTTTGTATCTCATCTTGAACCTAAAACTTTTGAAGAAGCTGAAAATGATCATAATTGGATTAATGCTATGCAAGAGGAACTTAATCAATTTGAAAGAAATAATGTTTGGACCTTAGTATCAAGACATAAAGATTTTTCAATAATTGGAACAAAATGGGTCTTTAGAAACAAATTAGATGAGCATGGAAATGTAATTAGAAATAAAGCAAGACTGGTTGCTAAGGGATATAATCAAGAAGAAGGAATTGATTTTGATGAAACCTTTGCACCTGTTGCTAGATTAGAAGCCATTAGACTTCTACTTGCTTATGCTTGCTTTATGAAATTCAAACTATTTCAAATGGATGTTAAAAGTGCATTTTTAAATGGATATATCTCTGAAGAAGTATATGTAGAACAACCCCCTGGATTTGAAAATCATGCTTTTCCCAATCATGTCTTTAGATTAAATAAAGCTTTATATGGTCTAAAACAAGCACCTAGAGCATGGTATGAAAGGCTAAGCAAATTTCTACTAAATAATGGTTTCTCAAGAGGCAATGTAGATACAACCCTATTTATTAAAAGAAACCAAAATGATATGCTAATTATACAAATTTACGTTGATGACATAATTTTTGGGTCTACTAATGAATCCCTTTGTCAAGACTTTGCTAAGCTTATGCAGGGAGAGTTCGAGATGAGCATGATGGGAGAACTCACCTTCTTCCTCGGACTCCAAATCAAATAATCAAAAGAGGGAATCTCCATCACCCAAAGCAAGTACACCAAGGAACTACTCAAAAGATTTGGAATGGAGAACTGCAAACCAATTGGCACACCAATGAGTCCCTCAAGTAAGCTTGACAAGGATGATGAAGGTAAAAGCGTAGACTTAAAATACTACAGAGGTCTAATTGGCTCATTATTGTATTTAACTGCAAGTAGGCCTGATATCATGTTTAGTGTTTGCTTATGTGCAAGATATCAATCTAATCCTAAGGAATCTCATTTGAATGCTGTTAAAAGAATCCTTAGATACTTAAATGGTACACAAACTATAGGGTTATGGTACTCTAAGGACTCACAAATTAATTTGTTAGGATATTCTGATGCTGATTTTGCTGGATGTAAATTAGATAGAAAAAGCACAAGTGGAACTTGCCAATTTCTTGGAGTAAACCTAATCTCATGGTTTAGCAAGAAACAAAATTCGGTGGCACTGTCTACGGCTGAGGCCGAATACATTGCAGCCGGAAGTTGTTGTGCTCAATTCTTGTGGATTAAGCAACAACTCGAAGATTTTGGAATCAAACTTAATGAAACACCAATAAAATGTGATAATACAAGTGCCATAAATCTATCTAAAAATCTAATTCAACACTCAAGATCTAAACATATTGAAATAAGATATCATTTCATAAGAGAACATGTTCAAAACAAAAATATAATTCTTGAATATGTTTGCACTGAAAATCAATTAGCCGATATCTTTACAAAGGCCCTTAGTGAGGATAGATTCTGTAAAATTAGGAGAAATCTAGGAATTCTAGATCCATTTGTCTGAAATTTCTCAATTTCCAAAGAATAGATGTCAAAAACTCTTAGAGCTCAATTTTCAACATCTATCCTGATCCCAAAAGCTCAGATTTATCACTCTAAAAACTTATCATTGAGCAAAATTCCTTCTCCCAAAATTTCGAATTTTTCTGGAATTTATTTGCATTTTTCCTGAATTTTTGAACTTCATGAGTCGACCCCCATGAGTCGACTCAATGGCAAACTTGTAAATCCCACCAACTTTCAACGGGTTCATTGTTTTTATAAGGGTTACTGCTTGTGAGACGACTCATCTTCCCATCGTTCTTCTTCCGAAAGCCGTTCTTTCCAACTCTTTCTTGCTCCAAAACCAAGGATTTATCTCGAGGCAATTCTCCCTCCTACTCTCCACCAAAAATCGCCTCCTTGGAAAAGAGATTTCTCGTGCTTTCTCGCATTGCTCGGCGCGGTTGGAACGTGCCCTAGCACTTCATCAAACTTCCAAAATCCACTTCTTTTCTCCACTAAAATTCCTCTTTACTCTCTTGTGATCCCTCCTCCTCTCAATTCAAGTCTTCTTGTCTGCTACTTTATTGAATATGGCTCCAAAGATGAAACTTCTCCAAAGAAGAAAATCAATCCGTGAGCCTGAAGATATTGTCCGAAAGAAAAGGCATGCTCAGTCTTCAACTGCTCCCACTCCAGTTTTAGTACCTGCTCAAGGTCCCTCTCAATCCTCCATAAGCCCCAGTGTAAATCCTCTTTCTGATAGAAAAGTAGAAATCGGGAAAAATATAGATTTTCGGTTCTTGAGAAAGAAAGCTTTACTTTTGCAAGTAAGATCAAAAATCAAGGATGGAAACTTTATTGCTCTCTTAAGGAAGTCACCTATGTTGATCTAGTTAGAGAGTTCTACCAGAACCTACATTATGAAAACGGGTCAGTGACTTCAACTGTAAAGGGGATTGACATATGCTTGGATTCTAGGATATTGGGAGATATACTTCAGTTGCCTAGTGAAGGATACTCATATATGGAACTCCCAATTAAAGAAGAAGGGATCAGAATTATCTTAGGAGAAGCTTTTTTCAGGAAATTTAAACAAATTGGAAGCAAAGATTTTGTCCATTGAGATGAGGGTCCTGCATCAGATTGTAACAAAACTCTTCTTTCCTAGGAGTGGTAGGCATGATCTACTATCTGGCAGAGATGTATGTGTCATGTTTCATATCATCACTCAGACCCCCTAAACCTCCCTGCACTTATGATAGAGGCCATGAGAGAAACTTTGACAGATCCAAGGCACACTTGTCTTATGGTATGGCCCTTACTAGAGTATTTAGGAGGTTTGGAGTTAGCTGTGAGGGGGAGACACCTACCAAGCTCTCACATGTGGACACTTTCAACCAACACAGCCTGCACCGAATGGGAATTACAAAGACTGTTGGTGGTTGGATCAAGGGCTCTGAAGAAAGAGCTGAGGAGAGAGCTGAGGAAAGAGCTGAAGACAGAACTGAAGGCAGAGTAGAAGAAGAAGGTCCATCTTCTCCTGTACATGACTTCAGGGCAGCTTCACCAGATACCCAGTTCATTCTTGATACTGAGGCTGGCCCTTCTGAGTTTACTAGGATGTCCCACCAGTGTATCAGCCAGAGAGCAGAGCACCTCATTTAGAGTTCAGACTGGCTGATGATCAGATCGAGCATATATCTCAGCGTGTGGCTTCTTTGCTGTTAGCCAGTGGAGTAGTACTTCTTTTGCACCTGGAGCTACCTCTTCTGATCAGACCATTACTCCCCACATCTCCACTGTGTTTCAGATGATTTCAGATCAGTCCATCAGGATCCAGCAGCTTGAGGACACAGTCTGGAGACTGACTGGCAGAGTTCTTGACTTGCAGGGGCAAGTCCTTGCATTGGCCCATCCCCAGCCACAGGAGTCTACTATTGAGGTCACAGACCTCACTGCAGAGGCTGGCAGGCTCAGAGGAGCACTAGAAGGTGGATATGATTACTGAGGAAAGAGATCCGAGGATCAAGTGAGCATGCTACCACCCAGTTCACTGCTCTACTTCAATCTGTTTCAAGAGCACTGAACGTACTTGATTCTATCAGACTCATGGTATCAGCCCTAGCATTCAGCATTCTCAGCCACCCAGTTCATCTCGCTCTCCTGCTCGTGGCAGAGGCAGACGGGGTAGAGGATGCACTTCTGATCCATCATCTCCTCACCCTATATCTGATGACTCCGATCATTGACTTATCTTGATCTTTACTAGGTCCTAGGAGTTAGTATCTTGTTCTAGGATCTATACCTTGGGGCCATGTATTGACATTTAGCTGGTTGAATTTTATGTATTGAAACAATTATGATATTAATGGAATCATCTTTTACCTATATTTCTACCTCTTTGTAATGATCATATTTTGGTTATATATTTTCTTCTTGTTGAAATATTGTCTTCTCCTTGTTGTTGTTTGCTGTTGATAATTGCTATATTAAGGGGGAGCAAACATCTGTGAAAAACTCTAAAGAGGAAGAAATTAAATAATATTTCAGAAAAAGGAAGAGTTAACTATGTTTGATGATGTCAAAAAGGAGGAGAAATTAAACAAAAATAAAAATTGAAATTAAAAAAAAAAAAACCCTAAATTATGAGAAAAAGGGGGAGAAATTAAAAAAAACAAAGATTGAAAGATTAAACCAAATGGAGAAATTAAACAAAAACAAATTGAAATAAAAAAAAACAAATAAATTAAGAAAAGAGAAATTAAACAAAAACAAAGATTGGAAGATTAAAATAAATATTGGAGAAATTAAACAAAACAAGGATGAAGATTAAACAAAACTTTGAGAAATTTGGTATCGAAATTTGGTATCAGACAGAACTTAAACAAAAAGCAATCCATCAAAAGCAAAATCATAAGTACAATGCAAATAAGTATTTTTTTTATATGCTCTGATATATTTCAAATTCAAACTTGCTCTGATACATCTTTTGAAATTTTATTCACCTTGATACATCTTAAGAAATTTGTTTTACTCTGATACACCCTACAATTTCTTTTAACTTGCTCTGATACATGATAAAATTTAATCCGATACAATGTGGAAGGTTTCTCTGATAAATTATAACATTTGATCTGATACAGTGGAAAGTTTCTCTGATATATTACATTGCTCTAATACAGTGTGAAATTTTCTCTGATATATTATAAAATTTTCTTGCTCCGATACATTGTAAAATCTTTTCTGATAACATTGTAAAAAAAAAAAAAAATTATTTTTCTTGCTCTGATACATTGAAAAATTTATTTCTCTTCTCTTGCTCTGATATATCTTGAACTCAAAATGATCTAATACCCTTTTCAAATCTTTAAGAAAATGGACAAACTATTTTTGCATTTATATTACATGCCAAAAGAATCATACTCTTTTCAAGCATATACACCTATAATGGATTCTTTTGAAATTAATGCATTAACATAAATATTTTTGTTCAAATATTTTGTCATCATCAAAAAGGGGGAGATTGTTGCTCCTAGATTGATTTTGATGATTACAAAGTAGATTTGAAGGGATACAAATAATTTTAAAATGAAAAAGTCCTTATGCTCTTCAAGGGCAAAATCGTAATTTTACTAAAATCCTGATTTGATAGTACCATTTGGTAGAACAAATGATTTGAAATCTATTGGTGAAAATTTCATTGTGTTTGGACTTATATTTTTGAAGTTTTGAAGGTTTGAAGTGCATGAGTCGACTCATGAGTCAACTCATGGCACTGTGAGCTGATTGGCACGCAAAAATTCTCCTTGACATGCTAGTTTTCTGGCTTGGCACGACCTGTGAGTCGACTCATGAGTCGACCCACAAGGCATGAGTCGACTCATGAGTCGACCCCTGCTAATTTGAGCCAAGAATTTTCAGAAATGCATTCTCTGGTTTTTGCAACAGAGGTCGACTCATGAGTCGACCCCTGAAGCATGAGTCGACTCATGAGTCGACCCCTGCGACGGGAAATGTCAGCAACGGCTATTTTTTTTGCCCGTTTTAATTGTCATTTATGCTTCCTAAAATCCTCTAACGGCTCTTTATCTACCTAAATTGTTTTCTCTTGCTTCTAATGCTACAAAATGCTTTAAATGGTGAAAGAAATTGCAGATTAAATAGCGGATCAAACGTGAAATCAAAAGAAGAGAAGAATAGAAGAAAGGATCCAAAATTTGCAAGAAAAAGCCTGAGAACAACGAAAAATCCAAAAGAAAAAGAGAGAGGATCCACAATATACCAGAGAGATTGTGAAGAGAAAAGCAAGATCTTTCAAGGAGAGAATTCTTCACGCCTATTGTTTCAACCTTGATCTAGAGATCGTTCAAAGCTTTCAAGAGATCTTCAATCAACAATCAACCTCTTCTCAAGCATTCAAGCGTTCATCCACTTTGAGAAAATCTGAAAAAGGGGTTCTTCATTTGAGTAAAGCTTTTATTGTTATATTCGCTCATTTAAGGAGCTGTTATTGTATTAATCTGTGCTCAAAATTTTCTTACTCTTTGTGAGTTTTTGTTCTTGTTTTTGGAGGATTTCCAAAATAAGGAAAGGTTGATCCGAACCTGAAATCGGAGTGTTTTGGATTTACTTGGTACCCAGGAAACAAGTGATCTAGCTTGGGATAGCTAGTGTCGGAGTTTCTGACGTTTTGTATTCGGGTTGAATACAAAGGATAGTGGATTGAAATTCTCAAGTAGGATCTTGGGGGAGTGGGATGTAGGTACAAGGTTAGCATCGAAACACTATAAATCCTTGTGTTTGTGGTGTGCTTTATCTCTTCACTTTATTTCTTTATTATATTCTTGCATTCCTGCCTTAGGGAATTAATATTGAATTAAAGTCTTTGTTTTGTTCTTCATAAGTAATCTGTTGGGCTTAAAATTTTTAGAAACCCAATTCACCCCCCCTCTTGGGTTGCATAGCTGGGCAACAAGAGGGCTCAACAGACTGATAGCGACGTTCATAACCGTCTGGTAGTGGGCCCCACAGTTAGGAGGAATTTATTGCGAGGAGTAGTGGAGTGGACCCGTGGCCCTCACTGTAGCGCGCCACGTGGAGTCTAACGCAGGGAGTGGACCGGCATCCGTTGTCGCGACTTGCCAGAGGATGGAAGAATCGCACAGTATCCGTTACAGAAGGTGGAGCAGAATCATGGGCATCATAGCGATTTGCCAGGGAATAGTGGGGCCGTGCGGGATCCATCGCAGGAGGTGGAGCAGAGTCGTGGCCGTCATAGCAGTCTATTAGGGAATGATAAAGCTGTGCGGAATCCGTCGCAGGAAGTGGAGCAAGATCGTGGTGGTTGCTGTGTCGCGCCAGGGAGTGCAGATCCGTCGGCTGAAGTTCGACAGCGATCGGAGTTGGTGAAGGAGCCCAGCTCTCGTAGGAGTCCGGACGGAGTCCTCCTGCAGTTAAAGTCAGGTGCAAAGTCTGGCTCCCGTAGGAGTCCGGACGGAGCTTACCGACAATTGAAGTTGGCGACGGAGCCCGGCTCCCGTAGGAGTCCAGGCGGAGTCTCCTTGCGATTGAAGTCGTGGGCGGAGCCTGGTTCCCACATGAGTCCGGACGGAGTCCTCCTGCAGTTAAAGTCAGGTGCGAAGTCCGGCTCCCGTAGGAGTTCGGACGGAGCTTACCGGCAGTTGAAGTTGGCGACGGAGCTCGGCTCCCGTAGGAGTTCGGGTGGAGTCCTCCTTGCGGTTGAAGTCGTGGGCGGAGATCGGCTCCCGTAGGAGTCTGGGCGAAGTCCCCCTTGGAGTTGTGGATGGAGCCCAGCTCCCGTAGGAGTCCGGGCGGAATCCTCCTACAATTAATGTCAAGTGCGAAGTCCGGCTCCCGTAGGAGTCCGAACGGAGCTTACCGGCAGTTGAAGTTGGCGATGGAGCTCGGCTCTCGTAGGAGTCCGGGCGGAGTCCTCCTTGCGGTTGAAGTCGTGGGCGGAGCCTGGCTCCCGTAGGAGTCCGGACGAAGTCCCCCTTGGTTGTGGACGGAGCCCGGCTCCCGTAAGAGTCCGGGCGGAATCCTCCTGCAATTAAAGTCAGGTGCGAAGTCCGGCTCTCGTAGGAGTCTGGAAGGAGCTTACCGGCAGTTGAAGTTGGCGACGGAGCTCGCTCCCGTAGGAGTCCGGGCGGAGTCCTCCTTGCGGTTGAAGTCGTGGCGGAGCCGGCTCCCGTAGGAGTCCGGGCGAAGTCCCCCTTGGAGTTGTGGACGGAGCCCGGCTCCCGTAGGAGTCCGGGCGGAATCCTCTTGCAATTAAAGTCAGGTGCGAAGTCTGGCTCCCGTAGGAGTCCGGACGGGGCTTACCGGCAGTTGAAGTTGGCGACGGAGCTCGGCTCCCGTAGGAGTCCGGGCGGAGTCCTCCTTGCGGTTGAAGTCATGGGTGGAGCCCGGCTCCCGTAGGAGTCCGGGCGAAGTCCCCCTTGGAGTTATGGACGGAGCCCGGCTCCGTAGGAGTCCGGGCGGAATCCTACTGCAATTAAAGTCAGGTGCGAAGTCTGGCTCCCGTAGGAGTCTGGACGGAGCTTACCAGCGGTTGAAGTTGGCGACGGAGCCCGGCTCCTGTAGGAGTCCGGGCGGAGTCCTCCTTGCGGTTGAAGTCGTGGGTGGAGCCTGGCTCCCATAGTAGTCCGGGCGAAGTCCCCCTTGGAGTTGTGGACGGAGCCTGGCTCCCATAGGAGTCCGGGCGGAATCCTCCTGCAATTAAAGTCAGGTGCGAAGTCTGGCTCCCGTAGGAGTCCGGACGAAACTTACCGACAGTTGAAGTTGGCGACGGAGCCCGGCTCCCGTCGGAGTCCGGGCGGAGTCCTCCTTGCGGTTGAAGTCATGGGTGGAGCCCGGCTTGTAGGAGTCGAGCGAAGTCCCCCTTGGAGTTGTGGACGGAGCCCGGCTCCCGTAGGAGTCCGGGCGGAATCCTCCTACAATTAAAGTCATCAGGTGCGAAGTCTGGCTCCCGTAGGAGTCCGGACGGAGCTTACCGACAGTTGAAGTTGGCGACGGAGCCCGGCTCCCCTAGGAGTCCGGGCGAAGTCTCTCTTGGAGTCGTGGACAGAGCCCGACTCCCGTAGGAGTCCGGGCGGAGTCTTCCTTGGAGTCGTGGACGGAGCCGGCTCCCGTAGGAGTCCGGGCGAGTCTTTCTTGGAGTCGTGGACGGAGCCCGCAAGGGTCAATCCGCTGAGAACTTCGGCCATGGGTATTTTATACCCAACAAGAAGAGAAGGTGGGTCTAGAGTGGCGCAAGGAAAAGAGATAGAGTCCCTGCTGGCTTGGACTCTTTATTTTCAATTTAATTCTAAACCAAATCAAATCTAATTTGAACCTAATGAGAGAAAAGAACATACTCTAATTAGGAACCCAATCACCTCAATAAATTTAACCCAATTAGAAATTAACTAAGCTCAAATTTTGATCAAATCAGGAATAAGTTTTTCTTGCAATTAGGCTTGATCAAATCAAACCCAATCTAAGACAAACTGAATCTAATTTAATTAGACTTGATCCAAAGTTTTTTGATCAATCAAATTGAGTTAATTAGCAATCTAATTGCTAATAAATATTTTATTAATAGTAGAGTCCCTGTCTAGTGAGACTCTCTTCCAGAGTCTCAATCTCAGTGGGACTTTTCACCAGAGTCAACAATCCAATTGACTCTTCAGCCATCAGATCAGACCATATCTTCTAGTATGTGTGACCCCATAAGTTCAAACCTAAGCAGATAGCATAGAACAACTTTCTATACTAATCAATGTAACTATCTAGCAATGGACCCAATGTCTGGATAGGTCGAAAGTTGCAAAACAACATTCTAGAACCTACTGGTGTATGGTTACCATAATTTATCTCTTTGACTCAAATGCTTAAGGTACCTAGGGTTTAACTGTCAACCCTAATATAGTCGATCACATTAATTTAACCTTTCAAATCCATCACATAGATTATCCTGACCAAAATTTTACTAAATTGAAATATACTGATGCATATCTCTACTTATTCAGAGGAGTCAATTCTATCTTGACTTATGCACTGACTTGATAAGTACTTGACTGCATCCAGTAACCTTCCATCACTGAATAAAAAATTTAGATGGTCTGATACTAAAGTTTAGTGAGTTGCTTACAAGTCATCGTGCTGATCTTAGATCAGATGGACACTTATCCCATACCTTCATGGGCTACTCTTGACAGCGGAATGCTCGATAAATGGTCACATTCGTGCGAATGTACTCCTACATTCCACTTACATGCATACCAGTATCTCCACACTCCTGATAAGAGGACAACAACCATATGGCACAATGATCTATACTCGATATTGCCTATCATCCTATTAACATATCATTTGATCATGAATATGTTTTAAGAACTAAATGATAAATCTTCTTTGTCGATTAATTATAATTTAAAGACTTCATCACGACATAGAAGTTCAAATAAATGGATAAAATATGATGAAAAAATTAATAATTTTTATTAATAAAAATTTATATTATTTTATAATATGAGCAAATCATCAATAGGCTGATGATTGACTTTCAGACATAATTTCCAACAACTCTCACTTGGACTAAAGCCAATCGGTACAGTATCGTATATCCATTTCGACTTGTAATCATTGAACTCTTTGATTCTGAGAGTTTTAGTAAATGAATCAGTCAGATTCTTCTTTCCATCGATCTCTAAAGATCGACGTCACCTTGATCCATGATCTTCTGGATAAGGTGGTAGCGGCACAGAATATGTTTGGTGCATTGATGGAACTTCTGCTCTTGACTTGAGTAATGGCTCAGTGCTATCATAGTATAATAGGACAAGGCATCGAGGAGGGTGCCACTCCAAGCCGTCGATGAATTTTCACAGCCATATAGCTTCCTTCGCGGCATCAAATGCCGCAATATATTCCGCCTCGCAAACAGAGTTAGCCACAGTGTGCTGCTTGAAATTTTTCAGCAGATTGCTCTAACCGTTCAGGTAAAAATATAAATCGACACACTCTTGCTATTGTCATGGTCTGATTGAAAGTTGGAGTCAGTGAATCCCACTAGTT